>NW_006917095.1:2032934-2282389 GCF_000516985.1 Pestalotiopsis fici W106-1 | reverse complement strand
CCCACGAGCGCGGTGGCCGTCCTGTAGAGAGAGAGAGAGAGAGAGAGAGGTCAGCTGGGCCTGTGGCGGCATGGTGACTTTGCGACACACTCTGGGTCACCAGTCTTGGGGTTGGTCGTACAGCAGCATGCTGGAGGAGACGGATGAGGCTGGTGTGACCTCTTGGGGAGGGTTTCCTTTTCTGCAAAAGGCCCAAGAGAACAGTATCGCTAGCTTCCGCTTATTTCGCTCCTTGTTTATAGGCTTCCAATGAGGTGGTGAAGGGAGGGGACATGGGGACAGCCTACATAGTACATCTACTGGGGGCGTCAAGGCCGGTCTCTGGGGACCGCCTGCGAGATTGGCGAAGTTGTGCGAGCATCCACAGTTATGGTGTCGAGTGATTTTTTTGCTTCTTCTTGTGTCTGTATGTCTGCTTCTTCTGTTTTCACCCCTCCATCATCGGATTGGGATTTCCGCGCAGGACCAGGAAAAGCAAGGGACCGGATATCCAACGAACGTTACATGCCTGACGACTGGCGCCGTGTAAGAGGGCCCTGTGCCCATCGAGTCATGCCATGCGCGCACATCGGATGAAATCGAAGATTTGTGTATAGTAGTATAATCCATAAGCAGGTAGTGTATACTGTAGTACAGTTGAACTTATCGATATGTGTGCGTCTGCCCCTTGTCATCCCTCGTTAAACTTCAGCCCAGTCACCGGTGAGGAGGGACTCTTTATTATCTTCGTTTCTTCTTCTCCTTGCCTCCCAGGTTATGCTTGCATCGCAACCCTCTTCTGATCGGTCAGGCAAGATCTGAGAAAATAAGAAATTATGCTTCAGAAGGGTGCTGCTCCGGTGTGCGATCGATCCCGGGGGATATGCACCGCGGCCTTTCCAGCAACTTGGGTTGACAGTGCGCGGTCGGCTGCATATGCAATGTTGCGCACACTTGGCCGCCCCAGCCTGACTACTCACTCCCCTTGGTGCACCGCCAATCCGAGGGCTGGCTGTCGTCCAGGTACGAATGCCGCTCGGATAGCCAACGGCCAAGGCTACGTCGAAACCTGTCTCGTGAGACCGCGGGCCCGGGAGCCCGAAAGTTGACGAGACAGACAGGTAGGCAGACAGGCAAGCAGACAGATCGACCTCGTGGTAACTGATGCATCAAATCTTATCTGGAACCGACTGGTATTCGTTGTAATAGAGTAGCAGTCGTCCCGGAGCCAATGGGGTCTCCCAGCATCAGAGGCCGGGGGGCTGGGCTAGGAGCCTCTCTGCCAGGGAAGAGGAACATCCCCCGTAGTGGATGGATGTCAGGCAGGCCCTAGGCCCTGGATCCGCGGGTTGATGGTTAACCCCCCGGTTCTGCAATGCATGGCATCTGACTGGGGCGATGATCAGCGGCCTTTTCCTGATGTAGTCATCGTCGCGAGTCGTGTCCGATGAGAATGGGGCCCTGATCAAAAAAAAGAATCCTCGGAAGCGCGCCCACGGGTTTTGACAGCCCATCACACAGGTCTCGGTATATTATTATAGATCCATTCTCTTTTGCTTTTTCTTTCCTAAAACCCCCCCGTCCCAGGCATACCGGTTTTTTTCACAAAGTTCGCGAGACCACTTTCACTTAAGGGGCTTAGTGGGCCCTATTAATTAGCTAAGCAAATAGGGGGTTTAATATTAAAATAATGGTGTATAACGCGTTAATTACGATTTTTTTATATATAATAGCAGCTTTTAATTAAAGTTAATTTAATTTAATTAATAATAGATTTTAATGTTTTATAACGCTTACCGCTAAACTTAATTAATGCGAATGCCTTTAATAAGAGGCTTTTTAATTCGGATAAGCGTTAGCCGGTTATAGCTATAAAGTTTATACGGCGCGGATTATTAGCAAATCACTATATTATATTATATATTACATTATATATTATATTACGCATATTATTATAATTACGCTTATATTTTTAGCTTATTATATTAAATTTTTAAATATACGAAAATCCGTTAAATTATATTTTAAGTTTTATTATAATAAATTTAATTAGCTAATTAAAAATCCCGATTTTACCGATCCTAATTTAGCCTAATATTTTATTTTCCGAATCCGGCTAATATATTTTTTCCGATGATGAATTCGATGCTATATTTAATAATAAAAAAAAGGCAGGAAAACTTTAAATTTAAAATAATTAATTATATATAAACCGATTTAAGCCGCTTTATTAGCTAATAAGAATAAATATAAAAAAGGCAGGTATAAAAAGTATATTATTATAAATAAAAAAAGGTTATTATATAAATATATTAATACCGTATAAAATTTAACTTTAAAAAGCCGATTTTTTGCTTATTAAGGTATTTGCTAAATAAAGAAAAGGGCGGAGTATATTATAAATTATTAACGCTATTAAAAGCGGCTAAATTTTTCGATATTATAAATATTATTTTATCCGGCTAATGGAGGAATAAGGAGAAAATATTATACGGAAAGGATGCAAAATATAAGCTATGATTCCTAAAATTAGAACGTAAGTTAATAAAATCGTTTTTTTAGCGCCGCGCGAAAAATGAGGTTATATTTATAAGCTAATTTAAATATATTACGAAGTGTAACGGTTTACTAATGGAACGTTAGGTAATAGTTAATACACTATATATTGCTATATAAACTGATTTTTGCAAAAGCAAGAATCTAATGCGATTATATTGCGCTAATTATATCCAGCTGTGGCGTTAGCGCCACAGTGGCGGTGCGGCACCGCTGCGCATTATTTATATAGGAGGTTATTATACGAAGTAATTATATAAAGCCCTATATATTAACGAAAATGCATTATATAAATAAGTTATTATATAATATTTTTTATTAGTGTTTTTTAGCGGCTAATTTATTTGTTTCCGAATCCGGTAAAATTTATTATTACGACGAATTATATTAAAAAAGAATATATTATTAAAAGATTATAAGCTATAAGCTAAAAAATTTATTAAATTTATACGCAAAATAGCTTAATTATAAGGCGTTAAATAGCTTATATATTATTTATTAAGGATTATAATTAATATAAATGAAGTTTTTATATTATTTAAATTTTTTAACGGCTATATTTATAATATAATCGGGGCTAAAAATATAGCCGGCAAAAATATTAAAAATAAATAAAATAAGCGTTAAACTATACTTATGCTATATATTTTCGATAACGGCATATGGCGCTTAAAGCCTAAGCTAATTTTTTACGGCACCGCTAAGGGTTCGATTAATAAAAATAAAAGGCATTTATAAAATAAAGCTGTTACCGTTAAATTAAATAAAATAATATATAATAACGAAAAATTAATTTATATATAATTAGATAAGGAACTAATTTTATTAAAAAATTTTATAAGGAAAAATCTTATGTTTATATAAGATATAGCGAGGTTTTATAAAACCGATATTTTTAAAAAAAAATTTAAGCAAAATAATATTTTGCCGGCTATAATTCCTTTTAATTATATTTATATATTTTAATTTTTAAATATATACGTTAATTTACCGATAAAAGCAAAGCTACGAGAATTTACCGATAATTATATAGCCGAAAAAGAAAAAGATTTAATATTTATATAAAATATATTAAAGCGCCGGATTATAATAACTTATATAATTGCTTAGGCAGTTTAATATTTTTAAGATTATAAATTATATATTATTAAGAAGTTATTTAAAAATACTAATATTAGTATTTTATTTAACGGAGCTAAAAATAATAATATTAGGATTAAAGGTATCGATTCTAAAAACTTTAAGCTCGATAATTAGGCTATTATTATTAACCTTAGCATTAAATTTAAGGATTATAAGCGGGAAATGCTAGCGTAAATAAATAAGGTGCTATAAATTATATACGTAGATAAAAATTATATTAATCGATATTACGGATTAGGGAATAGGAAGCTGCGTGAATTTATTAAGCATTTAGGTATTAATATAAAAGGATTAAATAAAATGAAGAAGGAAGAAATAGTGGCAATGCTGCAAAAGCATAATATAAAGCGGAGGAGGCTAATGGAGGAAAAAGGAATTAATAATTAACGCACGGGCTATATTTTATATAAAAGTGTGATTTTTGAAAATTTATCGGATTTAAACTTTTAAGGGCTAAATCGGGGTATTTAGTGCTATACGTAAAATAGTTATGCTAATCCGTGGATATATCGGCGCTTTATATTTAAATTAATATTTAATTTGCTATATTTTTTATTAATCCGGATAAGCATATAACGTAATTTATAAATAAATAAGCGGTATAATAGGTTTTTTACGATCTTTTTATCCTCTTTTTTAACTTATCCGTAATATATAATTATCGGGGGTTTATTTAAATTTTTATTATCGTATATAATAAATGAGATGCTAATTTTTTAGGGAAAGGCGGGATCGGTGGTTAGGCGGATTAAAAGGTGGTAAAGCTTATCGAAAGCAAACGGCTCGTCCGGATTCGCATTATAAATAACGTTTACACGCTAAAAATTAATAAAAATTAATAAATATTAATCGCGTAATAACCTTATTTATAAATAATTCGAACGTAGACTTTATTTATAATTCCTTTTTATAGCATATAATTTAAGTGGGTTTTGGCTGGGAAAGCTTATGGCAGCTAAAGTAACGTTGGATAAGCGGGCTAATTTGAGGGGCCCGCTAAGCCCCTTAAGTGAAAGTGGTCTCGCGAATTTTGTGAAAAAAACCGGTATATAATATCCCGGGCGGCTGAAGAGACGGTCCGCTGTCGCGTTTCTTCTGCAGAGGTGCGAGAAGGGAAAGAAAGAAAAGAGAGTTTCGCAGCTCGCATATGTTGGAAACAAACAAAGAAAACAACAAATACATCCACAGGCCGACGGACAGGCAAGAAAAAGCAATGAAGTTCTTGGGTAAGTGCGACGTGCACGCGCTGGGTGCATGCATAGAGTTGCCATAGAGCATCTTCGATTCGACGCCGTCAGAGGACAGCCGCATGGCCATTTTGATGGCTTACAAGGGGGCCCTATTCCTAGTGTAGCGCAAAGTTGTGAAGGGCCAAGGAGATAATCCGGAAACGGAACTGCCCAAGAACAGCAACACTTTGTATATACCAAGCAGTAGTATGAGCGAGATGCGACACGGGTTTATCCTAGCTAAGCCTTGCATTGTATCATATCGTATTGGCAGGCGAAGTTGACAGATCAGAATAGATCAGGGTCCTTGGGCATGTACAGCCCTGCATAGTCGCTGTCACTCATATTTGCTGTCGCCAATCTCGTTGCACCAAGGTCCAAGGGCAAAAAGATGTATGCACATACCATTGTCCAACTTGGGAATCTATTACTTGGTCCTGTAGCTGAGCAGTATGGAAGACACAGGAGCTCCAAAGAGTTATCACGAAAAAGAAATCAGACGACATTTCCGTCAAATGTCGGGCCACAGGGGGTATGGTGCTGATCTGCACGTCGCAGGCGTCTCTCGTGTTCGGTGACATGGAAATCTATGTAAGTAGGCTTGGTAGGTAGGTATTATGGGGCAGTTGATTGTAGACCCAGTACATGATCTCGCTAGGGCGCTATGCGTCCATGAATCGGGCGTTGCATCCTTTGGGAACTTAGCAAAATACTCCAAGTGCACACACACACACATATGTTGTCTACCAAGAAGAGGCAATTCAGGGTATCACCATTCACAACGGAGTGATAGGGCCAAGCAAGGCCAGGTATCCTAATGCATGGCATCGGACAAAATGTCGACGGACTGCAACTCCACGAAAAAAGGGAAGAAATGAGCTCTCAAAGTGACAGGCCTTCAAGAGTGGATGTTCCCCCCCCCATTAATGATGAGCCTAGAACCTGCGATCTCGTCTGACCGGCCCTGGTTAATGTCCGATATCCCAAATAATAAGCAGTGTCATGCCAGCACAACAACGGCTCGAGAATTACCCGCGGCGACGGCCACATGGAGGTCCGAGGAAAACGACGCCGTTGCGTGACTGTCGGTGGGAAAGACAGCAACGGTCGCCGCCACTACCCACTGGTCTGCCGCCGCGAATCAATGTACGGAATGGTCAGGCGGGGAGGGGGGACGTCTATTCAATCCTTGTCCCCTTCCCTTTGGTCCCTTGGGGGCGTTTCCTTTGGGGGAGATTTGAAGGGAAAAGACATTGCATCTTGTAGCCGAACCTGAAACGTAAGATGCGTCCTGGTCCTGTCCTGGGAAGGGCTGCTCAGTCAGCCGTCCAGCCATACAAAATAGTACACTAACTAATAATGCTACCATTGCTACGATACACTGCTCCAGAACGTTTATCCGTGGTCCAAGCTTCGTCATTTTGTGCTCTTTATAATTCAGTATCTGTCAAGAACAACATCATCATAATGTCGTTTTGTGTATAAGATAGGCTATGCAGATTCGACCCTGTGGAACGGGCCGGTTTAGGAAGAAGCAATACCAACCAACTCTAAAAAGCTCACTGACTGGGTCATCTCAGTTTGGGCAAAGGAACAGAAACGTTACGTGTGATTCGTGACGCGTGAGTAACACTCCCAGGAGGCTTCATGGTTGGACAAGACCCATTCTGGGCCCTATTCAGATATTAAGATAATGATCCGTATTCATAAACCAGAAACATCAATGTTGGATCACAAAACTCGCCCGGAGCAAGAGAAAGCGACCGAGAGCCGTGTGGGCGGGACGAGGTGATGTTGGGTCATTGCATGTCGCTGCGTAGTTTGTAGTAGTATTGAACAGAATGTGATTGTGATGTATCAAACAAAACAAATGATTACCGCGCGTACCTAGGTAGAAAAGAAAAAAGGTAGAGGCGCAGTTTAGTTGGGTACGAAGATACATTTGTGGCTTTTCCTTCTTCTTTTTTTTTTAAACCCCTTCTTTTTCAAACTTCTTTCTTTTCTGCTGCTGCTGCTGCTCCTTGCTCAAAGGAAGGAGCTCCGGCAAGCCACTTTGCTGGGCATCCATCAGATTACCAAGGATGGCTTATTCGGAGAATAGGATCGGGGAACCCCTACGATTCTGCATTGGCAAAGGATTTCCGCCAACCGGAAATGGTCGCTTCGACCCGCACCAACTGGGAAATCTGCACATCACGATTTTGGCAGGCTGCTATACTCGTATGGGAAATGCTATCAGATCGCAAAGGTCTGGACCGCCCGCCAGCTGCGGCGATTGGGTCATAGTTAAGTGGCAGACGGGTTGAATTGTGGATGTTTTTTTCTTGTGTGAGACCCATTTTCCTCTCTTTCTCCTCCACTCGAGGTTCGCGAGCGTCGTGACGAAAATGATGATTCGGGTTCCGCTTGTATACGTAGATAGCTGGGCAGTAGAGTTTTTCATGCAGCTCTTTTCGCCTTAAACCGTTGGGGGATTAAGATCAACCAACTTATCAAGCAAGAGGAAAAGTCTAAAAGTTTCCGTCCGTATTCGCGTTGCTGGGCCAGGGCACTATTTCATAATAGTATCCCGCGCAACGACTTTGACCTACCTACATAGTAGTACCGCTTTTTAGGTACCTGGTCACTCTACATATAGTATTAACACCCATGTCCCAACCCTCATCCCATCCATCCCACCCTGTCCTGACAGAAGAGCGCGATTTGCACCTCCCTGGGACGATCACACAGGGCCCGGCGGAATCTCAAGGTCCTTCCAATGTGACAGGCACATTTTTTGAGGCTTTCATCCACCGCATGCGTCGTCAGTGTGCCCAGCAGCAGCGAAATGGGCAAAATGAAATGGCCTAAGACAAACGCGATGTGACCTCATTTGTCAAAAAAAGACAGACTCTTCATTCTACACGGTAGTGCCAAACAAGAACGAGCGGCTTGGGGAAAATGATCGACCAGCATTCTGCCCCAACTGTCCATGTCTTCAAATGGACGATGCTTTCTTAGAGGAATTGCAGATTCTGGAGCGCCTGACTTGTTTGGGTAGTCAGTGCCGCCTGGCAGGAGATCAGAATTAGCAAAAGCCGATTGCCTCAGGACTGATGATTTATTCTACAATGAGGGCGAACTACGGGTATAATTAATAGGTAAAGATGGCACTTGATGGCACTTGCGGCATCATCGCATCTCGCAAGCTCTGCACTGGGCACAATGGGGCATTGGCTCGCTGCTTAAGCCTTATTAGCTCCCTTGGCCCGCTCCCGTGCCTGGGGAGGGGAGAGGAAGGGGGGGAATAAAATGGCTCAGACAACCTCTCTCTCTCTCTCTTTACTAGGTGGTACGTAGTGTGATGTATTGCGCTTGTAATAGTAAAGAAGAAGAAGGATGCCGGCAATTTGCAATGCCAGAACACCAGATCAAACCGAACGTGACGTGACCTGACCTGACCTGACCTGACCTAGATCCAGACCCAGACCCGGACATGGGGTTATCTTCTTTCATGTTGTCGCATGTTAGTCAGTGCTAGTATGTGTCGGAAGGGTCAAGGCTGGGCAAAGAATTGACAGGTGGTTTAAGGAACCAATCGCAATCTGTCAAAGAATGGGATCTCATTTTTGGCGTTTCTTGGTTTTGACGTACCAGAAATTGCAAGTTCCGGCACGGGCACGGATCTGCTAATGCATCTCGGATGGGCGAAGATCTCAAGATCCTCAATCTCACATTGTCTGTTCGCCTGCCCGCATCGATGTGTCAGGACTCTCTTTTTGGAGCCGCATTGCCCGGGGGGTGTTTATGGATACATAGTATGGCTATTGGGGGGTCAAGGCTGTTGCGGTGGCTCATTGCTGGGCTAGACTTTCTACCTGCCGCACGTAGTCAAGGTAGTCTGCATCACACAGGAGGCACCCAGAGCTGGTTGAGCAGGAGACTGACCACTAAAAAGAACAGACGACCGGCCACGGAACACCATCGTGATGACCCACGCCCCTTCTCTTCGAAACATGACATGTTTTCTTGAGCCGCCAATCGTATCTGTCCAATGACCGACCTATGTGGTTGGGGACGTGCAAGTTTGTTTGTACTTACTCTTTGTAGATGTGGTTCATCCTCTCTCTCTTTTTTTTCTATCTGCCTAGGTAGTGTAGACTAACTAGATTTCATGGTTTGCATTTTGTCCAAAGGAGAAGAGAGAATGGAACTCCGTATTGACTTGTCCATCTTGATTACTTACTTGCCTATTGCTTGCTCTTGATCACCCAGCCGCGCCAAACGGTTCGAAACAGGACGAACCTTCTTGTGACTAGAGGATTCCTGCCGAAAGTGATTGCTTAATAGCTCTGAACGTTAGATGCGGATCATCGTGTGCCGCTTGCGTTTGTCTAGCCTCTCTAGTGTGAGAGTGGGAAGGAGGGGAGGGATGGAATGGGCAGCCAATGCCCGAATAGAATACAAAGGTCAACCAAAGAAGAATTCCGGATCGTTAGCAAGAGCAACGGCTGGAGCGCCTCCACGATGGCGAAACCTAACTAACAAACTAGATGCTCAGCTAGAGCGACCCGAGCATAAGGTAATGGGCGGCTAGGTAGCTCGTTCCGCAACCACAGCAATGTCCTAAAGGAGTCCTCGGTAGCACCCCTCTTCCTATAATTGGCCTACCCGAGCCCATCCACCATGACTCGAGCGCACTACTAGTCGAGTAAGCAAAGTCAAGCAGCGGTAGTAGATGTAGGTAGAAACAACCTATCAATGGATTGACGAGATTGTCTTTTTTTGGGCATCTACCTTCTGACACCTCGACCGGCGCTCCAGGTTCCTTATTGTTGAAAGACTGTGGAGAAGGGAAAATCCATATACAGCTCAGCCAGTATTCGGTGAAATGACGACTGCGATTTACGTATAGTACTAGTATATTAGTCATGGGGCAGAAACACACCGTTACCGGTGAACAGCCACCAAAGCTACTGTATTAGGCGGTTTTCTATTGACTGCATTACCATTGCTACCGGATGTGTATGTGCTCGGAATGTACCTACTAAGCTACCTACCCTGAACGTTGAAAAGAACCAAGAAAGTCCACCGGCCGCCTATCATTCGCTCCGAGGTCAGAAGCTGTCTCTGCCATGCAACCACAGATTATTGTCTGTGCAAAGGGATAGGTGGTGTGATTGGACGGTGGCTATGGCTTCTCATATGACAGACTTCAGGTCAACGACGATCTATGCTGTGAGGGTCACTCAACACAAGGTGTCAGCTTGTGACAGTGGTCTGTCCGCTCGGCTTCTTGTTGGCCTTGACAGTTTCGAAAGTTCTGACTCTCCGACAGCTTGCTTCAGGCACGAGATTTGCGCACAGGCGTCAGCAGTAGGGAAAGAAAAAGCCGGTGGTTGGATACCGGATGCCTTTTTTTTTTTTTTTTTGTCACAGGCCGAGAGTGAAACATAAACAGATGAAGTCATGGGCCAGCATTACCGATTACATGGCATTTAAAAATAAAATAAAAATAAAAAAAAAACCCCAACGGCTTACTTGGGTAACAGTAAGAACAGAATAAAAAGAAGGCCGGTCCATCATAGTTTGGACTAGCAGAGAGTGCAGGCCGCTCTGGCGATTCCGATGTCTTGTGCTACCGGTTTGGTTACCTACTTTGCTCACTGTATCCGTTCGTCATTTCCTGTGTAGGTGTATGTTCGTTCTGACTATCGGTTCGTTGGCTTGACGACCTTGCTGTCAAGCTCCCGCTGGCTGGCGGACAAGACGATCGATCCGTTGATAGGGGTGCAACCACCACTAGTAATGGTGTGGATGGACAATAAATCCGTGGTGTGTGTGTGTGTGTGTTTTCCGTGTGGGAAATAGTGGGTATCCCTCCTTCTCTTCTCTACAGAATGATTTTCATATGATGGGGGATACAGTGAAAGCAAGTATTGCCGCAGACAAATGGTATACCTACTTGTCTACCCACTGTACGAATAGCCATCTACCAATGAATCTGTTCCAATTGCTGCAGACTCTTTCGGTGCGGTGCTACACTACAAATAGTCACAAACTCCATTATCAAAATAGAGTTTCGGTTCGCAAAGTGGCGGATGCCATAACCGCTTTAGCGTCTGTCGCTGGAGGGGTGAAGAAGTAGGTTCGCCCTCCTCCCAGCCCGCTGACAATGTTCCCCCCCAAAAGGCATCCATCCAGAAGAAGCACTAGAATGAATGCTGCAGGCAAGAAGGGCACGGAATATGCAGCCCTTCAAATCTCGCAGTGAATCATCATTATATCCTAACCTACATTGGGCCTGTCGTGTTCGCCGTCGCCGTCGCTGTCGCCGGTTGTCTTGGAGGGGAGGAGCTCTGAAAAGAGTATGAATTCTTTTGCTTGTAGGCAAAAATATACTCCCCTCCTGCTATGGCTCTTGTCCCGCCTACTCAAACGGGTCTGGCTTCAAGTATAAACCACATGATACTGACACCTCGATTGGTTCCGATTTGATTGTCTTCCTTTGATATCGAAACTGTCCAAGCGATACGACCTCAACAACAGAGAGCCCTGGAGCGCGCGAAGGAGAGAAAAAGCACATGGCTTGGCCGCAGCGGCACAGAAGCTATGAAAACCTTGTGCAACAGGTCGTTACCAGTAGCCCGGGGCGTCCAACATACAGACAGTTTAGCTTGCATTTGGGTCATCGCCCATTGATTCAACCCAAGCTGTTTCGCTGAGACCCGTACCGTCGACTCATGTTCTGAAGTGCTTTTCGTGCTACAAGTATAGTCGGCCAAATTAACCCATTATTGCTCTCTCTGCATTTCCTACAGTAACAACAAGTTATCCGACCCAGATGAACGGTTCCCTAATTTAAGACCTTATCCGCCACACTCCTGCGTCATATTATTGAACCAGTGTGTCTAAATGAGAAGACCGTCAAAAGAAAACTACGTACTCCCGACGAGGGAACGACAAAAAAAAAAGCCATGCGCGGGAAGCTTCTCTTGGGTCGGGAGCTTGCATCTGCTGTTACAGCACGGTGATGATCATCATGGCTGCGGAGCCAGCCCCCCCTTCTCTGTCTCTCTCCCACCCCCCAAATTCCTTCCTATGGGTACATAGTATCCTGTGCCGAAAGCAAGGGAGGCCGATGAAAGGCTACTACTACTACTCACTACGTACCTGCCCAGGCCGTCCGTCTGTCTGGGGGAGCCAGATGTTTATTAATGAAAAGTAAGTCAGTCAGCAGCACACTTTTTACGACGCGCGGGATCGACATCGAATTCACGCCATGGGGGGGAATGGGGCACATTAGAGAAAGGCAACGAACCGGACGGGACAGAACCTCGTGCCCAAAAGCAATAACAACTTGCATACAGCGGCTTTCGATAAAACGTGGTCCTGATACATGAAATTTAAGCAGCAAACATTAAAACAAATTTCCATTAGTTTTAACGAGTTGAACAAGTAATTCCAGTCTCAGATGCATTCGTAAAGTTATTATACACTATACATGCTATGGCATAGTAGAAGACGACGACATCATCACCATACTATTGCTACCACCCTGTATGTCTATGGTATGCCAGCAGCAGTGGATAATACTCCCCAGCGTGCGTGTGTGCCATTGTGCTTACCAGCCTATACCATGACATAGTTACAGTACAGGATACGCAGCCCCAGAAGACGGCGTGCAACGCAGGCGACGACCCGGCCTTTGTCAAGGTGCCCTGCAGAAACATCTCCATAGGCAATGGGACGTGGGCGTTGTGCTTTAGCGGCCCAGGGGAGACCCCAGTTGCGTTCGCCGTTCCATCGGGCAATTTCATCTGGACCTCTAAAGGTGGATCATAGCGAGAACCGTCCTGCGTCCGGGGTCCGCAACCCATCCCCTAGTCCCTAGTCGATTCGACTTTTTTTTTTTTTTTTACACTCTGCTACTACTACGCTCGACGATACCAATGTACATGGCGCCATGTATCTCTAGTAGCAGTAGCAGTAATATGCATGCTACCCAGAGTTCCGGTACGTACCGTAGTGTCTCTCTTTTTTCCTCTCTCTTTGTGCCTGCTTGCTGGTTGGTCACTCTACCTAGTATTCGTGTCACTCTCTTTTCTCTACCTGCTCCTCTTCATCAACCTCGTCGTCCTTCGCGCCGGGCCTGGCTCTCTAGATCCACAATCCATGTCCCTGCTCGCAAGTCTCCCCCAGTGCCACCACAGGGCCTGGCAGTCTCATCAGTCCGCTGCTTGAGCCCACTAAAGACGACGCCACAGCCTCCCAGACAAGGTAGCTAAGGTAAAGAGAAAGAGAGAAAAGAGAGTAGTAGACCTGCCTGCCTGTGGAGGTGCGGGAACTTGTACCTTTCCAAAGTATCCTTCTGCCTTTTCTTCCTCTTCATCTATACTTCCGATACTGTTGCATTTCGTTACACTTTACTTCCTTGCCTTTCTACTTCTTTTTTTTCCCTTTACTTTCGCTGCTCAGGGCTCTTTGGGGTTTAGCTTCTACATCTGTTTCCCAAGAGTAAGAAAAAAACAACCCTTACTCCATAGCTGAACCAAGGTTCTCCTTCCAAAAACCTCATCACTCAAAAGCATTTAGACTCCTTGCTCAAAAGTGCTTCTTTCGTTTCCAGTTCCCTCTGGTTCACTATTCATTCGTCCAGACTTCTTCGTCCCTGACCACTTACACGGCCGTTTTGTCGTCTGAGGCTTTGCTTGTGTCACCTGTTTCCGGATACCGAATATTTCAAATTCGACCTCGAGCGTTGCATGTTTCCGCCGTTTCCAAGTTCTCTGTCATTGCCTCATTAGGAGACTATCCGTGC
Organism: Pestalotiopsis fici W106-1; assembly: GCF_000516985.1. NCBI lineage: Eukaryota > Fungi > Ascomycota > Sordariomycetes > Amphisphaeriales > Sporocadaceae > Pestalotiopsis > Pestalotiopsis fici. Next base: position 2,268,682 of record NW_006917095.1, on the reverse strand, counting down.
GTGTATCTGTTGATCCACCATCGTCTAGTCCCATGGTCGAGAAGGTCACAGCACGATTTGGTACAAAAGAAAGCCGGAACCACATCCTAGCCCGGATCGTCTGACCTCGAACAAAATACCTTGTCCATCACTACCTATCTTACCTTTTGGCGATATTGCCTCGAGAGTAAACGACCATTTATCAGCTCTCCAGAAAGAAAACAAAAAAACCACTCTTCTTCTTGTTCCCCCCAAAGCCCTATATAGACGACACTCCCAGACCGGAAAGACCGTGCTCAGGCAAACACCCCCCAACGATACCCAAGAGCATTCTTGGAATCAAAAAAAACTATTCAAAGAGCAAGCAAGGGACGGACAAAGGAGCCATACCCAACACCCTCTGGTATCTTTGCTGCGAACAGTCCATGTTGGCCTACGAACATATTATTCCAAAATAGATTTCTTTAGTACACCTTGTTGCCGCCGGACCCTCTCGTTCCAGCTGAGGTGAGTATCACTTAGATGGAGGGGCCATGTCTACTTAGCGAGCTGACTTGTTCTTCTCTTGTTTTCCTCCAGAGGACACTTTTAGTTTCTTCCATACTTGTTATGGAATATAGGTCCGCACTAGCTGCACAAATAGAACAGACTACCAGCACCACAGGATCACGCAAAATGTCTACACTCACCATGCCTATTCCTCACCACCACACCGGTTTTCACCGCGAGTTCTCCTGGCAAGAAGCCCGTTCTACTGATTTCTCTCGGCCGCGCCATGAGCCCGAGAAGATTGCTCTGCCTTCTATTCGTCAGGTTGGTTGAAACACTATTTTCATCATACAAGCTACATGGAGGCTAATATCTAGCTAGGCCTTTCCCGAACTGAGCGAAAGAATAGAGCAGGGTGGTTCTGCAAGGACTCCCTCTGTCACTTCGCCAACTTCTGGACTGACTGGAGCACTAACTCCCCCAGAGTACATTCACACAGCTGTGCAGAGTAAGAGGAGGAGGCTTTCTTTCGATGATGAGAGGGACGGAGAAAGACCGAGCCAAGTACCTCGCCTATACGCCAGCCCGTCACAAGTTGCTTCTCGGCACCAGTCTCCGCCATTAGTGTCCCGACCTGCTCCTGACATGTGGCCATCATCACGGAGGTCGAGCCCATACATGAAGACTGCGGCACTGTCCTCTGTGCCATCACCGAGACCCATGGAGATGCGTGAGCGGATGGAACCCCGGTTGAGCTTACCGAGCCTGCCCCCAATGGACTTTGAGCGGAACGCAGCCGTGAACAGGATGAGGAGTATGTCCCGTGACGAATACGTTCAAGAGCCAGTAAGACAAGGAATGCCGCCACACCCTCACATGGCCGTTCCACCCATGGAGGTGCCAGCTCCAGTATACCGAGCACCCAGCTACGATTACGCCTACCACCACCCAACCCGGGTGCAATCTCTGTCTCTGGGCTCGATACACCCAATGGACCGTACACCCTTTGCACCGGGAGCTTATGGACACCCCTTCCAGGAGACTTATATGCGAATTGGGGAGCTTGGCATGGGGCTTGGAGGAGATAACAAGCAGCGCAAGCGCCGGGGCAACCTACCAAAGGAGACGACAGACAAGCTTCGTGCTTGGTTCGTGGCTCACCTACACCACCCGTATCCGACCGAGGACGAGAAGCAGGACCTCATGAGGCAGACTGGCCTACAGATGAGTATGTGGAAGACGTGATTTTAAACTCCCCACCAAGAGAACACGCTGATTAACACGTCAATTCACAGACCAAATTTCCAACTGGTTCATCAACGCCCGCCGCCGCCAACTCCCAACCATGGTGAACAATGCCCGTGCCGAGTCCGAGGCCATGGCCAGTCGTGGCTCGGACGGCAAGATTTTGCCTTCTACGGAGCGATCCGAGTATGACCAAGACGGCAAGCGGGCCAGCGTGCCCCTGAGCGACGGAGAGGGCAGCACGTACGACGATGTCGACATGGATCACCTCTCACGCCGCAGATCGGTCAACATGAAGCGTGGGAGCGTTTAGATGTGGGAAAAATAACCGACACATTTCCCTCCCTTCCACCACAAATTACGCTTTAGACAACCTTGCGTTTCTCATTCGACCCATGTCTTATCTTTACCATTTTTTTTTCTGAAAGAAAGATTTCTTGCTACAGGGTATACAAACGGCGGCGTCCTTCACGGGTTCTTTTTTCGCTTTACTTGCCCTCTTCTTCTTTGGGACTTGGTTCTGGCATCGGTGGTTTTTTTTTTTTTTCTCCCTTCAAGCATCGTCACGGAGCAGTATATAAAAACTTTTTGGGCAACTGGAAGGAAACCAGAACGGGCATCTTTCACACAAAAACGGCAAGTCAACCATTCAAGATTGAATGGAAAGGACCATGTATTATCACAAAGAGAGGAAAATTTGTGGCGTGTGTTTTTCACAAATTGGAGTTTATGGGGGATTTTGGATGGGCGGCGTATTGGGAAAGAGTCTAAAGGGATTCTGGCTTTTGCTACCTTGGGGACTCGGGTGCGCCCTTAACAAACTGTGTGCTGGCAGTATTACCTACCAGTCTGCTTGAATCAAATGTAATCACTTTACAGTCAAACATCTTTTACCTTTGTCTATCCACAACGTGACCAAAATGCGTACCATTTTCTTTCTACTTCTCCATTTCCCCCCTGGTAGTACAGTAAACCACCTCTCATCTGCCCAGGTACATGGGTATTCAACCGGATATGGTCACGCGGTTTCGTTGACTTGGCCCTATACAACAACTAAACTTCAATCCCTCTTTCGCCCGGGTTCGGCGGTGAGTTGTTTGTGTCCAGTAGTACGAGTGTGACGGGGGAGGTCATCTGCAACTCTTGTCACAAACGAATGGCACGATGGTTTTTTTTTTTTTTTCCCCCTCTGCCCCTCCTTTAACAGAGAGAGAAAGAGAGCGCTGCCCTTGTCTCCTCCATTCCAATGCATTCGTCACCACCCGACCCAATGGGTAAGCAGACTGTGCATTGGGTCCCGCTCCCGATCGATATATTAAATTTAATATAATCAGATCTACCATACATTTCAGCTTTGGCTAGGAAGCGGCCACATAAACCACACTTGGACACATATACAGAGTCACCTACACCCCCCCAATATATTCCTGCCGCGGTCAAGCTTTTTTCTTTTGTTTTTTTCCCCCTTCACACACGGGACGGGGAATAAGGCGCCGACCCAAGACAAAATCCCGGTTATCCGTTTCTGTGTTTTTGCTTCTTCCCATCTGACTTCATCTATTCATCCCACTCCACTACTGAACAAAGCAACTATGTCGCCAAAGAATCACCCACCACCGACCCCCTCATCCTGTCTCCCTCTCCCAATAAAACGCCTTGCATGATTGATATATATCACGGGTCAAAATGGTGTCGTGGAACAAAACCCACAGCTGCCCGTTCTGGGTACCCAATCATCTTGTGCAGCTTCCGCGCGGATCTACAAACTCCCATACAAGCCCCCTCCCCCTTGGGGAAAAAGACATGAATCTGTCCCGGGTTCAGGTATATGCTCGTTGCCGCTGGCGAAGAGCATCATCACTTTGCTTTACGCGACGTCTCTCATGATTTCTTTTTCCCTTCTTTCTTTGTTTCTGTTCCCTGCATCCGCACCCAAACCCCTGGGTCACGGTGGCGGGTCCGGGGACATGGACGCGCGCTCTTGTCTTTGCTCTGCATGAACCCAAAGTGCATATATACAAGTTATACCACCACTACCATCATCATGTCAGGCGGGAAGCGTACACTGGGGTCGGACAACGTTTATAACAGTACGGTACTACTTACTGTCACTACTCTTTTCTCCTCCTTGCTAACGCTACTTACCTAGTATTGCTGATCTGCTCTTACGTGACTACCTAGGTACTTGGCGCCTTCTGCAAGACATTAAAATCTCAAGAGAGATCTGACGGGGATTATTTCCCATCTTGTGACTGGCCAAACTACACAAGACCACCAACCACAAGAGCTGACCGAATCTCCCATGTCAGGCGGCTGCCCGTCACTCACTCAATCCCAGGGGGTGGGATGATCCCGCCATCCCCTTGTGTGAGATCCCAGGGTTGGGCAAGATAAAGTTCTGGCCCAGATTCGCGACCCCCAGTCATTCGTTGTTTTATTGCCCATTCGGGTTTTCTCTTCGTTTACAATGTCAACCCCCCCAATTGGGGACCACATCGAGATGAGGTTTTGTGCAGGGTACAGATAGACTAGAGTTTTGACGGTCCGGTCCAAGCGAGGTTCAAGCCACAATTTCTTTTTTGGATTCTTTGGGTTCATGCAGGATCCGAGGGAGCGGAGAGCAACGAGTGGGGTGATGGGTGAACGTGAAAAGCAAAGATACTTTGGAGGAAAAGAACTGCGACCGGTGGACATCCAAAGGTTCACTATCCCTCCCCACCGGCCTGTGTACTACAAAGCTGCGTGAGATTACGCAACGTTGTGCGTCCACCTCTTTTTTTTTTTTTTTTTTTTTCCCCCTTCCCCGGGGGGTGTCATCGTGACTCTCTCTCCCCCCCTCCTCTAAGGTATGGTGGGTTTTGATTATGCAAGTTTGGGGAGTGGGAATCGATGAGCGGTTACCAAGTCACCGGGAAAGGGTGGACATGTCTTCGAAACCCCTGGCCATATAATTAACTTCCCTAGTCTTGAAAATTGTGTCTCTCATGACGACCGCATCCGCCCTCCCCAGGGGCATTAAGAGGGGAAAGATGAAACCGATTCGAAAAGAAAAACTGGACCTTTGCTTGTAGATTGTCATCATACGTTTCCTCCAAGGAAATAAAGTTCAACGAGCCCAGACATTTTGGTATTTCTGAAGCGTTCGAGAACATGTCTCACTTGAGAGTATAGAAACATCCTGTCTTAACCTCACGTGTAGAAGGACCCTGACGGGCTTTCATTCCCCTCATGAAAGCAAAAGTTGTACAGGGCTGAAATGAATTGGACTGACGCAAGGTTTCGAGACATACAGAGGGAAAGGGGGGTTGAAAAATAAACGGTCAAGAAAAGGTTGTCCCGAAGAGGTAACTAAGAGTCGATACCTGAAGAGGACTTCTCTGCAAGTAACTCGACTATAACCGACGGTGGAGTACATGATCTCGGCTAGATAATGTACATAGTAGCTGCACCAAGGAATAACCGTACGGCTTCCTCTTATGGCAACGGAAAAATAGGGTACGTTTCTGTCATGACGAAAGATGACATCGTTTGTAGGTTGGGCTGGCCTTCTTCTCACATAGTCCCTTGAAGTACAATTGGCTCTCTCGGGTCGCGCATACTATCGCACCTGGCTTGAAGATTTGTTTAGGCTTGTTATCCTGTCAAATCCAACCTGCCCGTTCTCCCATCTGATCTGAAATAGATTGACAGCCCTAGAATGTAGTAAAACTAGAGGAGTTGTAAGTTTGAATAGGCTCAAATTACTGATCAAGAGCTGACATACTGCAAGCGAGGTAGCTATGCGAGAATCTTTAGGCAAAGTTTTGCAAGCCCTCACAAAGGAAAACGGTACAACCGGAATCACGGAGCTTCGACAGCACAACAGTACCGAGGCTACCTATTATAGCAGCTGCGCCAACACGCCACTATTCCGGCTGTGACGACCGAATCAAACTAGAGAAATCGAAGCTATGACAGCTACCGAGGCTTACTCGTTTGCTGGCCAGGTGCTGCTTTGTTGTAAGCATTTCCTGCTGGCAGTGGGCAATAATGGGCTTGAGCTGATGGTATGGACGACTTTCCAAGCTGACAGACAGCCACATCTCTCCTTTCAGCCCCTGGTATCCAATAGCATACAGAGAGGATGCATGTCAGAAGTCTTGGTTCTCCATGCGTATCCAATTCGATCCAACCACGGCCAAGGAGAGGTTTCTGAGCTATAAAAGGAGACCAGTGTATGTAGGCCAGTGCTCGAGCGGAACTTTTTAGAGTTTGCGCGGCGGTCCTGTCAGTCAACGCGTCAAACCCGCATGCTACTAGCTCCAAAGTCTGTTGAAAGCCGCGGCCTGGCCGTCGGATCGTTGGACGGGTGACAAGGTTTGATAGTGGCCGATCCGGATCCCATTCAACTGGTGTCTGGTGTCTTTGGGAGTGATGAGAGTGCGTGAGTGGACGAGCTCGTTTGACTATTTCGGCAGTCTGTAGCGCAATGACATCTCGCTAAACAGCTGAGTAATCGTCCCGTAAAGATCTGCAAGCCCTCTCTAATAGTTTGGTGCTAGGGCTTTTTTGACTTTGGCACGATGTGGACGTACTGCCCTGTCTACTGCTGTATCCAAATGAAACTTCGCTGCTGAAAATACCCACTTGCCACCAGTACGTCGTCTCGAGTCCACGAGGCCTGTCATCAAATAGCTTGCTCTAGGGTACCAGTTTTCAAGGTACGGCAGGTGCAAGTACCGATCGTCCTATTGGCACGGTCAAGCTCTCGGCGCCTGTACCGTTGGCTTGAATTACTCGTGGAACTCAGCTTGGATGTTTCATATAGTAGTCGCACGCCTCCATCGCCATGAGCAGATTGACGGAAAAAATCACGTCACTTTCCACTCAGAAAGTGCTGGTCAAGCACGAGAAGTCAGTCACCTTCATCATAGCCGCAGACCGGTCGACACCGGACGGCCATCGGCAATTTGTCCCTACCTAGACATTTGTCTCTCCCGACAATCTGGATGTGGCTCACACTAGACTGAGACATGAGAAAGCCACAGATGAGAGACACGGTTGTACCTCAACGTCGGTACGCCTAGCATCTTGCTCTTGTTCGCTTCGCAAACGTTTGTGGCTGCTCCTGGATATTACGTCAAGACGTCCGTGAGATTGACACGACATGACTAGCAATCAGGGTCGACTGAGACATTCCGTGTCACTCTGCGACAAAGGAAACGACGTGATCAGGGACGAGAGCGCAGGGCTGGTCACTTGTCTCGCCTTCCGGGTCGGACACTAGAGATGACGTTCTCTTGAGCATTCTGCCCGGGCAGTTACCGGGGAATGTTTGTGTGCCGAGATAGTTGTATGAGCATGCAATAGGTAATTAGCACTTGTAGCTTGTATATGTTGCAAGTGGTAGACAGGGAGGTCGCTTGGTGCGCAAGTCATTTGATGGGTCAATCATCGAAGTGTGATTTTTCCGCACTCGCTTAATCCCTGGCTCCATAGCCGCCAGAGGTCCTCTGTGGTCAATTGCGGAATGGCTGGCCCAGTCATGCCTTGTAGAAAGTTCCCGTAGTGATTTGGCTCATGGGATTTGTAGTGATACCGAGCCCAGAAAAGTAGTTCATAATACTTGATATCGTATAGTCGGTTATAGAGGTCTGAGCGGCAGTAGTAATACCGTCAGGCACAAGGAACGTTGTAGGTGAGGTTGTCTCACGGCTGTAAAGGCAATCAATTCCCAAAGGAATGGTTCAGCCGCTCCCCTAGTGTTTTGTGAAGGGAATTTGAACTCGGCTTTTTCTTGCGAGGTACATTAACTAGGCCGACAATAAGTCGGGTCTCGGTTCGAAGGTTCCCCATTGCCAGTAGTTTTCGGCATTCGGAGCAACGTCAGGCCGCCCGAGACTAGCCACGCCGACTAAACTGGAGCCTACATGACGGTCTTCGGTTCGGACACTGCCAATCCCCGGCGCCGGGTTCAAGGCCTTTGGGTGGTTTCGAGAAGGCCACCTTGATCCAAAGAGCCGCAAGGCTTTGAAACTGACGTGACAGCCCTGGAGTCAATTTTGACAGCCTGTATCGGCGTGATAACATCAACGCACCCGATACGATAACACTGTGTGTGCGCGCGTGCTGCGCCAGCGATGCCGCAGGTGGTTCCTTCGGACACCAGCACAAGACTTGAGCCCCTACTTGCCTCTTGAGTTATTAGCCCCGTCCTGTCTGCTTCCCACCATGACCCCCAGTGACGCCTCCGCCGAGGCATCGCACGAATTGTGAGTTGATCGCCGGTGCTACAGCAGGGCCGCTCACGTGTGCTAATGGCGTATGTGTATCAAATTTAGAGCCTGCACGTCGTGTCGTAACCGTAAGCTCAAGTGTGATCGCGTGAAGCCGGCCTGCGGGCGTTGCTCGAGGATCAAGGGCGAGTGCGTCTATCCTGAATCTCGAAGGAAACCAGCCTTCAAACGCCGAAACGTGAGAGAGCTCGAAGCTCGTCTTGGTATGACTGTGTCGCTCTTTGATGAATGTAGACGCCGTCATGGCTAATTATCTTTATGACATGTATAGCTCAAGTCGAGGGACTGCTCAAGCAGAATGGCGGCGGGGATAAGGGATCGTCGAGCGACGAGCAGGTAGACAATACTCTGAATTTTGATTTTTCCGACTTTGTCCCATCAACAGAAGATGTCTTCCTCCAGGGCATGGACTATACCTTCCCGTCAGGTCCCGTAGAAGGCGATTCGTTCCTGCAATCTCAGAATGATCCCTCGGTGCCTCTTGCTGCCTCTGCAGGTGCATCACAACCGACGGGCGATGCCTTTAGTGGAGAGCTTCTAGGATTGGGAATGTTTGAAGCGCTTCCCCCTTTCGAAGTCACTGAAGAACTGCAAGTATTTCGAGGCTTTCTTTGGCGTTTCATTGTTGTAGCTGACTTTATTTGCCAGAAACCAGATCTTCTTTCAACGTCAACAACATTTCATTCCAGTGATACATCCAGCTCGGTATATGCAGGCATATTACTCAGCACCACACATGAAACCGCCAATGTGTCTTCAATATGCCATATGGGCTTTAGCATCCAATGGCCACCCAAAATATGGCCACCTTCATGACGTCTTTTATCAGCGTGCACGTCAATATGCCGAAGCCGATGAACTCAAGGTTTGTTGTATCTAACTCTGTCTCACCTCGGAAACGTTTCTCAAACTGGAATCACAGGGCCATGGCGAGCACTTCATTACTGTCCATCATGCGCAGGCGTGGAGTCTCATCACGACTGATGAGGCCAAGTCAATGTTGTTCACACGAGCGGCCATGAGTTCGGCTCGAGCCGTCCGACTCGCCAACATGTTGGGACTTCACCATCTAGACACCCCAAATGATGTTTCATCGCCGACTTTGATGCCGCCCAAGGACTGGGCTGAGCTGGAGGAGCGTAGGAGAACATTCTGGGGTATCTTCTGCCTTGACAGCCACTGCGCAATATCTACTGGCTGGCCGCACCTGGTTGATCCCAGCGAGGTATGACCCCCAAATGAGAATGTGTCCAATCAAAACGGCTAAAGCCCTCTTACTATTCTAGGTCACTACCCATCTTCCGTCTTCAGAAACTGCTTTTTTCAGTGGCGAACCCGTGACTACGTGCACGCTAGAGGACGCATTCAAGGGCTCATCATATTCTTCTTTTGCTGGGGCTATTCTCGTCTGTCATCTTTTCAACATGATCCTCAAGCATGTTCACCGGCCCAAACCAGACGACGACCCGCAAAACCACGAGTACGGCGAGTATTGGAAGCGGCACCGAGAGATTGACAATGCAATTTCCAGTGCCTTCATGTTCTTGCCGGAGCATTTTCGACTGCCTGAAAACTATGGAGACCCTACCGCCGTTCACACAAACCTCAACTACCACGCCGCGTTAATCTGTCTACATCTCGCGGCCCTAGAAAAGATTGAAAAGTATCAGATACCGATTTTCGCGAAAAGGGCCAGTGAGACTCGCCTCTTTACCGCTGCGCAAGAGATTGTCAATATTGTCAAGATGACGAGCCATATGAAGACAAATCCCGTAAGTCTACTGCGCGTGTCTTGCTGTCTAATCTGGTTCCTGCGGACCTAACACAACATATAGCGAAGCCCAATGGCCGCCATATCACTCTACTGTGCAGCCATGGTATTCATTTACCAGTGCAAAGATGCACCAACTCCTCAGAGGATCGATAATCTGGATTTCATCATCTCTGCCATGGATGCAATTGGTCGCGAGCACGTCATCACTAGGGCATTCCTGAAGCAACTTCTTTTGGATCTCGAACGAAACAATATTACACACATCACACGTGTGCCAAAGCTTGATCATCTGCCCGACATCATTGCTATTGGTAACCACAATAGTAAGTTTCTATCAGTATTCTAGTCCTTCAGCTATGCCTTGGTCAAGCAATTTTCGCACAAAATATATTGGCGTGGCACACCACAAGTGCCTTCATACTGACTCCCTTCCAGTACCCCTCCTCACTCGTTCGCAATTCTCAAGTCATTCCAAGCCGCAGCCACCTCTGCCGGGCCGCCTGCCGCTGGGAAACCCGCAGGGCAACTTGAATGCTTACAAGATGACCGAATGCGGTATTGGCTTTGGCTACAAAATCAAGGATGGCTGCCAGGCCACCAACAACACGAATGCAGACGAGACCACCGCCAACAAGAGGAAGAGGAGCGCGCCGTCAGACGACTCGGGTGCCAGCGCCAGTACCAGCGGTAGCGGCCCGTCCGATGGCCACCACGACCTCTGGGGACACAACAACAGTAGCAGCAGCGACATGACGCCGTCCTCGGCCTCGACTACGTCGGAATCTGCTCCTTTGCCCCAAGCCCAGCAGGGCGGTGGTAGGCCAAATAACTCTTTTGCATCGTTTGACAAGACGCCCTGGGCGGGGCTGGCGCGCACCATCACGAATACGCTTCCCGTCCGGACGGGATCGCCGGCTGCTGCAACGTCGTCGCCGCATCCCGGAATCTCACCCTCAGCAGCAGTCGGGGGCGTCGGCTTCGGTACCGGAGCCAATGCGCAAAACGCTGCTGCTGCCACCCCCAATATTCCACAAATCGGCCGACCGGGCTTGGATAATGCTGGCGTATGCATGTATGCGCAGTTTTCCAACACGTCGAATCTCGCCAACGCTGGTAAAAACGCAGCCATGGATAGTTGGCCCATGGCTGGATCGACCAGTGGCCTGGATTGGAATGCCATTGCCTCGTCCGTCGGCCTCAATATGCCGACGAGTTTCCCTGGCGTTTTGAATCCATCACTGCTCCGTGATGATGGCAACGGCAACGGCAGTAGTGCTGGTGCCAACGCGAACCCTGGTTAAAGAATGTGCCAGGGTTTGCTTGATGAATTTTCTCCTCTCATGTGTATAATTTTACGATACACCATACTGTGTGTATTTAGGCTCGGGCGGGGCGTGAAATTCACGGACGAATATAGAGTTTCGAAGACAATGATGGGCATGATACCAGGACTTGACAATTGAGGGAATTGAAATAATGTACTACTAGGTATATAGACGATATGATCAGGGCTACGTTACTAGACGGCCTCACACGATGACTTTGGGTTCAAGGGTCATGTTAAGTCTCCTCTCACAAGGTTTACTGGGAGCTGAGACTTGGAGTTAAGGGTGCATTCCGCTGTATTGCTGACAAAATAAATTACCCTCTCAACCAATCATGACTGTAAATGGTCTGACTTCGGCTGCCCAAGCATTGCCAGAGCATACATGTTCTCATTGAGAGAGCGCGTCAATGGTCTCCAAACGCAGATTGCGACTAAGCGGCTAGACAAGTTCTTGTGTAGTTGATAGAACCCATATATTCTTCATGCATGTATATGGCACACTACGACCGAGGGGAGCGGTGCCTCCCATATCACCACAGATTTTGCGCAGCCCTGATCTATGGCTGTTTGGCTTTCTACCACTACTGACTCGCCACGGAGCGCACCTTGCCCTCTTCCCAATGAGGCTATCCTATGTCAGCACCTGCCATCGCAAGTCTATATACGTCTGTTTTACCTCCAACGCCGCCCAGATGCTTGTTTCTGTTTCAATGCATTCCCCTCTTCTTCAAGACCAGATCCACGTAATATGACCGATTTGCTATTGTAGGTTTTGCTGGGGCCTAGTATATACCCTGCGTACGGTATTGGAAAGTATCATAACTATCAAGGTCAGTATAGCTGTCGCAGAAAGGTGACTTGGTACGAGCCGACTTACAGTCGTGTGTAGTAACTACCCAAGGACTTGGCAACCAGATCCGTCTCGACAAAATTCTCGGCCTCCTCGGCACTGAGATGAAGCTGGAAACGTTGTCTCAAGGTTGCGGTTACCGTGGTGATTCCGACAGCGAAGCACGGCATCTTGGAATCACGGCCCATCATGCTAACGAGATCGATGATGTTGTCCGCAGATCGTCGTAGAGCTTTGCGCTTTGTTAGTTTCTCTACTGGCAAATCTGGACTGCTATGCAATCACTTACCTTGGAATGCCTGCTTGCAGAGTTTCTTGAAATCCTCATAATCAGGTGATCCTACACCTCCAAGCACGTCGAGATATTCGTATGTAAATTTAAAAGGCGCCGCTTCGAACCCGACTGAGCCGGGAGAATTGGACAACATGAAGCCAAAGTCAATGTGCACGATGTGCCCTTCATTGTCGATAAGGACATTGCCATTGTGTCGATCCTTGAGCTGGAGAATATACGAGATCATGCTATAGGCGGCAAGTGAGCGCTTGAAAGCGTCCACGGCGGCCTTATATGGCTCGCTATCAACAGCGCCAAACGTTTTGACAAAGTGATCTTTCAAAGTGGCGATGCGACGTCTGGGGTTTTGTCCAGACTCGATTGACGCAAGTGTCAAACTCCTCTTCAAGGAGTGAAGCGACACGCCATTCGTGATGGTCTCGATCAAACCCGATGACTCGCCAGTGACCAATATCCGCATGAGTTTCACCCAGACTGGTACACCTGCATCTATCCAAATCTTGTCGCAGACCTGGATCAGCTGGCATGCGAAAGCCTCTTGTCTCAAGTCTGCCCCTGTCTTGACAATTACGCTGATTAGATCCCAATTCTTCATCCACCCGTACGGCGAGGATTTTCGAATGCGCTCCTTCTTCTGTTCCCAAGCTTCACCAAAAACTGCTGCGCTGGGATCGTCGCGGTCTCCTTTCCGCCTGACACCACCCGTCATTGCATCATTCTCCATACGAGCCTGACCTGCGCTCTCATTCAAGCCGGGTTCTAGCTCCTGTTCAATATCCGCCGCAACCTCGGCAGCTGCGTTCGCAACGCTTGTGCGCGCAATAATCATATCAAACGTAGGCCCCTGGGCATCATTGACATCAAAGTTTTGCTCCTCCAGATTTTGCATGCTTGCAATGATCTTGGCTCTGATAGATGCAACCTCGTGCTTAGGTCGTTTACCACTCGTAGCTTCCAACTGCGCTAGCATCTGCGAAGCCGTTCGCATATGCGTTGCTAATGCTCCAAAATCTGGCTGCTCCACGGAATTGTTCCTTGGGTTGGTCAAGGTCATTCGTCTCAACCCACCCGGACTACTCGACCTCGATGTCGAAGTCGCAGACGTTCGCGGGGTTGTCAGAGTCAACTCGGACAAGTTGGAGAGTGTTGTCGTGCCGCTTGGTACCCGGTGAGGTTTGGCCGGCAGTTTGCCATTCTTCTTGTTTGCAGTTTCATCATCGATGGGTTTGACCATGGGCGAGCTACCAAGGTCGCCTGAGCTTGGCTCAAAAACACTGTCCACCTTTTCTGAGCTTGAATCGAGAGCCCGATCGCTGGTTGATGTTCGCGGGGCGTCGGACAAATCAAATAACCGTTTACGGCTTCCTTGTTCCACCAGAAGCGTGGTAATAAGCCGTTGGTTGTCGGGGGATTCCGGATCAAACGTGAAGTCATCCCGAAGAATCTCTACCATGAGCAGATATGGCACCTTTTCCGCACTGTTTAGGACTGTGCTCTCGCCCGGATTCACTCTTACAATGCGATGGTGTCGACTCTTGGACGGAGAACCCCCGACCAACGTAGGCGGGCAGATGATTGGAATATCGATTTCCGCTGGCAGGTCTCTAGTAATGAGCGCAAGTTCAGCCCGCAAAGCACTAAGACGTGCTTGCTTGGGTACAATCACCAGACGATTCGATATACCCTCCAGTGCTGTCAAAAAGGCTGTTTGGCAGCGAAAGTAATTTTGTCGTAGCAGCTTGCCCTTCTGCACTGAGCTCATTTCCGCTTGAGTCATCAAGGTCTTGATATGGTGGGAGTGGCGACGCGAAAGGCTTTCGCCAGGTCGAGGTAGTCCGGCAGAGATGGGCGTGGCGGGGCGCGTGCCTGTCTTCGGGGACCGTACATCTGGTAAGGGAAGAGACGAAGAACTAAGCCGTGCGTCCAATATCTTACTATCTATAAAGTCGGGTTTCCGTGGCTTTTCGGTTGCTGCTTTCGGGGACCCGGAAGATGGCGGGCGTGATAATGTGACACGCGGTGATTCTGGCGACTGCTGCTGCTGCTCTTTCAAAACCTTGGCCTCTTGAGAAGTGATGGGTGTGCTGGGCACCCGATTCGTGTCGCGCCGTTTGGATCTCGTGGTCTGCGGGGATACAGTCTGACTCCTCGTGATCTTCACCGCCTGGCTCGCTTCGGATATGACATCGCCTTCCGTTGGTGTATCTCTTCGAGCCTGCGCAACAGCCAATGGACCGGCCCATTGTGGTAGCAGTGGGACGCCTATACTTCCTAGAACGAAGCTGGCTAGGACTGTCACCGGAAGGATATTCTCTTTAATCTTCTCGCTACGCGCCGAGTCTGACAGCCCAAACACAATGTGTTGGACTTTGTTGTACACCCTCCTACATGTCTTGAATGCTTGTGCCTGTGGCGTGGATGCCAGATCGTGAAGGTATGTTTGGAACAGCCAAAAGGTCTGTATATTCATCAGCATGCACGTCCTGCGTTTCTGAGGGCGCGTGAAGTGCTCACCAAAAGAGCGGCGGTGACGGATTCCTCGCACAGGTCCAACAAGAACTCCTCCAATGCCATGGATTCATTGTCAATGCTCAATATGAGGTGGCATAGCTGCGGCAGGAAGAACTCAATGTCCTCGTACGGAAACTGGCGGAGTTTCGAGCAGAGCACATAGTGGATGCCGACGTGGTCCGCGTATCGTCTATGGCAGCTTTAGATCAGGGGCTGTCCAGGGCCTACAGACGGAGGGAGATCTGGAGAGAAGCAAGACTCACGATAGATACGAGACCGAGAGGAAAGGGTTCTGGTTGAAGACATCACTCTCGAGGAACCTCTGCAGCAAGTCCCACGACATAGCGAATTGTCGTCACAGTCGGCAGAACGGGGTATCATAGAGGCGGGCGGCCTCAGCTAGCGGATCTCGACATGCAATGCTGAGCGAAGGGAGTATTCTGTCATGGCCGTCCGGCACAGCTCAATGCAACTCGGTGCTTTGGTTATGCCACGTTTATCCCAGTGTCGTCGTCGTCGGTCCGTCCCGGGCTGGCTGGAAAGCGAATGGGGAGGGAGCAGCGTTGGGAGAGAAACTGTTCTCTGCGTTCCCTTTGTCAATCACTCAAGAATTGTAAAGCTGTCTCTTTTGCGATGTACCCCAGAAGCAATTGACCTCAATCTAAATGTCGCTAATGGGGTTACGGGACTCGGCGCTGTTTAGGTGGGGCAGTCAACCCAAATCGCTCCAGTGCAGAGCCATTCAGTGGACGTTCAGTGGGCTGGATTGGCAACAGGGACCACATCTTGGGGCGGCCTTGTCGGGACAGCCTGGGCAGCTCTCAGGTACCTTACACTTTACTCCTCAGCTAGAAGCAAAACTGCTGTGCTGTCGCGATCTGCAGATTACAGATACCTGTCACGCTTCTTTTACCCCTGAGCCGTTGATGAGCAACGGTGGAGTTCTTTTTCTTGCTCTACATACTCTGTACCTGATAGCCTTCCAAGCCACGACTTGAGCGAGACATTGGTTGCCCCTTGTCTTGGAGCACCAACAACCTTATAAAGCACATCTAGTAGTGCAGAGCTCCAAGATCTTCTTATACAATTAGCGACTTGGGGTAAATCGAATCGAGCTTGTATCATCCTCAGGCTTGAGCCGCGAGCATCCCAGCCTATGCATTCCTTGCTTGACATTGTAAGATGTAACTCGCACACATCTTGACCTTCCTGCAGTTCAAGGTCATTCTTCTCACCTGAAACAAATCCTAACCCACCTTGGATCCGGGCCAAAAGAATTTACTCAAACTTGATATGTGATGGTTGCTTTACCAATACGACATCATCTATACTTCCAGGGACTCCTAGCTATCAGACAGATAAGCATATAATCCGGTATTGGCCAAAAGTTCGGTCATATCAGCGGCATCGTCACTTCACTGGTGTATATCAATGCATATAGCGACTTGCGCAAGTTGCTACCATGTTTGTAATTCTTAATAAATTTATCAGGTACTCTCAGTATGACCCCGACCCGGAGGAGAATTTTGTGACACCATAGCACCTGCATCTTTCCTCTACTACTAGAATATCTTGGGGCTTCTCAGACATGAATACATATGGCCCTTGTGAAAATATTACTACTCCCGACATCAACTGTGTCCTCGGAAAACAAAATGCGCCCGCTGCCTTCCACTAACATGCGCAACCTTCCTTGACGGCTTCTCTTGGGCCATTGAGATTCACTCTTTGCTCCTCGCCACCTCGGCTTACAGCATTCGCTGCTCCTGGTCCTCTTGTGCTCTTCAAAGAAGTCTCTGGAATGGCGTTTGCAATGGCTGTGAAGACCTCTGACACATTGTGTCCAGTCTTGGCACTCGTTTCGAAGAACAGCAGGTTTTCCTCCTCGGCATATGTCTGAGCCTCTTCTGTTGACACTTTTCTGGCATCACCAGACTCCTCACTCTCTGCATCGGCGCTTTCGCTCGTCAAATCGAGCTTGTTTCCAACGAGTGCGATGACAATACCAGGCGAGGCTTGTCGCTGTAGCTCGGCGACCCAGTGCTTGGCCTTGACGAGCGAAGTAGGCTTGGTAAGATCGTAGACAACAAGAGCAGCTTGTGCGTTGCGGTAATACATGGGAGCTAGCGAGGCGAAGCGCTCCTGTCCTGCTGTATCCCAAATTTCAAACTTGATCGTCCGCGTGGGAAGGTTGCATTTTTGTGTCAAGAATGCGGCTGCAAATGGCTTGCGCGTTAGTCCAACTAACATTTTCGTGAGGACGGTGACTGAGCGATGGACTGACCTCCGATTGTGGGCTCCTTGTTTTCCTGAAAATCATTGTTGACGAAGCGCAATACAAGAGACGACTACATTACTTGTGGTCAGCATACAAATGGCCGCCTGGCTGCCTTGATGTATTGAAATGTACAAACCTTTCCAACGGCTGCCTCTCCCAGAAGAACCAGCTTGACGCTGCTACTCGGCTTTGGAGCTTCGGCCATGGTCTTGCGATTTTGATTGTAGTAAATCTGTTATCGAGAGGTTTCTAGTAGGGAAGCTGTGGCATACGCTTGCGACGCAGATTAAATGTCGAGTTGATGCCCCGGGGTATAGAGTGGATGTACGTAGTGAGTGGTAGGCAGAGAGATTGTGAGCTTCAGTAGCATGACGACGCTGCGAAAGAGGCGGCCGGCCAACTGATACCCACCAGACAGGCGCTTGCCACGGACAGCACGGGACCGTGGCGGACGGCACCTTTGGGCAGTGCAACGACGAATCGGCACTAGCTCCCAGTTTGGCTCTAGTGCGGGACAGTGGCGGAACATCTTGGCACCGTGTTCTCACCGCCCAGCCTTTGTTGGCAAGAGCCACCTTAGGTATCAGATAGCCCCACCGGTGGCAGTAAAAAAAAAAGTTCCAAAGCTAGACTAGAGTTTGTACAGCGTCTTGAGCTGTGCTGATCGCAAAGGAAACCACCTTGTGCATTTTTGAACAAAGTGCCACGTCCTCTCAAGAACCAAGAAGGGTACAGTGTTGTGACTCTTCACTAGACTGCGACAAACCTGTCTACTTTACTGGAATATCAATACCACATTTACCTCTATTGTTGGCGGCCCAACGCCCATCATGGCGCCCAAGGACAAGAAGATCTTGTTCGACGACAGCGAGGATGAATCCGAAGGTGGCGCCCAGATCAAGATCAACGACGAATATGCCAAGCGCTTCGAACACAACAAGAAGAGAGAAGAACGTCATAGACTAGAGGAGAAATTTGGCAAAGGCCAGGCTGGCGGGGACGAAGATGACGATGATTCCTCTGACGATGAAACCGAAGACGAGGACGGTTACCTAGCTACGGAAGAACTCGATGCGCAACTCAACGCCACTCTCGAGGCTCTCCGCAAGAAGGACCCTCGTATTTACGACCCGAAGACAACTTTCTACTCACCAATTGATGACAGCGCTACCGCGCCTCAGCCCAAAGAAAAAAAAGATAAGCCAGTGACACTGCGCGACTACCATCGCGAGAGGATTCTAGCAGGAGACACCGGGGCAGATGAAGAGGAAGGGACATCGAACACGTATGCCCAGGAACAGAGCAACCTGAAGAACTCGATTCTTGGTGAAATTCAGGCACAACTTAATGGAGAAGAGAAGGAAGAAGAGGAGGATGAGGACTTCTTGAAGCCCAAGTCTGGCGAAGCAGAGCGCATCAAGTCGGAACTCGCAGATGGAATGCACCCTTCCCGAGCTGCCAAGGTCAAGGCTACCAAGGGCAAGGCCGCCAAACCCCTTACCGCGAATGATGTTGCCAACGCCGACAAGGATCCCCAGCTCTACTTATCTAACTTCATGGCCGCCCGTGCCTGGATTGAACCCGAGAACAACAACTGGCAAGCTTTCGACTCGGACGACGAGGACGAAGAAGACAAAGCTGATGACTGGGAGGCTGCCTACAACCTACGCTTTGAGGATCCAAGTAAGAGCAACGAAGTCCTCAAGTCCTATGCCAGAGATGTGGCTGCTGCCAAGTCTGTTCGCCGAGAGGAGAAGACTGGCAGAAAGAAGAAGCGTGAGGAAGAGCGCGAACAAAAGGAGGCCGAAAAGCAGGAGCGCCGAGAACAGCGAAATCGTCTGCGCAACCTCAAGATTGAGGAGGCTGAGAGCAAGCTCAAGCAGATCAAGAAGGCTGCGGGTTTCGCTGGCAAGAAGGTCGACGAGGACGAATGGATGAAGCTGCTCGATGGTGCTTGGGACAACGACAAGTGGGAGCAAGAGATGGCCGAGAAATTCGGTGACGAGTACTACGCCGAGGGCGAAGGTGGCTCTGATGACGAGGATCAGAAGAAGCACAAGGTCAAGAAACCTAAATGGGACGATGATATTGATATCAAAGATCTCGTGCCTGATTTCGAAGATGACGAGCGTCCAGATGTTGCTCTTTCCGACGTGGAGGAAGCCGATGAGGCAGATGATGCCGAGGAAGATGGGGAGGACGAGGATGGCCCGGCCCGGAAACGCCAGAAGACAACCAAGGATCGGAAGCGAGAAAAGCTCGCGAGTCAAAAGGAAGCACGGAAAGAGCGGTCCAAGATCGAGGCTCTGGTTGATGCCAAGATGGATATTGATGATCCCCTCGTTGGATCCAGCTCTTCCAAGTCTGAAGGTCCCAAGTTTGCTTACCGGGACACTTGGGCAGAGTCGTATGGCTTGACAGCCAAGGACATTCTCATGGCCCCCTCAGATGCGGCACTGAATGAGTACGTGGGTCTGAAGAAGCTGGCACACTTCCGGCCAGCGGACAAGAAGGCCAAGGATAAGAAGAGGTTAGGCAAGAAGGCACGTCTACGACAATGGCGCAAGGATACATTTGGACCTGATGCCGAAAGGGAAGGACCGGCATTTGTGTTTGGAGGTGCTCAGGGCGGCGATGAAGGAAAATCTGCTCCTGACGAGGAGTCGAATATTATTGACGGCAAGTCCAAGAAGCGCAAGAAGCGCTCTGGACGTGGCAAGGCCAGTGCATAATCCACTTGTGGCGTGGGTCAGGCGTTTTGGGCATTATACCAATCAATAAAAAAGTTTTGTGTGTATATTTAGCGGTATACTATGAGGTATACAATTAAAAACAAGCACTCCTTGGCTTTTGGCTTGCAGGAATTCCATATTTTATATTTGAAGACTCGGAAAGACTGGAAGTAGTAATTCAATTTCAGGGCATCTTTGGACCCATGTCTGGGACGTCCAAGCCGGGTCCTTCTATAAAAATGTTTTGATACTTTGCCGGGTTATATCGCCTTACTTTAAATTGAGAAGTACTACATAATGTCGTTATAATGTGCATCTCGCTCCGTGAGCCCAAGTCCTGAGGCTATCTTGAAAGTTGCCTTGCCCTTGTAAGGGTGAAAGGGCATAGCGATGCCAACAGTTGTCCATTATCACAATGAAGAATTCTCTGCTTTATCATGACATTGCAGAGGCTGGTGGGTTGATGAATTTCAGCCGTCGCTGCCGAGTCCCGAGAGCGAGCAAGAATGCCACTGATTTGACTAGATGTTTCTAGCAACGAAGGCCACACGCAATTTTGGCAGGGTCACACGGCATCGCAAGTGGCCTGGCTCCTTGGCAACAGTCAGCTTCGTATTCGTCGCCCAGCGAAATGGTGGAACATCCAATAGGAACGCAGCGGCCGACAGTCAGACCGCCCCGTAGAGCTGAGCTCAGATCATGAAAGAGCCTTTACGGATTAAAAGACTTGGAAATCCGCGGTTTCTTTAGCTCTCACAATAATCGCAGCGGCTAAATGAACAACTTCGTCCACAATGTTCTCATAACAAAACTTTCACGACCCTTGATATAATATCAATCTAAATTCGTCCCGAATTCTCTGGTTGTGGTAGTACTATGAGTTATTCTCTCAGCATTATGTGCCGTCCATAATAGCGAGTTGCTACTCTGTATATTTCTCTGTTCGTGATTAACGGCCCCTTCCAGCACTGCCTTGCCAATATCAATACTATGGGGATATTTAATGCTTCTAATCTGAAATTTTATACCGTTTCACTGCTTAAGCGGTACACTTTATGGCGTCCTACACACGCCGCTTCATCATGATCAAGCTAGCCCTGCTCATATCTAGCCTGCTGGCCTGGACGACACTCGCTCGAGACGTTCCCAGTAACGTCAAGAGCCTCTATGATGAGATCAAGTCGACAGGAAAGTGCAGCGACAGTCTTGCCTCGGGCTTCTATAGCACCAGCGATGGGGCCAATTGTAAGTATTCTTCTCTATTGGCAATATGTAAGACGAGGGGACGAGCACAACCATTTCCCTGGCAACTCTAACGTAAATAAACACCGCAGCATGGACATACTGCGGCGACCATCTCGACATGGATGGCATCATTTATATCCAAGGCACCAACGGCCAGTTTACAAACATGGACATTGATTGCGATGGCAAGCAACACGGTCCCGGTAACGACGGGCGCTGTGGATACTCGGCCGACACGCAATCGCAGACTTCGTTTCAGGAAATCGTTGCGGGCTATGAAAGGGGGATTAATGATCTCAATCCATATGTTCATCCGTATGTTGTATTTGGAAACGTCGGCACCAAATCTGGATACACCAACTTTGACCCTCAGAGCCATGGGATCGAGCCATTGAGCCTGATGGCGGTGGTATGCAGTGATAAATTGGTGAGTTACTCACATACAACATGCACTAATACCTTCCGATAGCAAGTGCTGATTTTTCACCAATGACTCTCAGATATATGGTATCTGGGGCGACGAGAACGGCGATGACGGGGACCTGGCCTTGGTTGGCGAGGCGTCGATTTCTCTGGCCACCGCGTGCTTTGGCGACGACATGAACGGCAACAGCGGCCACGACGACAACGACGTCTTGTTTATTGCCTTTACGGGATCCGACGCCGTGCCGGGCGCCGACGGGGCCGACTGGGCAGCGCAGAGCTACGATGACTTTGCCCAGAGCATCGAGGCGCTCGGCGACAAACTGGTCGAGCGTATCGGCGCGACCGGCAGAAATGGAGGATATGATTCGGGCACTGCGCCGTCGCAGACGAGTTCCAGTTCTGGCGCACGGCCGACTGCTCATTCAGGCCTTTTGGGGGGCCCTCATTTCGGTAAGCGTCTTCCGATAGCCATCGAGTAGGATATGGGAAATTCGCAAAACGTGGCAGACTCGCTGACATCAAATTTACTGAAGCAACGGGCACCGCTCTTGTTCTCTCGTTTGTGAACGTCGTCCATGTGTATGATCTGAGGTATATGGTATGAATTTGATGAATGCAACGGGGTTTGTAGGGATAGACTTCAGTACTGTCTCGGTGTTTTTGATGCTCACTCAAAAGGGATCTTCAAATAGAGCCTGCTTGGTGTTCAAGTGGTATATTCCGGGCTGTATAAACTGTTGTTCGACTACATTTGGAGATGTTATAGACAAGAAGCAGCAGTTGTGCAGTCTTGTATTGTGTATGTATGACTCTAGCACATAATCTCAACGAGAAAAGATTTCAAATATGTAACGGAACATGCCCTCTCACCTCCCAAAATTCCTCAGGGTTCTTGAAAGAAGTATGTAGTGTGGGTAGATGACATTGTTTTCATAGTTGGAGCCTTGGAGGGATAAGACAATATATTAACGCCGATGCAGATGATGATTGGCAGAAGCGATATGACTCTAGCGTATTTACGAAGGGAATAAATGGAAGTTTTTTTCCTTTAATATTAGCCCATAGCCCTCCTCTCTTCTTAAGCATCGTCATCTTTTGGAACTTTGTCTTGACTTTTGCTCCGGCAATAATTAGAATGCCTAAACCCGGGTGCACGGGCCATCTCTAGGCATATGTCTCTCTTCCCCGCCGATCCGGCTCCGAGCTCGTCTTACCTTGCCTTTTAATCATTCAAAAAAAGCGAGCCGACAAGCCAGCTGCAGCGCTGCTGACGTGCATAATACCTTGTATCTCGAAACTCGGCTGTATACATTACCGAACAAGGTGGATAAGGTTCTGGGTACGTGGCCCCGGGCCGACGCCGCCATGCCGGAGGAGAGCTCCGTGGCGGGAGCCACTCGTATCAAACGGAACACGGCGTGCACATCATGTCGAGATGCCAAGGTGGGTGGTGATACATTTAAGATTTGACGAGTAAAATAGTATTGTCGAGTATGGCTGACCCTACTATATAGGTTCGGTGCAACCCAAGTCAAAATCCATCACAGCCATGCCAGCGTTGCTTAAAACTCAACTTGCAATGTGTCGTTGACAAGACCCACAAGAGAGTCAGCAGGAAGAGGTAAGTTGTCTGTGAAGTTTAGAAACACTGGCACTTTACTAAATTAAATGATAGCAAACTGGATGAGTTGGTGCAAGAGATACAGTCTATCAAGCAGAGCGTTGGTGATCGCCCAACCACCCAGCAAAACACAGCGTTACCATCTACCTTCAAAGATCAAGCCATGCCTCGGATTGGCATGCCGTCGCCAGACTTGAGTAGACTCAGCGTTTCACACAGTAGTAATCACGCAACCACCACCTCTACTGGGCTCACTCCAGCGCCAACGTTTGTGATAGAAGCAAATGTGGAACCGAGTCTCTCTAGAGCCTTGGGCAATATGCCATTCTCCGGTCCAGATATAGATTTTTACTTCATGAAGTTGTCTTCCCAAGTATGTTCATGAATTGCCATGACTTTGCTAACACATCCAGATATTTCGAACATTTTCATCCTTATATGCCCATCGTGCGGCATCGTGACCCAAATAAGCTGTATGAGACTGGCGGCGTGTTGTTCTGGACAATCATCATGATCGCCTGTCGCCGCTATGCACGCGATCCCAAGGCTCTGTCCTTCCTTACGGAAGCCGTCCGAGCCGAAATGTTCTCGGCCATTTCAAAATTGCCCCTATCAATCCATGTTGTCAATGCTCTTATACTCGTGAGCACATGGGTGTTCCCGGACGTCCGGTTCATCAATGACCCAACTTCCATCTTCTCGGGTGTAATCATGAATGCTGCTTTATTGCTAGGCATTCACTCAGGCAAGGGATCGCATCCCGAATATAGTATTGGCATGTTCCAGAACAACTTTAGTGATGAAGAGGCCCATTACACTTGGGCAGGATATTGCATCACAGCACAAAGGCAAGTACTATCCGTTCGTCTGCAAACCATGGCATGGCTAACAAATAAGCAGGATGGCCGAATATCGAGGGCTACCTCCAGTTGGAAGTATATTCAACCAGACTGTACAAAATGTCATTGATGGCAACACACCTTTTCATGTCTCTGGTAGCTTCCGTGTGCTGCTAGAATGTCAAAAATATGCGAATCGAGTGAGCAAAACAATGGCTGCATGCCTAGACGAGACCCGGGGCGTTTCTTCTCACCTCGTGCGACACCTCGAGGATGAGTTTGATCACATCCGAGGGCTCATATGCTCAGAGCGCGCAGGTTAGTTGCCTTCTTCTCAGGCAAACATTCACATCTACTCACGCTTTTAGACGACCTTGATCGCTGGAATGCCTTGTTGGTGCAGTTGGAGATACAGGCCTATTACCTGATACCTCTCCCCGGCTATAATGCAGAAAATTTGAAGCGTAATGTGATCCGAGCCTACACGACCGCTCAAACTGTTGTGCAGGTTGCCCTAGAGCTGGAAAAGTCTCACGGCTTTTTGAAACATATGCCTCACTTTTACTTTAGAAGTCTTCTCAGCGCATACTGTATCATTTACAAGGTATTACGCTCTGCTTACATGGACTTTCTCGACCGCGCACAAGCCGAGCAGGCGGCAAACGAAGTCATCAAATCATGTCGGCAGTCAGTCGTCATGGACGCCGACTTGCCAGAGCGCCTCGGCAACCTATTGGAGTCAATCTGGAATTGGGCCCAGCTCGTAAGGTGGCACGAAGAGCCCGTGTCGATATTTTCGCACCGGTTATCGGCGTCGATTGTATTTGACTGCTTGAAGAGATGGAAGAGCGACATGGATTCGCGGCCCAAGAGCCAACCCCCGCCGGCAAACGGAACCGAGACGCCAGCGGCAATCATGGTGCCAGATCCCCTGGCCAATATTGATTGGAGCTTCATGGATGATTTTGACTGGAACATAGAGCCTACACTTTTGGGTCCAGGTATTGCTCCGGGTATAGCTCCATAGTCTACAAGATGACGACATTCACACATGAGGTTGTTGCGGACTTGACGAATTTACGATTTGAAACTCATGAAATGCAGAGGCCTCTACAATGCCTATGCCCAGACTCTTTCGCAACTTCCAAACCATTGGCCCCATCCGACCACCTTTCCTTGAATTGCCTCGGCGATCTGTTCTCTGGTCGCTTTCGCCTCCAGCATCTGTCGGTCCAGTGGTTCACTTAGGCCAATCACGAAGAAGAAGTCTGAAGACACTGTGTTAGTGGAAATATAAGGTGCTGGTGGGACTTTTGCGGCTTACAGCGATGCGGCCCATGATTCATTAGAGGTCGAGGTGCAATATATGGTGTCCCCCGTCTCGTGACTCCGTAATGGAAGCCGCCTTTCAATGAAGCCTTGGCCTCGTCTGCAATCTCAAAGTCAGAAGCGACAACGGTTGTCTTGCTCGATGGAATACCGCCGTAGATGCTGCGCAGCAAGTGAGTGGGTGTGGGCTATACACAAAACGGGAGGCATCGCAGAATTGTGTCTCACCCGTGTGCTATGGGAGTTGGCAACGGAGCATCTGGGTCTTCCGATAGCAGCAGCCACTCCTTGATATTGGCCCTGACTTGTTCGGGTGCCTGCCAACTCAATTCGGGAAATTTGCCGGCTCCATCAAATGTATACTCCACCCCGAGCTGTCCGTTTGTTTCTCCACAATCCGGCGAAGTGACGGATATTGTTGGAGTTGGATGAAAACTGAATGCAGGATTTGTTATAAACAACTTTGCATCCCTTCCTCTGAAATTCTTAAATAGCCAGGATATTGCGACTTCGAAATATGACATAATTGTGTATTCTTTCGTGGATAGAATGTGACGGTGAGCTCTTCAAGTGTGTCTCGTTATTATATAGGGTGGAGAAATGGTTCAAGGTTTGGCGCTTTGTAGCAATGCTTAAGAAAAGACACTAAATTCAAACTGAACAGCTAATCTTTCAACTTTGGCTGCGTCTGGGAAACCTGCCACTTGTCTTGAGACGGCGAGACGATTGAATAACCAACAACAGGATCCAGGTGGGTTTAAAAAGATGAAGCCAATCGTCAGCTAGTTGTGCATGTAAGTATAGATCGGAGCCGTCGCGGCTACTCAATCATATCACGAATCTCACTGGCCCGTGCTTTTGTGGCTTTTGAAGGACGCGCCAAAACAACCCGGAGCCGAACAACCTGGAAACCCCCTGGAACTTTGATGGACATAGTATTATTGTTTCTTCCCCCATTGACCAATCATCATCCGCCCAGGTATCGAGTCGCTTCATGCCAAAACGGTAACAGTATACTGTCGGTGAAGTCGTTTCAGTGGGGGTGTGCAGCCTTGAAAACTTTTTGATTTTCCATCTCATTCTTTCGAGTCAGAAGAAATACACTTGCCGACACAACAAAACAAGCAGCTGACCAAGACGGCGTCAAGAATGTTTGGACAGATGGCTGAACCTGCCGAAGTCGCACATCCCTACTACCCGCTGGGCGTCGACATTCCTCACTATGCGGCCAACACATTACCACTGCCGGTCATTCTAGGCTCGCTTGTCGGCATGCTGGGCTCGGCCATGCTGGCAACCAGTACGCTGGCGCTGCGCTTCAACCCAAGCCTGGGAAAGGGTCAACTAGTCATCTTCTGTTGGTTCATCGTGTGTAAGTTGAAAGCCCCGCGGACTAGAAAATTATCATCCAGATATCGAGGGAATGCTCAGTCGGAAGAATGCCCAGCTAATGAACAAATCCAAACTCAGGTGGCTCGCTGCACTGCTTTTTTGAAGGTATATATACTTACACACCCACCCTGCGCCCGACGCGTAGTCAATGCCCCTTTATAGATTGACCATGGTCAATTAACCTCTCCTCAAGGCTACTTTGTCTTGAATCATGCCACCGTTGCGTCGTCACAGAACCTCTTTGCCCAGCTCTGGAAGGAGTACGCCCTCTCCGACTCGCGATACTTGACTTCGGACCCATTTATGCTGAGCGTCGAAAGCATCACCGTGGTTAGTTCTCACTCCCCAGAGGCGTCGTAGCCCTTATATCTACACAGACGAATTTCCTGACATCCAGGGGTTTTTTGTCCCTGCTTTTACCTTTTCTTCTTCTTCTTCTTTCTTCTTTACCAAACTAATGCAAAATATGTACAGTTTCTATGGGGCCCTCTCTCCTTTCTCTGCGCAGTGAGTATCGTGGCCGCCTCACCACTCCGCCATCCGCTTCAGATCATCATGTGCATGGCGCACCTGTATGGAGTGGCCCTGTACTACTCAACCAGCCTGGTCGAGACGCATTTCACAGGCCGCTCGCATAGCCGGCCCGAGTTTCTGTACTTTTGGGTCTACTACGTGGGCTTCAACTTTCCCTGGGTCGTTGTGCCTGCTTGTGAGTTTTAATCTCTTTTGTTGTTGCTGATACAGCCCTTGTTCTATAACCTAGAGACGAAAGTAGAAAAAGAAAACATAACTAACTGACCATCCTACCAGTCTTGATGTATGATAGCCTAAAAACCATCTCGAGGAAACTGAGAAGTTTTGAGCAAGTCAAGATCGGGTTGAAGGGTTACGAAGCGAGAAATGGAAGTGCCAAGACAGCTGTGGTATCCAAAAAGGCAGAGAAGAAGGAGCAATAATCAATTATGCATTGTCAAGGAAGGCCTGGTAAAACTATAGACGGCAGTAGCCATAGAACATTGAGATAACATGCACATATTTCGTACATCAAGCCGTTTGTGCGAAGGAAGATGTCTCTCGGCAGCGCTTTTCCGCAAGTGTGGGGGGGCTTATAGTTTATAAACACCCATCTGTTTGGTCCATTTTTGATCGAGTAACAATAAGTTCTATCTCGGAACACCAAGAATAATAAATTCAAAAATTTTCAGAGTTTAGTCGGATATTTATACTATATCGTTCCTCTCATCTATCTAATGTCAGACGGAAACCAGTCAGACCAGACGCTCATGAGCGTCGCTTTTCTAAAGCGCAGGCCAGATCTCACGCCCGAACAATTCTATAATCACTGGGAGACTATCCATGGGCCACTAGTAAAACCCTGGGCGCAGAAACATGGTATAGTCGGGTATACGCAGGCAAGTTCTTGTTCTTTCCTTCGGGGCGCCTCATCTTGTGTCGGATCTTTTGCTCATCAAAACCAGGTTCATTGCCAGCCGTCCCTGAATGCCGGTGCGGCTCCCATTGGCCCAGAAGCTGGTACCGCTTCGCCGCTCGCTGATTTCGATGGCTGTGCCTTGTTCGAAGTCAAATCCTTTGAGCAGATGGCTACTGCATTCAAGGACGAGTATTATCTGACCGTTATTGCAGCGGATGAGAAGAATTTCATCGACAAAAAGGCTGGTGTTGTGAGAAGTAGGGGTGAAGTCAAGAGGATTATCTAGGCCATAATTGGTGTGCTTATAAGGTTCAATGCCTCAAGGGCCGTGGTCTCCTTATCTGACATATTTACCCATGAATCGTTTGTGGAAATCAGATCGCAAGAGATCCTAGTCAAAGTTAGCACATCAAGACTTTTTTTCCTTGGAGATCAGAACTCACATTGACAAACTCCTTCTTCTTCCCCTTCTCATCGGTGCCGCGGGCTTGGTTCTTGAACACCACGTCATCGTCCCATCTCCTCTTCATGGTGAAATTTTGCTTGTTCAGGAGTGGGTTACCGAGCGCAATGTCCCTCTCCCGTTCGTCCTCCTCCCTGGCTGCACGCTCCTCTTCCTCCTTTTGCTTCTTGGCCGCGCGTTCTGCCTTGATCTTCTCCAACTCCCTCTGCAGCTCCGCCTCTTCGTCGTCGCTGTCATCGTCGCTTGAATCATCACTATCGTCATCGTCATCGTCGTCCTCTTCCGAGTCGGCGTCTATGTCCCTCGTTTCTTCCAATATCCTCCTCCTTTTTGCTTCCGGGTCTTCGTCCTCGCCGTCCGCAGTAATTGCCATGGGTCTCTTGGCCGTCGCGCCACCCGAGACAGCCTCGGCATCGTCGCCCACGGGCGGGAGGGGAGTGCCGTTCTTCTTTGCAAAGTGGGCGGCTTCAGCGGCCAGCAGCTCGGCGCGCAGGTCGCGCTGCTCGTCGGCGTCGGCATCGCCGCCCTGGCCCGGTTGTCTGAACTTGAGCTGCGTGTACGCCGGTAGCAGACGCTGGTGGTAGGCCGGCCCGCGCAGGGCTTCTTTGCCTTGCGCGGGATCAAACGTGGGTCTGTGTGCTGTAGTCATTTTCGCGCGTTGTCTGACAAGGCGGTAATCGGTGCACAGAGATGGACTTTGCCTTGTTGTCTTTTGTTGTTGTGGTTGAATTGGTGATGGACTTTTAGTATGAAGTAATTACGGAATCGCAGTAGCTCTAGAGTACCTGAGGCTAAGATAGCCTAGTGGCAGACGGTCAGGCGCTGCAGGCAGGCAAAGCCGGCACCTGGGTCGCATTGGGGCACTGACCGCCTGGCAGAACATCGCTAAGAATTTGATTTTCCCCGAGCTGCAGCAGCTAAACCAGAGCTCGAGCCCCGCCATACAATTGAAGGCCATCCCACCTTGTACAGAGTAAAACCGGTTGTACACAGAACAGAAAACAGCAGTCATTCCTTCAGCAATTGACAATGCCGCGCGAGGCTGAGCCGTCCCTCAACGAGAAGGCGTTCCTAGTACAGGCCCTGCAAGAGGGCCATCGACTCGACGGCCGTGGATTCGAGCAGTTTCGAAAGCTGGAACTTAACTTTGGAGACCAGTATGGAGTTGCAGACGTCACATTAGGCAAAACGAGGTTGGTTCAAAAAGATGCTAGTTGTTTGCGATCTTGACGGCTAACCTTGTCTCTCAGGGTACTTGCAAAGGTCTCTGCCGAGGTTACTGCCCCGTATCCCGACAGACCATTCGATGGCATCTTTGCAATCAGTTCAGAGCTCAGCCCGATGGCCTCCCCGGCTTTCGAGGTGAACAGACCAACCGAAACCGAGGTTCTGCTTTCTCGGCTCCTTGAAAAGACGGTTCGAAGATCCAACGCCCTCGATACGGAGTCGTTATGTCTGGTTGCTGGTCAGAAGGTGTGGTCGATAAGAGTAGACCTGCACGTTTTGTCGCACGACGGAAATCTCATCGACGTTTCATGTTTGGCGGTGGTCGCAGCATTGCGGCACTTTAGAAAACCAGATACAAGCATTGAGGGAGAGACATTGACGGTATACACGCCGGCAGAGAGAGAGCCGGTCCCGCTCAGTTGGCTACACACCCCATTGTGTATCACTTTCAGCTTTTACGGAGACGATGGGGATATCGTGTTACTGGATACCACGCTGTTGGAAGAGCAGTTGCGAGTGAGCAGCTGTACAATCAGTCTCAACAAGCACGGAGAGATATGTCAGGTCGCAAAGCTTGGTGGTACACCCGTCGAAGCCTTGTCGCTAGTACAATGCGCCAACATTGCCATGCAGCAGGTCAAGGTATTCTCAAATATGCTTGACCAGAAGCTGGCCGAGGACTCGAAACGGAGGGACAAGGGAGGACTCCTGGCTGAGCTGTCTGCAGAGAACGCGAGGTAGAGAGAAGCGTCATTGGGCCAAAAAGAAAAGAGAAGAAGAAGAATTGCAAATAATGATACCCACCACAAGATACATGGATTCTCAGGGCCAATGTCCTGGAGTATCTAATCCGTACGCCGCCCTATGCCGCTTGAAATGCAGATCGCCCATGTTACGCCTCGCCGATAATGAGTAATTTTCGTCTCTACCGCATGACAGGTGGTCTTGACTCCTTGTTCCATTTGACGCGGCTTCTGACCCAATCGATAGCCTCACTGACACCTGTCCCCGTCAGCGCACTCACGGGCAAAACCCGGGAATCCCGAACGCCTGACGACTTCTCGCCCTCAAAAACCTTCTTGACCAGACCCTCCTTGATCCGCACGACTTCTACGCAGTCCTCACGGTCCTGCTTGTTTGCCAATATCAACAGCGGCACGCCATCGGCGTCTGTGTGCTGCAGCACATCCTCAAGGACGAGTCGGCATTCGTCTAACCGCCCAAGCGTCTCCTTGCCGACCCCGGAACCACCCTCAGCGTTGTCAGGAGCGGAGCCGAACGGCAGCAGGCCGTCACCAATGTCGGTACTGTCGATGATGAAGATGATGGCGTGACAGCTGGCGTAGTAGCTCTGCCACAGCTTCCGGAGCGACAACTGACCGCCGACGTCCCAGATCTTGAGATACATGTCGGGCAGCGTCAGGGTGCTAACGTTTTGGCCAACGGTCGGGACCGTCTTGAGTTTCGGGTCCGGGTGCTCGGGCATGAACAGCGACTTGGTCTGCTCGTGAAAGGTGGTCTTTCCGGCATTGTCGAGGCCGAGCAGGATGACAGAGTATTCCTCCTTGCTGGTGGCCAGCCGATAGAGACCCTTGGCGAGGTGATACATATTGCCTGTTCGGTCGTGGTTCTTTTGGGGCTCCGACTATCTTGTTTTGTAGGTGGGCGATCGTTGCGACGGCGGAGGGAAAATTGGCTTTCGCGCAAGCGACTTGCGATAGTGTCTGGTAGGAAAACGGTGGTTACAATATGCGACCTGTCAGAATCTCCGATTTGCTCTAGGAGCGCCAGGGCAAGCCTAGAACCCAGGGGGATTCATGGTTGGGTGGATTTGGGGGGTTTTAGCGCCTGATTCAGTTCCGCTGATTAGCGCTACGTTTCATCCCTCCCGCCCTGGGGAAACGCTCGAATTGTACCTGGGCAGTGAGATAACCGTACTAATAGAGACGTATCGTTGTACTGATACGCTATCGACAAGGTAGTAATAGCAACACGCGCTTCAAGCCTGAAAGCCGCAAAGGGAGAGGAGCAAACAAAAACGTCATCCCACATTGCTGCGCGCTCGCCTAATCAATAACAACATCTTTGGGCGCGGGAGCTGCCAACCTTTTTGACTTGTGTGTGTTCTGTATAACTTCAATGTTGATCGACGCGGCACGTACTACTTAATTTCTTTCAGAGAGATTACCTTTGATTCACAAAGTCTATTGTGACTGACCACCAGCAAAGATGGCGCCCGTGCCTATTGAGCACCCGCCTAGGTGAGTAGTACCCCAAGCCTGTTATTCAATACTGGGCCGCCGACATCCACTAATTCGACGTGGCTCCATCACATTAGCTATGTCCCCTTGGCTGTATCCGCAACTCACATTGGACTGGTCGTATACCTCACGTATGCAGTAGGCGCAAGTCTTTACACTTCATACAAGTCCTTGTCACCATCACAGGATACTCGTCAGCGTCAAGAATGGCGCAGAAAGTTGTCTCCTGTATTTGCTGGCCTCGCTGCCGTCGCCCTTGTATCTGCCGCGTACTCATCCATCTCATACGCGACGTTGTCATACAAGGTCTGGGCTGATGAGAGAGGCATTCAACTGCCCTCACGGTATGGAACACATCTCATCCCATGATTGCGCGCAGCGTAACGCTGACTAGTATGATAGGTTCGTTGGAGACGGGGGATTCTTCCCTGGAACGCACAACTCAAGTCAAGTGCACCTAGCACAATGGCTACACGATACACCAGTCTACTACGACGCTTTTGAGATTGTTGCCGAAAAGGCACGTCGCTACTGGTGGGGACAGCAAGTTGACCTTGGTATCATTGCCTGGAGCTTGTTGCTGGCGATCGAGGGCCGCAGAAGACGAATCCCTCTCGTCACCGCATTCCTGGCCTTGGCTCACCTTGTCAGCCTTTCGTTTGCGCAAAACCTCTTTTATCTCGCCCTGCTCCTGACTCCAGCACCAATCTCTGGCGATGACGACCTCGAGGTTCCCGTAGTCCCTCTTCCGACTTCAACTTGGATCCGCATTCGCAACGCCGTCCTGCCTCCAAAGCCAACAAACTGGTGCCCACACCCAATCTTGTTCCTCGGAGCAATTTCGGTTAACTTTACTTCTTTATTCGTCCTGCCCTACGCTGCCGAGACACCTTCTTTCGTCAAAGTTTTATTGATCACCCGGCTGTCCACATTCCTCCCCGTTATTCTGCCGAAGGTTGCTCCAGTATCCTGGGGTACTGTTCATCCTCATCCGCATGATGCCTTCAGCTCTTACACTACACTGTTCCGCTTGATATCTCTTGCGAGCTTTGCCCTACATGACAAGGCTACCTTTTTTGGCCTGCGATATAACATGCCGGATTCGTACTATCATCGACACTCTCGCTTTTTGCCTTGGGATTTAGAGAAACGGTCCATGTGGGAGCAAAGCACTACCGCGCTAGGCAAGATTCTAGGATCAACCATAGATCACCCAGTGGTTGCCGCTGTGGGATGGGATGTTCTGCTCAGTGCGCTGAGTCTCGGATTTTGGAGCGCCGTCAGAGCAACCGACGTGCAAGGCATCATCGCCTCCACGTTTCCGTACTTGGCCAAATCTGACCCGAAAGGCGCCCAGCGCTCCAGTCTCAGCACGCTTTCATCTATCAAAGAAGAGGACAATTTTCCAGAATCGCCCTTGGCAGAATCCACGCCAGCATTGCGCCAGCGCGGACGTCCAAAGTCACGCGGCACCAGTGTAGCCAGTATTGCTTCCTCGGATGCCGCAACTGATGGTCAGGCATCCGCCACTACTAAGAGACGTGGCAGGCCGAAGAAGAACATGGCCCATGAGGACAAAACTTACGAGCCAGAGCCTGCAGTGGCACGCGAAATTAGCGAAGGCGACATACTGCCACCACCCGACGAGCTTGACTGGGAGAGCGCGGCTCTTGGTTGGGGCATGGCTGCCTTTGGCGGCTTGGGGTTTGCCGAAGCTGGTGTCTTTGGGGCCGAGTGTACTGCTAGATGATGACTTTCTCGGATATATAAGCAGGCAGTCGATACGGTGGTAAGTAAAGCGGCGATTCTCTATTATTTGGAGGGGGTGAAATATCCTAGTAAACAGAGAAGATAGGAATGAAGCTGCCATGGAAATAAGAAGGCAGCGCGACTTCCGCCCACCCAGACTCTGTCATGCAAAGGTCCGGTGCACCTCAAGATAGGCAATGATGAGTCCCAATCTCAAAACAAATGATTAGGGATATTAGCCTGCTGCACAGTTGTGCTTCCATAAAGTTATAGTCAGCAGATACAGTTTATGAGAGCTCGGCCAATTTCATAAAATAAATGCTTTGAAATACGAGTGTCAAGCCATCCGATTTTCTCTACAACCGGAGAGGGAGTCACTTGGCTGTGAATATCGGCGCTTTATAAACCTTGAGAGTGGCCCCGATAAGAGACTCCTTGTCGTTTGTGGTAATGGCAATTCTTCGACGTATTTCTGTGAGCTGTGTATAAAGTTTCAGGGTGCTTGAAGACTCTTTTAAGGCGTTCAGCCGCACAAGGACGAAAATCTACCTCTATGGCTATGTATATACCTAATTTACAATCTGAGGATTTTGTGTATATATAATTCTTCCGCCCAGCGATACTCTGGAATGACTTTCCTCTTTAAGTTAACACAATATCAAACATTCCTTACCGGAAAGAACT
The DNA here is from genome assembly GCF_000516985.1 of Pestalotiopsis fici W106-1. Lineage (NCBI taxonomy): Eukaryota > Fungi > Ascomycota > Sordariomycetes > Amphisphaeriales > Sporocadaceae > Pestalotiopsis > Pestalotiopsis fici. The sequence goes on along the minus strand of NW_006917095.1, from coordinate 2,234,259 downwards.
ATTTACATAAGCCAGATCAGAGTGCATATACAAACGCTACAGTCATCCCGCAGACAAACAGCCGATATGGAGGACTTTGGGAGACATCTCTTCGCCAACGCGCCGCCGCCGGTAACGACGAGTAGAACGACACAGGCGGTGACAAGTACGACAGCGACAAAGACCATAACATGGACCACGACAAGAACATCGACGTCACCCCCAGCTTCGATCATCACGCATGGTACGACCTTGATCAGGACAAGTATCATACCATTAGTTGCTGCCGCCGCCGCCGTGGAAAATTCTCCCATGGCAAGGGGATCATTTCATCCCTTGCCTCGCGCAGCTGGTTCAGCGGCCTTGCGGGAATTTGAAGAGGCCTGCCAGCAGCGGCAGTGGCAGTGGCGGCAGGAGAACGCAAGAGCTGAACAAAACAAGGAGAATCATGTCATGGAAATCTTGACACCCTGCTACTGTACGCCACCACCATCATCATCAGGTGCGTCCACTCCCCCACCCTAAAGGCGACGTTTTAGATTACGCTTGTCGAAGTTGTGTGTACCGCACATGACTAGATATAGACGTCGTTTCCAAGACCGAGAAGGGGATAATTTCCCCCCTTTCCTCGGTGTTTTTTTTTTGTGGTGAAACCAGACTCACGCGTGCATTCTTGTGGTAATGGGGGAGGTTTGGAAGAAGACTCGAAAAAAACAAAACGATAAACATATACCAATTATACATGATGCGCCACAGCGTGGCTGCACATGTGTTGTTATTGACACCCTTTAGGTGACACAACTGGAAGAGATACCCTTGGAATTCTGTTTCTTCAAACATTAAACTTCGTCGATGTAGACCATCTTTAACTTTACTCTTTATTTTTGGTCGCAGGTCGAATATAGCTTAATTTAAAATTTATACGTCGCCTCAAACCCTCGCAATGGCACAGCCTCTTGTGAAATATGACTCGACGCTTGTATAATAAACAGTGCTGCCTGTTACTCGGCGCCGCTTTTTCTTTTTTCTTTTTCTTTTTTTTGAACTTTAAAAAAACATGTTGCTGCTTCATTGTTTCTGAAATCAAATTTTATTTCAACTTCTTTCTATACCACTTGGAGAAATTTCCCGCTCTCCCATAGCATCCTAATTTGTAGTATCGAGCTCATCAAAATTTGAGTCTTAAAGCATGGACTTTGACAATTTGAGTGTAAATATTTTGAGAAGAAATCTACGATAAAATCTGACTAGCAATCAAGCCTCCGATCTTTGAATAACAACGAAATATGCCGGCTCGTCCTTTTCGGGGCTGCCAGGAAGTGATAAAGAAGGTGATGAAATATTGATACCTACTGCTCAGGCATCCCGACACTATGATCTGGTCATACATTCCTGTATGAACGAGTCTAGCAAGTCTGCCACTGGAGATAGTGAACAGTCTCAAAGGAGAGATCGGTAGAGTCAACCTAAGTATGTATGTTAGCAAAGACTGACTGGGCCATTTTTGGAAGTACATCACTCACAGTAAGCAGAGCGGTGTTGGTGGTAGTAAGAGGAGTGACTCGGACTTCACTGTTGACGTCTAGAGAAACGTTAGCACGATACCCAAAACTTCAAAATCTTGCTCTCCCCCATGCCCAGGCAAAAAATCATGACTTGGTTATTAGACAAGAAACTTACTCAACAGACCCTCTTCGCCACAAGGTGACCAGACGGTACTCTCGAGACCAAACTCATCCGTCTTGAGATAGTTATCGTCATAAGCGCCGGCCAGGTCCAGCTCCGAGGCAATCTGGGTAGAGTCGCCGGAAAAGTAATACGTGGCCTTGATGACGCCCTTGTCGCCGTCCTGCAAAAACGCGTAGCCGCGGTAGTCGGCCTTGAAGACGCTAAACTGCCAGCCCTGGGGCAGCTCGACCTGCACGTTGAGCTGGCAGTTCTTGCGCGCCTCGGCCGGGGTGATGCCGGGCCCGGCCTGCGCAATGAAGCTGTCGTAGAGCACGGTTATGGTCTGCGCGTCGGACGAAATCGCCCCGGCCACGCTGCCGGCGTTGCAGCCGGATCCGGCGTACGAGATGCCTTTAATGGTGACGCCGGCTGGGGCCGACGAGGTGGGGGTCGAGGCGCTTGTTGTCGACGTGGTCGAGGTGCTAGAGGTGCTGGTAGTGGAGGAGGTCAGAGTGGTGGAAGTGGAAGTAGAGGTGGAAGTGCTGCTGGAAGTGCTGGTACTGGTGCTGGTGCTGGAAGAAGAGGTGGATGTGGTAGAAGTTGTGCTGATGGTGGTGGAAGTGCTCGTGGTCTTGGACGAGGTCTTGGTGGGAGTTGGGCTGGGGCCATGACCACCGTTTCCAGGCTTGGTGGTGCTGGTGGTGGTTGGGTGAGGACTGTTGTGGCCACCTCCATTGCCAGGACCTCCCGGGTTTCCAGGACCAGGCTGGTTGTTGCTGCTTCTGGAAAGACGAGTAGTCAGTACGGCTTCCCGAGTTCCATGGGCAGTAGAAAACACAGCCAGCCTGGCCCATGGGATGGGCTTGCTTTATTTTGCTCTTGTCCCTCTCTTACTAGAATTGCTCATTCTATCCTCACCCCAGCTTGCAAGTGCAAAATATTATGACGGATAGGAAAAAGCTGCACAAGAAGATAGAATACTTACCCAGGGAAAGTCAGGACTTGAGGATCAGCAGCTGGCATAGCCAGAGCAGCAACGGGCAGAGCCGCAATGAGGAATGTGGAGAAATGCATTATGTGAGCTTGGAAAAGAATGTCTTGTATGATATGAGCGAGTGTAAAAGTGAATGAATATTCCTGTGCCTTCTGATCTCTGGCCTGTCGTGATTGTCGGATATTATAGCCAAGAGATGGCGATTTCCACCCTCTTTATATATCTTTGTGTATTCCTTCATCCTATAAGATTCCATCATTAAGCCATGTGCTGCAGACCTATAGAGTCCAAGGGCGTCGACCATGATTGTTGGCCATGGTCTCAACCCCCGAAGGGTTACAATCTTGGCGTGTGGCGTTTGTGCAACGATCTCTAGGAAACCTTGGCCGCAAGCTTTATGATGGCCAAATTTGGTGTTTTTCTTTGTGACCCCTTGACCTAGATGATACAAGATATCGGTATGGGCCGGATCGACATACGATGCTACGCAATAGCCTTGGATTTTCTTTCGCTAAAAGTCAATATTGTTCCTGAACCGAGCGAGTCCAGACGCTTTCCCCCTCCTCATTAGGGAAATATAACACAGCAAATATCCTAGAGTCATATATATCAAGGCAAGATCCATCCCGTAAATAGACCTGTTTGTTTGGTAAGACGGCAAAGCGGTCTTCAAAGGGAAGGTTAATGGCGTGCGAACCAAGTCTTGACCTTGGTCGAGTGGTGGGCTAATTATAACCATGGAGTGTAAAAGACTGCACCTTGACCAAGCAAATATATATCTTTGCATTATACATGTATCCTGTTATAGTATGGCAGTGTCGCTTTGGGTAGGTCTGTCCGACTTCGGGCACTCAGACAGGCCAGGTTGTGTACATAATTAAGCGTATGACAAAGCGTCATCTTTCGGAACATTCAGGCACTGGATCAGATGTTTTGATAGCAAATGGCTATATGAGCAGAGAGTTCGGACGAACAGCGCCGATCCGGAAAGTTCCCGGGTCAAGTGTTTCGGAATCCAGAGGAGCTTGTGTGTAGAGAACTGGGCCTCGCAACGAGTTCTCCGCCTTAGATTTCCACACTTGCTGGGTAAGGTGACTACCTTAATGTACCGATATGTGATCCGCAAGACCAAAAAGGCCCCAAGTCCAGGCCCGGGAGGACAAATGCACTCCGCAGTTCTGGTGTCCATGAATAGAAACAATAAATCGCTCCCATTCATTGGTCATCTGCAGTGGACCAGTAGCATCGCTGTTGCGATCGGAGCATTCTACCCAGATGCCAAGTCAACATACCATTGATCGATACAACATTGGTATTTTTGGTAATTTTCTCCGTATTAACAGAAACAATCGTCTCCAACGTCGCAAGGCGGCGTTACATCCATCGCGATGTATTTGCAGCCAACAGCCCGCGCGACACTTGACCTTGACATAAGAAGATGAGGGGTCCAGTCGCCAGTCACGAAAATAGACATTTCTTTCTTTTGTTGGTCCTCCTACATGTTTTCCGCTCGGGATTACCGAGTCATGATCAAAACTTCCCCTCATTATTATTAAGACGGGTTGGAAAAGTTGCAATTAATATATATAGTTTATCTGAGTTGCCCAACGCAGCCAAGCGCATTGATTCGCCAGCAGGGCGACCAATCAACCTGCCTTAAGCGAACGCCGAGCCTCTCATGGATCTCAGGCTCTGTATAACAATATCCATGCCATATTTTTCATACTCTGTTCATGGTCACGGGCTTATTTAACGATGATAATATTATCTCGTGGTCTTAGGCTGACCGAAACCTCACGCAGCTCCGGCCCGCTGGCCGTCAAGTGTCAGCTCTGAATGAACTTGTGGCTCAGTATATCTCTCCAACATGGTTCATGACAGGGCGCACATGGTAAATCAAATCTAGCATTGAGCATTACGAATTGACATTAGCAATTGTCCTCGCGGAAGTGTGCTCTTCTGGCTTATATACCTCAAGTGTAAACAGAAAGGAAAAAAAAAACCCTTTAAATGCGCTCGACTCGTCATCCGTGACGGGCATTATGAAACATTACCGCGTATGCATGTGTCCACTCTGCCGTTTCCTTGGATACTGCCAATATGTCAGATGCTTCATGCTTCTAAAAACGCCGTCCCCATGCAAATGAGCCGTCATACTGCCAATTTACGGATTCCCAAGCCTCGCCCATCACAGCTTTCATGTGATGCTTTCCACATACTACTACAAACCGCACCGGTCCAACCTCACTCATTTGCACCATTTCTCGGGCTTCGACGTCTCGATTCCTCAAATTCCTCCATCATGAGCCTCTGACTAAAACTCCGCGGTGTGCCATTAAAAGGTACCACTTCGGGACGATAACTCGTGGACTCATCCACGCCACTTCGACCATCAACGCTGCCAACGAATGAATAAACATTTCCCATCTTCGCTGCTTTCTCGAGAATTGAATGATCCTTGACACTCGATATCGTAAACGGTTTCCCGTTATATGATCCAACGGCTTCTTTGAAATGTCTTGAAGGTGGAGATGTTGCAGCTGGTGCGGGTTTGGCAATAGGAATTGCTGGCGACGTTGAGAGCAAAGTCGTAGTATCTACCTCGGGCTCATTCTCAACAGCCTCATCAACATCTTCATCTTCCACATCCGGGAGATATTTGGATGTTTTCTGTGCCGAGCCCTGTTTGCTCCTTTGGTCCACAGGAGCATCCTCGTCCTCTTCCCAATCAAACAGCTCATCGTCCTCTACCAGGGTAGCTGACTGCATGCTGGTGTTCGATTGAGATTTCGTCTGTTTGCTTTCAACAGACTGAGGCTTGATTGAAACACCTTGAGACTTCCTCATGTTGTTCTGAGAAGCCTTTGTGATGGTGGCTTGATCCTGAGATTTCTTGGAATCTGGCTCACTAATGCTTGCCTGGGGAGGTGAAAATCGCTTCTTGGTCTTGAAGGAAGTCAATGCAGGCATTTCCAGAAGATCATCATCCTCTTCCTCATCGTAGGCCTCGGATCCATTGGGGTCAGCCTCTACCGTCTCCACATGTTCCACCGTGCCTGAGATCCTCTCCACATTCGGCCGTCCAGTGCCTCCAGTGCTGGTTGACGTTGCTCCTGGGGTTGTTTTGGTTCCTTTTCGCGAGCCCATGACCAAGGTTTCCTCGTCTGCGTCCATATCCTGTAGATTGCCTACCAAGGACCACTGGGAGGTATCCTCGGAAGAATTACGTGCCATAGCCTTGAGCTTATCTGTTGAAGATGTCTTCCTGGGTTGTGGTGGGGAGCTGCCCAGGAGACTTGCACCATCGTCTACTGATTCGGGAGCATCTGAGTCATACGATGAGGACAGAATATTGGTCGTGTTAGAGAGTGGTGACTGCATGTGCTCAATGACACGAGGTGACATGAGTGGCGAAGCAGTAGGCAGCACTTCTCCACCCTCAACCTCGAAGCGCACGCGGCGAGGGCTGGGGGCTTTAGCAGATGAGCTCGAGGAACGACGAAGAGCACTTCGCCGATGTTGCTTACTGGAGCTGTCATCTGATGCGACGGAGGAGATGGTTTCTTCGGTGGGATTTCTGACGGGATCAGGTCGAGTTATAGCTACAGTCAAGCCCACCGCTGTTTTCTCGTCTTTGGCCGAGACATTGGTTAGCTCATTGCTCTGATTTGGAGACGGAAGCAATGTTGCGGGTAAACTGGGTGCTGGTGCAGGCGGCAGTCTGTTGTTGTCGTTCTCGCGGCCATCAAGCAAAGGCAAGTAACTTGGTGTGAACAAACCCTGAAACTCTCTCTCGCGCTCGTGCGGACTTCTCGGGGTATTGTCATTGTCGGACGAAGATGGCGCGGGAGTCTTGTGAGGCAGCAGGGGTGGCGGTGGTGAAGGCTTGGTGGATTTCTTGTCTTGAGGAGGAGAGTGGGTGTCTGTCGCCGTCGTTGTGTTGCTGTGCCCATTATCGTTATCCATGTGAGTCTTCCTCGGTGACTCATTTCTGAATGGATTGTCGAGGTTTAGAGCTGGTTGGAGGGCGGGATACTGGTGCATGGAATCCTTGATGGTCTTTTCAACCCTGGCAGAGAGATCATTGGGAACATTCTGCAGCAGATTACGAGAGTATCTCTGAAATTCGCAGGCCATGTCTTGGCGATGGGATTCCACCTTTTGCTCGAGCTCCGAAAGCTTGTTCAGTAGCTCGGAAGCGAGGCTGGTCGCATCGTGCATTGCCATTGTGGGCGACCGTTTAGGGTTGACGGCCAAACAAGCCAGAGAGCTGCTTGTCTGATCTTACAAGGTCGAAAACAGCGACGGAGAGACAAAGGAGCGCATGCATGATTTGACGCTGCTTGTGCTGAGGACGTTGTTGAGCTTGTTGCGCACAAACAACAGCAACAAGAAGGAGCTAGTTGCGCAATCGGAGCGGGGGGATCAATTGTGTTCAATGTCTTTGTGTGTGCGCGTGACCCGAATTGAGCTTCAGAGACGCAGCATGTACGTATGTGTGTGTATATGCAATGCGCCCGGTGATGTGAGAATCCAGTGGTGTGACGTCTGTGTGGTTGGTTGGTTGATTGATCTGTTTGTTCTGTGTGGCGGGAGAAAGAAAGTACGAATGTAGTAGCTTTGAGAGTGGCAGCTACTACTAGCGATTAACAATGCTACCAGTTGATAAGGTAGGGAAATTTTTCTTTATCTCTTGGTTTTTGGGTAATTTTGTTTTGAGAAAAATTAGTTGCAATCACCTAGCTTCTGTGCAACTTCTAGAAGGAAGCTGACGAAGGAGGCAGCAGAAAAAAAATTGACAAATTGCCGATACCCCGGTCTGTCACTCAACCACTGCTAAACGGCAGGCCCGAGAATTTGGTGCAATTCAAGGTGTGCGACCTTCTTTGCGGCAATCCACGCCCAGAGAGTTGGGACTGTCAAGGCCTGGGTTGGAGTCTAGAACTATCCTAGCCAATATTGATGGATGGGGGGAGGGATGGATGACTGGCAGCTGTGCCGGTGTGAGAGTGATGAATGATCTCACACAGTGATACGAAGTGGCAGCAAGAAGCAAAGCTGGGCAAATCGCTACTGCAAGTAGTTTGACGTCGCACCCTCCCAAACTTGATGCCGCCTTACGAGGCGAACGTGCAAATAAGCACTGAAGGTGGTGCTCGACACCCTGGGACTGCTGACTGGCCCAGGGTCAAGGTGCTTTGCTGGCTGGCACACCAATCGATAGGGCGGGCGCCTCTCACAAATTGATCGATCTGACAGATCTCAGATCTCCAGGTTGACAATCTGATAGCTGCTTGTTGACGCCCGACTTCTTTTTCAACGGCTGTACCAGGGAAAAAAAGAATAACTAATAATTCACGAGTAATTGACATCTGGCTTTTGATAAAACCTGCAAGTTGGCAGGGCTGGGGCTGGGGCTGGGTTCGGTTCGGTTGGGTCCTGTCCTGTCCTTGTCCTGCCCTGCTGTGTGCCCCCATCATCATCGTCCCCACACTGACCAAAAGAAGTCTCGCATCGGACCGTGATACATTTCTGCGCTCCAGTCGAATCATGAATGACTTGCACTAGTTGACACCCAGTTTATGCGGAGCAGAACTGAGATCTGCAAACCAGCATTTGCGGAGAATGCTTATAATCGCCTCGTGTGTGTGTGTGTGTGTAATACAGCATAAATGTCCACATTATCAGCAAGATCACCACAAGTAAATCCGTCGATCTGGGGTATCTGTGAACAAACATTCAATGTTATTTATGGTAATTACAGGCATCCGATATCGGTTGTCTCGTGCGACTACACAAACACCTACATACCCATTGCGTTCAATCATCGCCCGTCCAGGGTATAGACATCCCTGCCTTTTGTCCATGCCAACCAGACAATGAGGATTTATAGTATAGTCCATTCCTTGTGGAACAATTGGAACAAGACTCAATTGTCGTGGTATGACCAGAAAGCACGTTATAGATATTGTCAAAAAGAGCGTGTCTTGTCAGATTTGCACTGCAACTTAATACCAATTCTCACTGTACAATCGCGTGGATGTTTTGAGGATCGTTGTATTGCTCCAAATCTTCTCATTGATTAGTTTTATTCAATGCTTGGGATGAGATTTATGGTCGGCCTTGATTTGTCATTGCTCGGAATGAGCCAATTCCCATCAATACAAATAGCCTACAGACCCATACAATCTAATATGTACACGTTATACAGTTGTATGACGACGACACCTTTTGGTTGTCGCTTGTTTTCCCTCTGCGGCTACAGAATGTCGTCGCACGTCCAAACCCGAGCGCGACAGCGTCATTCGTTGCTTTACACTGGCATCAACGTGAAGCTAAATGCCACAGGTTCTTCAGGTCAAGACTGAGAGATTTCTCTGTTCCAAGGGCAAGGTGCAATTCCATAAGATGATCAACGAGCTTCAAGGACCTTGGCGAAAGTCACGCCCATCCTCGCTCTCTAACAGTGAGGCATGCTGTATTAATCCCAACGGTCTCCCTCTCTTTCTGCCTCGAGACGCCTCATTCGTTGCTCATCACTCTCAGAGGCAGACTCGCCGCGACGATTTTTGCGTCTGCCGCCACGATCATCACCAGCATCCCGACTTCGCTTCAGACCAGCTAGACCGGCAAGGCCCGCCATCCGTTGTGCCTCTTTTAGTAGTCTCTCTCGGTCTCTAGCCTCACGCTCTAAAGTATGGGGGTCTTTGGCAGGGGCAGCAGGAGCACCCTTCGATGCAGCAGCAGTCGAGGCGTGAGAACCACGTCGTGAGGTCGAAATTTCACTATCACGCCGATGCGACGAAGACTTTGTCTTCGCACTGGCACCTTTGATGGAAAACTCAGCCATGGAACTGGAACCCTTGGCAGCGATGCTGCTGCTGCTACCTCGAGGTCCACTAGGTGGATTGAAATCTTTCGCTGCCATATCGGTGGACACTGAAGGCTCACGAGAACCTTTGCGACTGCTTCTGTGTCGGTGTTCTCCGTCCCGGTCCCGATCGCGATCACGGTCTCGTCGGCGCTCTTTTCGATCGCGATCACGATCCCTGTCTCTGTCGCGATCCCTCTCCCGTTCCCGGTCTCTGTCCCTATCTCGATCACGAGGTCGATCTCGGTCACGCTCTCGCTCTCGCTCGTATTCGTGTCGGGAACGGTGGCTTGACTTCTTACGATACTCACGATCGCTGTCGCGTTCCTTTTCCCTATGGCTTCTATGTCCAGAACGCCTGTGTTCACGGTCACGGTCTGGCGAGCCAGACCTCGACCTTTCCTCGTATTTGTCATCCTTGGGCCGACTCTTGTAGTCGTCGTCTCGGGTTGACCGTCGGGATTTATGCCTGTGTTTACGGCTGTCATCATCTCGGTTGCCTTCTGTGATGGCCTCCGACTGATGTCTTCTGTTCCGCTGCGAATCCTTGTGGTCCCTATCGCGAGACTGACTATGACTTCGGTTCCTAGATCGAGAATGAGAGCGACCGTGATCTCTGTCATTACCCCTGCTCCTCTTCTCGTCTCTGTCATTACCATAATCTTCTCTGTCCTGGTCAGATAGACGGTCCGTCTTGTCACGTGTATGCTGGGAGTGCCGAGAACTACTCCGCGACCGTGGTCGCTCATCCTGAATGGGACTCTCGACGACAGGGCTATCAGTAATTGCAGGACGATGATCTTGGATGAAGCCACGAGCGCGCAGATGCAGTGTACTGGTGTTTGGCAACCCCTGGCGCATAGCCTTGGGTCCAGTAGGAGCATTCAGCGGTGCATTGGGGGCTGCGGGAGCGCCAGCACCATACGAAAAGCCTTGTGGTCGCGAGTACGAATCTGTGGAGACATCACCATTGGCTATGCCAGATTCACCATGATCTTCGCCGGAGACATTATCAGTGCCTTCCGTTCCATGGGGATCTTGGCCCGCAGCATCCGGCTCCCCGTTCGCAGGCACTGTTCTGCCAAACTCATCTGTGTTGCCGGGTTTCTGCGCTCCGTCATCTTCACCACCAGCGCCCTCCTGCGACATAAAGTTATTGCTGGGATGCTGCGCAATGTCTTGACTCCACATCTGCTGTTGGCCATAGTGACGCTGATAGCCTTGGTTGTAGCCACCACGACCGTAGCCACCACGCCAGCCGCGACCGCGGCCACCTCTGCCTCGATACTGGTAGTTGCCTTGTCCGTTGAACTGGCCATAGTTACCTGCATTGTAGCCTCCTTGGAAGCCCGAGTTAAAGTTGCCAAAGTCACCGTTGGCCATGCCAGTAGCATTTGGATTGAAATTATCTTGCCAGGATTGCTGATCGTTCCAGTCATTGCTGCCACCATTGAAGCCATTCATGCCCATATTCATGTTCATGCCGTTCATGTTCATGCCTTGTGCCCCAAAGCCTCCACTCATCATTACGTTCTGTATCGCCATCGGGTCCATACCCATGCCCATGCCTGCAAAGTGGTCAATACGAGCACTTGCTTGAGGAATCTGGTATGACTTACCCATCATTGGGAACCCTCCAAAGGATGGGTTCATTGAGTTCTGCATCATCATCATTTGCATCTGCATGGGATTCATGCCTGTACCATCAAAACCTGCACCGTTCGAATAATCGCCGGACTCTTGCTCGTAATCATCGTCGTTCTGTTTGGATGAGTCTTGACCTTCCATATCATCTCCATTGGTGGTCTCGTCTTGTTGGTCGCTGGCGCTGGGTGCCTGTGGCTCCACGGCCTCATCTTCAGCATTATTCGCGTCTTGGTCCTTTGGCTGAGGTAATGATTCATCAACCTGCGAATGTGAGCTTCTTCCGCGGGCCAGCGTTTCATTCTTCATGCCTACCTGTTGAGGTTCGTCTTCATTTGACTGATGATTCTCGGCGTCGGGTATAGTTTCGCCTGTAGCTGAAGCAGCTTGTTCAGTTGAACCTTCAGAGCCGGCAGGGGGTGCTGAGGTGGTATTGCCATCGAGAGTCGATTCGGCAGGCAACTTTGCGACTGTAGGTGTTGGAGTCGGAGTGGGTTCAACAGGTGTGAGCGGCGGAGAATCGTTGCTTTTTGGTCGCGCTGCTTCTCGCTTCTTCTCTTCCGTCTTCAAAAAAACTCTGATCGTAGTTCGCAGGGACTTGTATACGGTACAGTCATCGCCCGAGACTGGCGAATGCTCACACACAGGGCACGAGGAGGGGAGCGTTGACTGGCCTAAGAACACCAAGGTGAGCGACTATTCCATTGTCCTATGTTTGGGAGAATACATCACATACAGGTTTCGCAGATGGCTGTCTCGCAACACGGCAGTCGGAAAGCGTTAACCGCAAGCTTATTACAGTTGGCGCACTTCAACTTCGAAGGCAACTCGTCCTGTGCCAGGGAACTGGAGACAAAGTCAATCAATGCCAATATGGCGAGCGCAAGATGATGGGAATGTTCCTACCTAGCAAGTTCCAACTGGGCTGGAGTAAGGGCTGCCATGATGCTTATTGGATCAAGACAGAGACTGCAATCAACTACAAGATGTTGCAGGCGGCTAGGCAAGTTAAGATGCGAAGGGCGCCTCGAATCTTGAACTCTCTCAGCCTAATGGACTTTGCATTAGGTCATTGCCCGAGGGTGGCCATTGATTGTTTGCTGTCGCAGGTTATTGTATGTGCAAACGCTGCCGTGGAAGAAGAAAAAAAGTTATGTTTCCTGATGGAGGGACAGGTAGAATTGGGTGGAGTAGCCTCAAAAATGCTTGCTCGAAATCTTTAATCAGGCGCGCTCGAACGCTGCCACGCTACCGGCTAGAGGCGTCGTGCATTTGGCTATGCATTTGGGGGGATCAGTGTAATAAAAAGCCACTAAACTCTTGGCAACGTCTGGTCTGTGCGTCGTTATCCGCGTTATCAATGTGCAGACAGCAGACTGATGACTGACTGGCCTCTGTCCAGTGCAGCTGCGTCGTCGAGTACATTAATCGCCCGTGTCCCTGCAAGGGCATGATAGATATTTTTTCACGGTATAATATCCCAACAACTAGAAGTACACAAACGATATATGCATGAGTTTTCAAATTTATCCATAATAACAACTTGCATGCTCTGAGATCGAATCAGATTTTGGCTATGCGTATTGGAAGGCCTAGAAGTCAGGTACATTGTACGTACGTCTGGAGCTTGGGCCATATGACGACAAGGGTCTGCTGAGTATCGGTGCCAGCCGAGTGGGCAATCAACATTGTACCTTCATACAACACCTCGCCTGATACTCCGAGTTGCAAGCCGATTAGACTCGAGCTGCAGATTGATCAAGACCCGGGCAAGCTCGTACATTATGCGTCAAAGAACGACCTTCTTCCACCATAATGACGACGCCATCGATCCCTTGGCTCTAAAGGTGAGCGGCCGTTCTATCACCGGACCCAACATCAAAGCTGTCCGCGAAGACCGCTTCACCTTCGGTCTCGAAGAGCTACCACATGAGTTGCAGCAGCTCTTGGAGATCACCCCAGAGCTTCACTTGAGATGGATTCCCTCGACTACATATGACACGTTGGCCTCTGGTCCGTGGACTTCTAGGCTGCCTGCAGGTCTGCACGTCTTCTATACACCGCAAGAAGCAGAAAACTCGAGCGACCCTATATGCGTCTTTCTTCATAACCTCGTGCCCTTTGAGAACTGCTCTGAATCTCTGGTAAGTTGCCCAAGATGCAATTCTGTTGATCACTGCGGCTCACAAATCTGTTAGCGATACTTCTCCAGGCTGCCCAACGATCGGTTCTCACACTCCACTGCCTACCAAGCCTATCTTCCACTAGATGATTTGGGCAGCTTCTCAGAATATGCATCCCAGTACCTATGTTCCGCCGCCGATGACGATTGCAAAAGACATATAGATGACCTCAAGAGTGCCAAATCACTGGACTTTTCATACGATACAATATCCCACGTAGTAAAGATCACTGTGCTATGGGGCTTCGAGGAGCAGCCTCTGGACGTCACTGGTCACTCAGACCATAGAGTTGAAGTCGGTCTGCTGACGCCAAATCACCCTGAACACTTGGAGGACTATGAACTCGGAGTTGCAGGCCTTCTGACTGTCCTGGGAGAAGACAAGAAACCATCGCCCGTGATGTTTTCATTCCCCACACGGCATAAAGCTTCTACAGCAACTTTCAACTCCAGCTTCTCCTCACCTTTGGGCTTACATCCGACGTTGCAATTGAGCATCGAATCCAGCCAACCCCCCATGGCCGATACATTTTGCTCGCTTCACGCATATTTTACACTTCCAAACACTATTTTTGCCGACAAGTACCAGTTCGATGATTCGCTCTTTCTTTCCTCCAAGAACTTAACTGCTCTGCGTTATATAAGCCAGCCTGTTGATTTAGAAGCGCCTAGTTACGTCATGAAGCTCTGGGGATCCAGCGCCTTGCTTGAACTTAAGCCGCCTGAGACGGGCGAGGGTTTCACAGCAGACATTCCCCTTCACCTGCGCTACCAAGCACCACGCTCAGGGGGCGAGGCATCGTTCAACCTACCTTATCCCGCTGTGTTTTGGACATGTGCAGCAGAGGAGGGTACTAAATTCCCAACAAATCCTTTTGACCGAATTAACCTAGGTTACGACGGTCTATTTGGGCCCCGGACACTCTTCTGGCACCTCAATCCTGCCCCCCAAAATGGCAGTCTAATGCTGAATGGATCGGTTCCTGTACTGGATCTGGATAAAGCATATTGGGTGAGCACCTTTACCGGAACAGCAGTCTTGATAGGATTCGCTTGGGTTGTATGGAAACTGCTGGCTGTTTTTGGACGGTCTGGCTACGGCCAACCAACAAAAGCCGAAGCGGCAAAGAAGATTCAATAGAAGATACATGTAGTATTGCTTCCATCGATCCAAGCCAGCATATAGGTCATAAGCTAGAGGCACTCACCAAGCTTGGATAACGTAATAATAACCTGCGGTCAATATTGAAACATAGTGTTTCTGATCATCCCGACGTCACGTAGATATATTCTCTCTCCAAGGAAGGCGTAGGACATAATAACCAGCAAGGTCACAACCACAAATGGTTATGTAATGGTGCGCAATAGGGGCCAACACACCCCTGCAATCCGCTAAGCAAAGCCACGCCAATCATCCATCATACGACGAGCGCGACTTATAGGATCACTTCGACAAGTTCAAACTTCGAGCTTGTATTTTTCTCTTTTTTTCCAATCGTACCATGCTCAATTATCCATCATGTTTTCATACGTGATAGGCCTCTTTGCGGTCCTGCTCCTATATAATCCATTGGTGCAGTACCTTTCGCCACAGCCGGCGAGGATCCCGAGGACGCCACGCCCAGCGATCAACGAGAGCCTGCTGGCCATTGACAGCCCGGGTGACACGGTCCCGGTTTGCGACGCGGACGCATACGCTGTTCATATCCTATCCAAGGCGCCGCTGGTGGTGTACATTGAGAATTTTGTCTCGGCCGACGAGAGACGCCATTTGCTAGAGCTGAGGTAAACGATCTGCCCCTGCATATAACCCCGTGCGATCACGCCATCGCCCTTGCACGAGTCTATAGTAGACGTCCACCCTACTGATCGTATACTCTTGGCGGGGGAGGTGCACTTAATCTAAACGTCAAGTCCTATATAGCTTGTTTGAACCTGCCGCTTTTTTTATTCTATTTTATACTGACTTTCTGTCTTTTGCCTTGCATACAGCGAGCCGCTCTTTGCTCCGTCGACCACCACGTCGGATGGCAGCCACACGCACCAGAACACCAGCATCCGCGACTCGTCGGTGGCATTGCTGCCGCGCGATGACACCGTGCGGTGCATCGAGTCGCGTGCGCTGAGTCTCCAGGGCTGGCGCAACGACCTCTGGATCGAGCGGCTGCGGACCCAAAAGTACGTCGAGGGCGGCCACTACGTGCACCACTTTGACTGGGGCAGCGGCGCGCGGGGCTGGGGACGCGCCAGCAGCATGATGGTTTGGGTCGCGGCCGAAGACCTCGAGGGCGGCGGCACAGAGTTCCCGCTACTGAGCCGGAGGGGTCCCGACGATAAGTGGTGTCAGTGGATCGAGTGCGCCGCCGGGCCGGATGGTGGGCAAGGCGCGGCGGCGGACAATGAGGAGGACACGGAAAAGCGAGGGCTAGAGGATCAGGTCGGTCTCACGTTCAAGCCCATCCCCGGCAACGCTGTGTTCTGGGAGAACTTTATGCCCGACGGCACGGGCAGGGGATGGAAGGAAACATGGCACGCTGGCTTGCCTGTGAAGAAGGGCATCAAGGTTGGGCTCAACATCTGGAGCTGGGGTCGTTTGGACTAGAAATGGCTTTGGCGAGCTGGTAAACGGGCGCGTGTGTAAGACATTCCCTTTCTCCGCTAGCAAATATACTGTAGACACAGTCTCACAGACCCATGAATGGAGTATCATTCAGTCTAATTCCCTGGAAAATGGCACGAGAAAGTCAACGGCAACAGAAGTGTGTGCATTGAGATCAAAAGAAAGACTCGCTGAGCGGGCTTGATCAAGAGTCGCATAAATAGTAAGATACGCAAGGGTTCTATAAAGGCATGTGAAGTGGGGGTTTCGTCCCAGGCTTGAAAGGATACAACTGAATTCTGGCGCAGGAATATTTTGCTTATCAGGCATGCGGCATACAACGACTTTGGCTCGTTAAATCCATCGTCGAGGCCGAGATCCGGATGTATGTATCATTATGGCTTGTCCTTTGTGTTTGCACTCGACGATAAGGTCAAGCGCTCGCATAAAACGCATAAACAGCAATGTTTATTGATCAGTATCTTATTGAGAGAGAATGACGAGACTTTGCCTGATGAGATCTGCGCTCGCAATGTGCCGACGTTGTCTTCTTGGCTCACTGTATACCGCACAAGAGTTACAAGGTTGTCTCATTCGTCTTCTGCCCCACGTGCGTGTAAGTGGTACCACCCAGTACGAAATAATCACTTGACGTCTCACAAAAACTCGCAAAGGGGGCAAAAGGATTTATCACGGCGGGAAGCATCTTCTTATGGGAGGGAGCATGGGCCAAGCACATTATTCCGTCGGGGGTCCTTTCTTTGTGACAACGTAATACCGTGGCCTATGATTCGCAGGCCCAGCTTGTCGATGATCGTCCAGGGTGTTTGACTTCCTATCGAGTCATCCACCTGGCACCGGCGTCTGTGCTGGGTCCCAAGTCTTGGTCTCTCTTTTTTTTTTCTTACTTATCTTTTCAATCTAGGCCAAGGTGGCCGGAGACTACTACGGTTGGTAGCCACTTACACGGAAATTAGTTGGCTATTTGTTCGATAAATACCCTACGCAGCGCAGACTATTTGAACCCTCCCCTCCCTCTCACGCGACACGAAACTTGTTGATTTCCGAGTAGTCTTACTTTATTTTTCAACACGACGGCTCTCGTTTTCACCTGGGATTCCTCGAAAGTTCATATTGGTTCACGCAAGCAATGTGTTCAGACCAGACTTCTACAAGTGTAGCACTTCTTTCCTTTCTACCTATTCAGACTGTCTTCTTTCAACCTTCTGCAAACCTCATACAACCAGACGAGTTCATGTTGTTGGGCTAGTTGACCCAGTCGATGTTTCAAATGGACCATGAGCAATGATATGAGCTCGCACGAGGTCATTCGGTCTTTGCATGCAGAGAAAATATGTCTCTCGACCATGACACCTTACACGATCTACCATATTGGCTTCATTCCAGTGTCTCATACCATGGAGTTATCGTCAATTATCCCGTCTTGTTACTCTACCTGTCACAACCGTTGCATTTGCTCATGACGAGCTCTCGAGAAGTGAATCGTGCAATAGTGGCTGGCGTGGACGAGTCTCATCGTCCTACACGACCCTGCAATGGTCACGAGAAGCTTGCCTGCCGCGGCGCGTCATCTTCTATCGGAAGTATTGACTTGCAGATACAGTAGCTATCGAGCTCTGGAACACTCGACTGTGAAGCTTCTCGAGGATCAAAGCATGTCGATCATGTATTCTATGGCTCATTCCAAGTCAATCCTGGGAACGGACCGGATGGTATCGTCAGGCTGGATAAACAAGTCCCCACAGTGAAAGGACCCCGACCTAAACCGATGGAACAAGTACGTTAATACGATGAGGCAACCGAGTTACTGGCGGTCTGTTCAAGGTTCAAGCCATGCACCGGCTGCATCGACAGAGGCAGGCCACTGCTAACGATGTTGTGAGCTTGGTGAACGAAAAACTTCATCGCTACCGACCTGACGGTTGACCGATCTTCAATGCATGCCGGCAGGGCGGCATTGGTGGAGTTGACGTTGTACAGCCGCGGCGGTTGTCGGTCGATGTCTCGAGGGAGTCGGTGGCTATCGCAGACCGACGACCGTGGTGGCTTTTGGGGCTAGCCAGGATGTTTACGTCACTAGGTCGACCCGGCTGGGGTCCGGTGGTGCAGTGGACTCCCGCCAATGCTGGGCTGCCGGTCTCGAAGCCCCGATGCGAGGCCTATCGTGGACCAGCGGGTGAGGGCGGCCGGGCAAACACGGCCAATTACGAAAGAAAGAAAAGCTCTTATCCGCGGGGGGGGCAAAGTTGCAACTGGCTCCCTGGTGCTGCAGCTTACTGGCAACTGGAACACATGATGCCCGTATCCTGAAAATCATGCACGAGCAAAAAGAAGAAAAAGAAAAGATAAGAAGATGGGAATCCTGGGAGACAGGGGAAAGGGCACCAAGCTGTCGATAGGCATGCCAATACTCATCACGCCATCGATTTGATACCATATTGGTCCATCATGCCTCAGCCCCGGGTAACTTTATGGGCGCAATTCACACTGCTGACCTGAACAGTGACAGTTGATAACCACAACCAAGCCGCGCCCGACTATTTCCCTTTTCTTTCACCCTCCCACACACGGTTCCAGACTATTGCGGACTCTGTTAGGCTCCTCTTTTTAGCTTCCCCGACCCATGCACAGGCAAGGTGCTAAGCAACTAGGTAAACCGTGCCACCTCTGAAAAGAACACAACAGCATGGGAATCTCACCCTTATCGCCTTTCCCGGCCGACATCCTATACTTCCAAAGGCCCACCGCGGCTGTCAACGAGCAAATCCCAATGTACTCAGGTACCGGCTACCTCTGCCTCCAGCTTCTTGTACGTACACATGACGTGCCGGTATACCACGTTGGGATGTCTGTGGCTCAAAAAAACCGGTCGTCGGCATGTCCAGGTACGAGGATGAAAGGTGCATATTGTGGGTTATAACCAGGTACTCACATCCGCATGGTTTTACCGACGTGGGGCGAAAGGAGGGCCGCTCCCGAACGTAACTTGGTACATGGGCAGCATGGTAGGTAAGAGTCTCACTTTTCGGTTGGCCAGGAACTCGAGTTCCTCATGCGGCGCCGGCTGAGAAACACGATGGCGGTTTTCCGGTTCTCTGAAATAAAAAGCTGAACGTTCATCTCTCGTGTTCTTTCAACAATATTCTGCTTCATACTCATACTTGTTCCAATTATTGGAGACAGAACTCAGCAGTACTGTAGAAGATTACATGCTCCCAGAAATACAAGTCGCGTACCATCAAGAAGACTTTCCTTGTTCACGTGTGACGTTTATTTTTTGAGGTTCACACTAGTTTCTTTTGCGAATAAATTTTTTTTATCGCCATGTCTTCAAAACCAATTTTTCTCGCGACACATCCGCGAGCATGTTCTACAGCATTCGAGCGGGTAAGCCAGTTGCCAAGAGGCCAAAATGTGTCAAGCTTACACTGACGATGTCTAGGTCTTCATGACTCGCCGAGATATCCTCGAATGTGCACATGAGCCATTCGGTGATGCATTCTACTACGGCCCTGAGAGGCTCAGCACCAGATACGACGATGAGGTCTCGAGAATCAAGAGTGGATTTTCCAAGACCACTTACAGAGATGTTCTCAACAGACTCGAGAGGGACGGTGATCATGTAAGCTGCCCTCTACACTAGAGCCCGATGTAATTGGTGACTTGCCTGCGACTTGCTGCAGTGCTTAAATTTGGAGACTTGTCCCTGATTTCGTTACCAAATTGTTACCTGAAATACTCTACATTCTCTTTATTTTACTATAACTTATACGAACAAAATGCTAACAGGAACAGGGAAAGCGTGTTTTCATCAAGGATATGGCATATTACCTCATGGCACCTGACGGAAAGCCTACAACAGTTGCCTCTTCTCTCAGCAACGACCAAGCCAACAGTAACACCACCAACGGTGTTGAAAAGATCATTACCAATGGCCACACCAAGGGCGTCGGCACCACTGAGCCCGGCAACCCCACGGTCTTGCCTTTGGATGTGATGAAGAAGTACCATTTTGCATTCCTCATCCGCCACCCGAGGCGCGGCATCCCCTCCTTCTACCGCTGCACGATTCCTCCTCTGGATGACGTGACGGGCTTCAAGAACTTCATGTCCAACGAGGCCGGGTACTTGGAGCTCCGTGTCCTGTTTGACTACCTCCGGGAGCAGGGTGTTGTTGGACCACGCATGGCCGAGGGTGCCGAGATGCCCGCCGTCAATGGCCATGCGAATGGTACCAATGGCTACACAAATGGCCACACCAACGGTCACACCAATGGCGAGGTCAATGGCCATGCCAACGGTCAGACCAACGGACATGTCAATGGCCACAGCAAGCAAGACCAAATCACCGTTACGGTTCTTGATGCTGATGATCTGCTGGACCACCCCCAGGAAATTGTTCAGGCATTCTGCAAAGAGACTGGCATTCCTTTCACACCAGACATGCTGAACTGGGATAACCCAGACGACCAGCAGTATGTCGAAGAGGCCTTTTCCAAGTGGATTGGATTCCACAATGATGCGATCAAGAGCAAGAACTTGTCGCCAAGGACGCACGCTCACGTAAGTTATATGTTGACGTTGACCACAAATTTTCGATCCCCTGCTAACCCCGATTCTAGAAGGTTGCAACAGAAGAGGCTGAGGACCAGGAGTGGATCGAAAAGTATGGCGAGGAGGGACAAAAGGTCATTCGCGAATGCGTCAACGAAAACATTGCTCACTATGAGTATCTGAAGCAGTTTGCCATCAAGGTTTAATTCATAATTTCTGATATTGGATGAATTGTTTATTGCCTTCAATGGGCGTATGGTACACTGTTTTCTTGGCGTACAATAATGTACAGGGACATCTCCAGATTGCAGAGACGGAATGTTTTATGAGTACACACTTAAGGGTCAGCGATTGGGAAATGACATTCCTTTAGCCTTGCTTTTTTCTTCTTCTTTATGCGCCAAACCATGACTTCTTCTTTGGCTGCTCTTCTGATGCGAGCAATTCCTCGGGTGCTATTTCTGTGACCTCCTCTGTCCCGGTGACTGGTACGCCGACGGCCTCGCTGAGCTCATAGTGTGATACGTTGGCTGGCCACTCTTGAGCAAAATTCTTGTCCAGCTTGTCGGCCCAGAAAACGGTCGTCCTCAGCAGAGCTTCGGTACTGCCCGACTCCTCGTTTGTCCTCGTAGCACCACTCGTCTCGACCAGGTCTGTCACGCCCTCAACCACGGGAAGCCACATCTTATTGCCCCTGCCCAAGCCTCCAAGCACGGCGGCCATGTCGGCAATGGCGTTGGGTTTTTGGGCAGTGTTCAGCCTCTCGCCGCGCTCCAGACGGGTAAGGGTGCGGTGTGATTTCGCATGCACGAGATACTTGTCGGACCAGGCCAGGTCGTGCTGCATGCGGAATTCGCGCATGATGTGAAAGACGGATCGTCCGATGTGGCCCATGCCTTCGGGGAATTGAATCAAGGCCATTGGTCGCCAGTAGTCCTTTCGCATCTTGGAAGGCTTCAGCTTCTTTCCGTTGAAGGGTAGTTGGCGCAGGGCTTTGTTGGCCTGTAAAGAAATTAGTTTCTTGATTGTTCCATGTGAAATGCATCTTGACAATTGTTCCAGCCCGAGCAAGGCCGAGGACAACACACCTTCAACACGGGACTGTGCGAATACACCGTCAGCCCATCAACCAAGTGGCTGAACAACCAAATCTTCTCTCCATGCCCGGGCTCAAAGTTGGGCTCTATCCTCGGTTTCTGCTTCTTTTCTGCCTTCTTTGCTGCTTTTCTGGCCTTCTTCTCTGCCTCCTTTGCATCCACCTCGACGGCATTGGGGCTCGTCTCGATCGTCGACGCTGCCCGGATGGTTGTTCTCGACAGTCCCACGGACAGCCGGCCCAGCTGAGCAGTCAAGGCGCCCAGCGGCCGTAGGGAGTTGTTGACATTCATGGCGCACTGCTGTGGACTGAGGGGGGCCAATGATCTTTCCAATGTCCTTCCCTGCTGCTGCCGTTGGGTCAGGAGTCGGCACGCGATGGAACTGAAGCTCCCAAAAACTTTGGACAGCACGGGCCATACGCGTTCTCCAGCCTGGAGAGTCTAGTCCGGCACCGCGACAGGGATAGCTTATCGTTATCGGAAGATGGCCAGAAGGATAGAGTTCCACGCTTACTGAGAATAGTTCTATAGCCCCGCCGATTATAGTTTAAGCCCGACCTCTCTGGTAATTACATATCACATCCCGCTTAAAAAACTATTCTTGCATCAAAGCATTAATTTGACCCCGCGCTTCCCCTGTTCTTTGCAAGAATTATGCCCCACTAAAACTATGGATAATCGAATGTTCTGGTGGGTTGACGTCGCTTCTCCTTGATTCTATCACGCTCTTGCATCATCGGGTAGCTGTGGGAACCTGCTACATGCAACGAGAGACAACTCAGATGCAAGAGAATCGTCCATGGGCGTCCATGAGTCGATATTTCCAAGGTCTCGCAACTTCCCCCGTCTTCCACTTCTCCACCAGCATCGGTGATGGTTCAACCATAAAAGTCTCGATAGTTTCAAGCTCACTATCGGTTCTGTTTCCCTCGACATACAATACAAGCAACAGTAATCTTGATACCCAATCACTAGTGGCATTGAAGCCAAACCATACACACAACCACAAAAGCAAGCTTCACTTGCGAAGTCACATTTTCACTTCTTTTACTCTATTTTGAAGTAATACTTTCTTTCCCATACAATACCCCAAAATGACTTCACGCATGGAGTTTACAGACCGGGGCAAGAAGGCCCTGGAGGACGCCATGGCATTGGCCGAGCAGTATGCTCACTCACAGCTCATGCCAGTCCATCTCGCAGTCTCCTTGCTCACCCCTCCACCGGATCTGTCCAAGGATCAACAAAACGCTCCGCCCGGTGGAGCAAGTTCCAGTCTATTCCGCCAGGTCGTCGAGAGAGCACATGGCGATCCGCAGCTCTTTGAGCGAGCTCTCCAGAAGCGGCTCGTTCGACTGCCCAGCCAAGACCCACCACCCGAGAATGTTTCCATGTCACCAAGCTTCAGCACCGTCCTCAGGAAGGCTGGTGAGCTGCAAAAGACACAAAAGGATTCCTATGTGGCAGTCGACCACCTGATCACTGCCCTGGCGGAAGACCCCGGCGTGGCCGAGGCGCTCAAGGAGGCCAACATTCCCAAGGCCAAGCTGGTCCAGGATGCCATTCAGACTATCCGTGGAACGAAGCGAGTGGACTCCAAGACCGCAGACACAGAGGAGGAACATGAGAACCTGGCAAAGTTCACCATCGACATGACAGCCATGGCACGAGAGGGCAAGATTGACCCCGTCATCGGCCGAGAAGAAGAAATTAGACGAGTCGTCCGAATTCTGTCCAGACGAACCAAGAACAACCCCGTCCTGATTGGTGAGCCCGGTGTCGGTAAGACAACCGTTGTTGAAGGCTTGGCACAGCGTATTGTCAATGCTGATGTCCCCGACAACCTGGCCGCCTGCAAGCTCTTGTCTCTTGATGTCGGTGCCCTGGTCGCCGGCAGCAAGTATCGTGGTGAATTCGAGGAGAGAATGAAGGGAGTTTTGAAGGAGATCTCCGAGTCCAAGGAGATGATTGTTCTATTTGTCGACGAGATCCACTTGCTCATGGGCGCTGGTTCGTCCGGTGAAGGTGGTATGGATGCAGCCAATCTGCTCAAGCCCATGCTAGCTCGTGGTCAGTTACACTGCATTGGTGCAACCACCCTTGCCGAGTATCGAAAGTACATTGAGAAGGATGCCGCCTTTGAACGACGATTCCAACAAGTCATTGTCAAGGAACCAAGCATTCCCGAGACTGTTTCCATTCTTCGAGGTCTCAAGGAGAAGTACGAAGTGCACCATGGTGTTTCCATTGCCGATAGCGCCATTGTCGCTTCGGCCACACTCGCAGCACGCTACCTCACCTCTCGACGACTTCCCGACTCTGCAGTCGACTTGATCGACGAGGCCGCTGCTGCAGTCAGAGTTGCCAGAGAGTCTCAACCAGAAATCATCGATTCACTCGAGCGTAAGCTGCGACAACTCAAGATTGAGATTCATGCCTTGAGCCGAGAGAAGGACGAAGCATCCAAGGCTCGTCTTCAGCAAGCCAAGCAGGATGCTGAGAACGTCGAGGAGGAACTTCGACCTCTCAGAGAAAAGTATGAGAGTGAGCGAAGACGTGGCAAGGACATTCAAGAAGCCAAGGTCAAGCTCGACCAGCTGAAGGTCAAGGCCGAGGATGCCGCACGTATGGGCGACCACGCTCGTGCTGCCGATCTTCAGTACTACGCAATCCCTGAACAAGAAACTGCCATCAAGCAGCTCGAGAAGGAAAAGGCCATTGCCGACGCAGCTCTCAACCAGAACGACATTGGTGGATCTATGGTTACCGACATCGTTGGACCAGAACAAATCAACGAAATCGTCTCTCGCTGGACCGGTATCCCTGTCACTCGACTCAAGACCACCGAAAAGGAGAAGCTTATCAAGATGGAGCAGGCTCTGGGCAAGATCGTTGTTGGTCAGAAGGAGGCCGTCAACGCAGTCTCCAATGCCATCCGTTTGCAACGATCCGGACTCAGCAATCCCAACCAGCCTCCCAGCTTCCTATTCTGTGGTCCTTCGGGTACTGGTAAGACACTTTTGACCAAGGCTCTTGCTGAGTTCTTGTTCGACGATCCCAAGGCCATGATCCGATTCGACATGTCAGAATACCAGGAACGTCACGCCCTGAGTAGAATGATCGGTGCACCCCCAGGATACGTTGGACACGACGCTGGTGGCCAGCTTACCGAGGCCCTCCGACGCAAGCCTTTCTCTATCCTACTGTTTGATGAAGTGGAAAAGGCGGCCAAGGAGGTCTTGACTGTCCTCCTTCAGCTCATGGACGACGGCCGCATCACTGATGGCCAGGGTCGTGTGGTCGACGCAAGGAACTGCATTGTTGTCATGACCTCCAACTTGGGTGCCGAATTCCTAGCTCGTCCTGCTGGCCGTGATGGCAAGATCGATGCAACCACTCGAGAACTTGTCAACAATGCGCTGCGCAACTACTTCCTGCCCGAGTTCTTGAACCGTATCAGCTCGGTGGTAATCTTCAACCGCTTGACACGCAAGGAGATTCGCAACATTGTTGACCTTCGCATCAGCGAAATTCAGAAGCGTTTGTACGACAACGAGCGCAATGTGCGCATCCAGGTGTCAGACGAAGCCAAGGACTACCTGGGCAACGCTGGTTACTCCCCTGCCTATGGTGCCCGTCCGCTAGCCAGACTCATTGAAAAGGAAGTGCTGAACAGAATGGCAGTCCTGATTCTGCGCGGTGCTATCCAGGATGGCGAGACGGCTCGCGTGGTGCTGGTAGATAACAAGATCCAGGTCTTGCCCAACCACACCGACAGCGAGCTTGGGGATGAAGACATGCTCATCGATGATGATGACGCAGTGGAGGATATTGTACCAGATGACATGGACGAGGATATCTACAATGACTAGAAGCTTAGTGGAACAAGTCCCATGACGAGCGGATGACATGATTAATGAGACGAAAAAAAAGGCGTTGGTCAAGGCGTTAAGGAATATGTAAATAGGATTAAGCGTGTTTCTTTCTAGATGAACAATCCAACCCAAGAAGGTTGAACATAATACATACGTTGTACAAAATAATTTTAGTCTTCTGCTGTTTGCTTTGTGACATGATTTTGGCGCCTGGGAAACCGTAAAAATGTGAGTGTGGAAACCTTGCGATTTACACTCGATTCGGGCTTTGAGACTTGGCGCTCTGATCATAATAGCATCGGCCATCTACGTCATGGATTATAGTGCAGCTTGACAAATAAGCAACTCAACCCAGCCACTTGCTTGAGAAATAACTTCCCAAGTCGGCCAATGAAAAAAAATATCTATGTGAACATTTCATGTCTTTTCATCTTTTCATTGTGAGAGCTTCAATTCGCTCTTGTCGTCGGGACATACTACATTGTCCCAGGATCTATACTCTTCGCACTTTCACAACAGTCTCTCCAAAACTCAACAAGAAGAAACGAAACATGTCTGACAAGAAGGGCGATGGCGCAAATGCCAAAAAGCATGCCCGCTCTATTTCCCAGGATGATGTACTAAAGCACCCTTCCACCAAACGGGCCAAGGAGATTGATGGCCCCGAGAACCCCCATAATGAGCTACTGGAGCGCATCGCCAAGGTGAATCCGGAGGACTCCAAGCCGGGCAAGATTCTGCATTGGTTTCGAAGCAAGGATCTCAGGGCTGAAGACAATCGCGCGCTGCACGCTGCGTCTCTCAAGGCCAAGGAGGGAAAGGATTCGCTCATTACATGTTTCTTGTTCAGCCCCGAGGATCTCGAATGGCACGGCACGAGTCCCGCACGCAGTGACTTTATGCTGGAGACCATTAAACTCTTACAAAGGCAGCTGACTGATCTGCATATACCGCTCGTGATCCTCGAGGCCGAGAAGAGGGGTGACAAGGGGTCCAAGGTCTTGGAGCTGGTCAAGGAGCAAGAAGTCAGCCACATTTATGCCAACATTGAGTACGAGGTCGACGAGCTCCGGCGTGATCTCGACTTTTTTGATAGACTAGAAGGCCAACAATTTGTGCTGCACCACGACCAGACGGTTATTGAGCCTGGCAAGCTCAGGACGGGCTCCGGCGGCCCGCTCCAGGTCTTTACGCCTTACCACAAGGCCTGGCTCGCTGAGCTGTCGTCGGATCCGGAGCTATTGGATACGTTGCCGCTGCCGCAGGCCAATGACAAGTCCGCTTCGTCGGATCTCAAGAAGCTATTCGACCAGCCGCTCCCAAAAGTCCCCGAGTCCAAGAAATTCGATTCCGAAGAGGACAGGAAGCGGATTCGGAAGCTGTGGCCGGCAGGCTATGAGGCAGGAATGAAACGGCTTCGCGAGTTCTTTGACAAAAAGGTCAAGACATATGCACAAAACCGTTCCAACCCGGCCGCCGATAACTCATCGCGGCTCTCGGCCTACTTTGCCGCCGGCGTCATCTCGGTGCGCGAAGCATTGTCAGTCGCACGGGAAAGCAACGACGGCTCGGCCGACTTTTCGCAGTCCGGTGCCGAGGCGGGCGTGGCATCGTGGGTGCGCGAGGTGGTCTTTCGCGAGTTCTACCGGCACATGATGGTCGTCAAGCCCCACAACAGCATGAACCTGCCACAGAACCTCAAGTTTGACTTTGTCCAGTGGGAAGACGACGAGGCCGGGTGGGAAAAGTGGTGCGCGGGCACGACGGGGGTGCCGTTTGTCGACGCGGGCATGCGCCAGCTTCGTGCCGAGGCCTATATGCATAACCGCCTTCGCATGAATGTGAGCAGTTACCTCAGCCGCAGCCTGCTTATCGACTACCGGCGCGGCGAGCGCTGGTTTGTCGAGAATCTGATTGACTGGGACCTGTGCAACAATACCCAAGGCTGGGAACCCTCCTATACCGTCTTCAACCCCGTCGTCCAGGCTGAAAAGTGTGATCCCCACGGCGATTATATCCGTAAATGGGTGCCCGAGCTCAAGAACGTGGAAGGCAAGGCCATTTTTGACCCGTACCACCGCCTCGACCGGGACGAGTTTGAGAAGTTGGGTTATCCGGAACCGCACGTTGATTTCAAGGAGTCCAAGGAGAGATGTATACAGAGGTATAAGCAGGATATGGCCGATGCTGATCCATAGAGCATGATATAGTGTTGCTTGCAATATCGGTAGGAATCAACTATACAGTAATGAGCTCTGTTGTAAATGTGAATGAATTGTCGCAATCAGGCTTCTCACACTCTGGTGAAACAACATTGCTTGTTATTAAAGGAATTCAAATCATCATGATAGTCTGGCTGGTAGGAAATCAATACATAGCACCTCTGATGTCTCTCTAGCTTTACTTCTTTCGTCTTGGTCACCATACTACAGCTGTCTTTCCGCTTGCATACTTATCGGTCAACCAGTCGTTATCTTTACCAAAAGTCGATACTGAATCATGATTATCTATTCAGGTTCATTCATCAAGAATTGATCTATCCTGTTCATCTCCTATCTCCGAGTAAGTCAGTCTTTTTTGTACCTGACAGATAACCGGCATCGCGGCATGGGGGAAAAGATTGAGCTTATGCAGGCTAGATCCATAATGCCTACCACGATAGGAAGGTCGCGCCGGGAGTATGGCCATGCACGTGCGAGGGTTGCGATAAATTAACCCCCGGGGAAACTCTGTCAATTGCTGGTCTTTTCCCCTAGGGGCCCCAGAAAAGTCCATGATTCTGGGAAATGACCGCTAACGGCTCCTCCCTAGCTCATCCATACGCGCGATTAGGGATAACCACGCTCCGAGCCCGGCTTTGGTGATTGGTGGTGATTTGGAGCGTGGTAAACCCACAAAGCCCCGACGGTTCACGGAGGTTAAACCCCATTCCACTTCATAATGTCATCAAAGCAGGGCGATTTGTGGCTGCTCAATAGAATCGACCAGGTAAACAATCGTGCTTGCCCCCCCTGGTCAAAGTATCGTAAACCAAAGGAGTACGACGCGGCGACCGACATGGGTGTGATGAGATCGGCGGACGATGCAGTGCAACTGCACACTAGGTAGGACGGACACAGAGTAGCAAGCGAGCAAGCGTACGCCAGGGCAATGCATACCTACTTTGGTACCTAGGTTAGTATGCAATCATATCACCGGGTCCCTTAAAAGATCGCCCATCTACCCGTCGCTCCAAACATTCGGAACCTCCTCCCCTCTTCTTGGCTTTTCTTGGTGTGCTCTTGGTATTGACGCCATTGATTGTCTTGAACGTTGGTACGCGGTCAATCATAATCCTCGTCCTGCCAAGAATGAAGAGCATCAGCGCGGCTGCCGTCGCCGGCCTGGTGGCCACGACCAGCTTTATACGCGAAGCAGTTGCTTGCGATACCTGCTACGGGCCTACGAACCATGTCGAACACGTCCGTCATGTCAAGCGCATGCAGCCCGGTGTCGCCAATGCCTCTTATGGTCCTACCAGAGAGCTCGAATGGGGTCAATTGAACTTTTTGCACACTGTAGGTTGACTGAAGAAGGTCTAGTTGCTTATGGCGAAGAGCGACATGAGTTGACACTGCACAACAGACTGATACCCACGGCTGGCTGGAAGGACATCTCAAAGAGGGCAACTATGGAGCAGATTGGGGTGTAAGCAACCAAAGTCTTCACCATTTCTTCTCTTTTCATACTAATTATTTCTCGATCTAGGACTTTGTCTCTTTCTCGACTTACATGAAGCAAAAAGCCGGCGAATTGGGCGTCGATCTTCTCCTCGTTGACACTGGTGAGCTTATATCACCCGTGTACATTTATAGACACAACTGACAGTATACAGGTGACCTGCACGATGGTGCTGGGCTAAGCGACGTGACAACCCCCGACGCCGCGATCACCAATATTCTGTTTGAAAAGATAGACTACGACTTGCTGACCATTGGTATGTCTATTCATCTACTACATGCGATTATTGTCAACTTTTTGCTAATTATCGTGCCAGGAAACCATGAGTTGTATCTTGCCGAAGTCGCGTACCAAACTTTCACCCAGCTCTCAAAGTTCTGGGGTGACAAGTATCTCACCTCCAACGTCCAGATTCTCAACAATGTGACGAACGAATGGGAGTACATTGGCCAGCAGTACAAGTACTTCACGACTGCGAACGGCGTGAGGATCATGGCTTTTGGCGTTCTCTTTGACTTTACGGGCAATGTGAACATTTCCCAGGTCACTCCCGCCGAGACCTTGGTGACGGAACAGTGGTTCCTGGATGCTGTCAACTTTACCGAGCCCGTCGATCTCTTTGTGGTTCTCGGTCACAATCCCGCACGCGTTGGCGACGACACTGGAAGCACGTTTGGTACCATCCATGATGCTATCCGCAGCGTTCATACCAACACGCCCATTCAGTTCTTTGGCGGCCACAGTCATATTCGTGACTTTGCTGTTCTGGATGAGAGCAGTACATCGATCGAATCAGGTCGTTACTGCGAGACTCTCGGATGGCTGAGCATGAGCGGTTTCTCCAAGTGCAGCAGCGGATGGAAGGGCAGTGCGAACCCCAAGGGCGTGTCCAACCCATCTCGTAAAGCCACCACAAACTCGACATCGCCGTACAAGTACTCGCGTAGATACCTCGACTGGAACCGAGCGACGTTTGACTTCCACGCCGTGGGTGGAGTCGCGTCTTTTGATACTGCTTCGGGCGAAAACGTCACATCGGCCATTACCACATACCGTGAGCAGCTCAACCTGGGCCAAGTATATGGCTGCGCTCCTCAGAGCTACTGCATGTCGTGCGCCGAGTTTAACAGCACTGACAACATCTACCCCCTCCTTTCTGACGCGTTGGCCACCTCTGTCGTCAACGAAACTCGGCAGGACATTCCAAGATACATCATTGCCAACACTGGCAGTATTCGTTTTGACTTGTACAAGGGTCCTTTTACCTACGACGACTTCTTCATCGTGTCGCCCTTTACGGACATTTTCATGTACGTGCCAGAAGTGCCGTGCAGCCTCGCTAGTACAGTACTCGACGGCCTCAACAATGCCGGCGCAAACGAGAAGCGCAACTTTGGCTACATGCCCGTTGAGCGCGACATTTGCGTGAACCCCACGACGTCCCCCTTGGTCTCCAGAGACATGGAAGCTCACGTGCACGTCAACTCTGCCATTACGCGCCGCCAGGTCGTTGATCTGGTTGCCGGGTACACCACGACGGATGATTTCGGAACCGATGGTGATGATACCGCGCACAGCTCGATTCCTTACTACGAAGTCCCTGTTTTCTTCCAAGGAGAGGGCGGTTTCGGAGACGAGGGTTGCACCGACACTGCTGACCTGATTTTCCTAGACTTGTAAGTTTTCTGAACTATTATTCTCAGGGCACTAAGGGACCAATACTGACCGTTTCCCCCAATAGCATCCAAAGCGACGTCTTGGCAATTCTTGGCTCGGACTATAGCGACAGCGATGTTGCCTATTATATCAACTCGACCTTCTCTACGCGGGACTACCTGCCATTGTTTGTGGAGCAGTCCGATATTTTCCAGTCGGGTATTGATAACTGTACTACTAGCTCATAGATGCCCAACGATACATTTATACCAACATACAATAATACAATATAACTTTATCCAGATTTCTCGCTCATCTTCTCGCTCGTCGCTCCGTGTCTGATTATCATGAGTAAGATATCAAGAATATAATACTATGACCAAGTCTCGGAAAACTATTGAAATTGTCCTCGATCTTTGAGGACTCCTTTGGACATTGCATAAAAGCTTTGTCAAATCCCAGTTGTAGTCAGAGATCTAGCGGCAGCAGATCGACGACGACTGAGGGTCGTACTCTTCGTCGCTGTTTTCACATCACCCGCGCAAGTTTGCCTCCATTCAATTTCCTGCACGGTAGCCTCGAACCCTAGGGTACTAGCTGCGCATCATTGCGCTCGGCAATGAACATGGGATGCCCGTGATTGAGAGACAAGTCCGCCTCGGGTTGCTGTACAGATGGACGAGGATAGTAGAACCGGCACGTCAGGTTCTCGAGCCGCTTGCCCGACTCTTTGAGCGCATCAAGGGTAGGACACGCACCAAACGCCATCACCACACACACTTCTCAATTGTGCGTGCGTGCGTGTGCGTGTGTATTGTGCAAGTCTTCTTCATCAGGGAACAAGACATCATTCGTGGAAACTTTTTCTCATCCCTTAAGACCACTGCGCGCTGCCCAGAATTGTTGCCTCCACAAAAGCCACATCGTGGTCTGTGTTAGAGAGGCGGTCGAGTGGTGTTGTAGACCTACTCGGGTTTTCCCCTCAAGTATAGCTGGGGGTTATGTGCCCAACTGGATAGAACAAATGAGGAGTCTGGGTGAGCGGTTGGCGTTGCTCAATGAAAAAAGACGGGGCTAAGAAATTCTGTTCCAACTTTCATACTTATGAGACATCTGCTCATATCCTAAATTCTTCTCTCGGGTATCCTCCGTTTCGTTGATGTTGTTGTTGGTAAATGTGATTTCTGCACGGCATTCCGGTCTCTGCCGAAATGGTGGGCGAAAAGACCTTCACCAGGAATAGACTGTACTTGTCAAGCAGGCTGCCACAAGTTAGCACCAAAGTTAGCAGCCAATCTCGATCTTGTGCAAGCTTCATACTTCGTGGCTGGGTTAATGTGCCCAAAACTCGTTCATCTCGGAGTTCATACAACATTTGAGGCTGTTGTGCTTCGTTGAAATCGTAAGAGGTCCTCCATATTTGCTTGCTGGAGCAAGTCGCCATGCATTTCGAGGAGGCTCTTCTCCGACCGTTCCAGATAAGCTTCCATGGCTGCTACGAAGTCTTTCGTGTTGAGTCCCCCCCCTTACAGAAAAATTCTGTTAACCACATCGCATTCACGAATCCTCAAACCCATTGTCGGTAATTACAGCCCATTGTCTCTGTTGTTATTGCCATTCCTTGCATTCCCATTGCCGAGCTCCGCTTCTAGATTGCGTGCTTTCTCAGAAGTCCTCGTTCATTAGATCGTCGAGGTCTTTCTCGCCCGAGCTGGTGGCGCCTGTCTCGACCGCGACCTCCTCGTTGACAACGGCTGCAGGCTCATCGCTATCCTCAGCAGTTTCGTTGTCGTCCTCGTCAATCTCGCCCTGGGTCTCCTTGCCGTTCTTTTCCTCGATGTTCTTGCTCAGGAAGTTCTCTTCAGGGGCGCCGAGGATCATAGCCTCGGAAAGCAGGCGCTGGACTCGCTTGGCCATATTGAGAATTGCACTATCTTCTTCCTCGTTCTTGGACAGCTTCCAATACTTGGCTGATGATATAGAGCGTCCTGGTGGTCCTATCTCGTAACGGTTCTTTGCCTATCTGAGGCTGTCGACGACCGTGAGTAGGTGAGCACCAAGGTCCTGCCCGGGCGTGCGAATACCTTCATGGCAGCCCCGAATGAAAGTCCCCAACACACAGGGACTCAGCGCATTGCCAAGATGGTTATCACCGGTGTTAACCACATTCCGGTCGGGCTCACGAAGAATACTGTGAATCTCCTGGACTATCAGGTGATTCAATTTACCTATCTTTGGTATCGACGCCTGTAGTTTCTGTTAATCAGAGTTCAGATCCTTCCGCGTCCCTCTCCTTCACTCATCAACAACACCCATTTTCTCCTCGAGCCAGATCAAGGTATCTCGAAGGTGCTTCATAGAACGCCAAGTATCGATTGCCGCTCTTTGATTCGAGAGATGAATGGCCGCATGCAAGGCTCCGAGCTGTTGATGTATAAGCGTTGCCTATGTCTTGTCTAGACAATGTGCCAGCTGTTCGTAGAGGACCCGTCGTGGGCTCTGCGTATCAGGAAGGAACGGACGAGTGTACATGCATTTGACAGGCTGTAGAAATAATCGCAATGCACCATGTCATGGTAGAGTCAGAGTAGACGGATTTGAGTCAGTCGGGAAAAGCAGTACTGTTTCATTGCGAGACAATCTCGATCAAGGCAGGCATTGATTGATCTTTTGGGTTTTCCAGACGGAATGGGAAAAGAAGAGATATTTTCATATCATATTTAATTATTTCAAGTGGAAGAAATCAAGTCGAAATTCATGTCAGGTGCTAAGACTTTCTCATGTGATGTCAAAGGTGTGTAGAGAAGCATTTGGCTGAGCGCCGCTGGGTCTTTTATAGTTGGAAGCCGGGCTTCTCCTGGCACGCAGTAGAGAGATTATTGCAAGAACAGTCATTAATAGTGACAGTGTGAAGCAGGCAAATAGAACTAAATGATTTAGGTTTGTACTGTGTTTGCGCATTGCCCAAGAGACGCAGATGAACTGACTACAAACAACAATGATTTGCTTGAACCCCAAATGACAATTGCGTTGGGCATACACCTA
Organism: Pestalotiopsis fici W106-1; assembly: GCF_000516985.1. NCBI lineage: Eukaryota > Fungi > Ascomycota > Sordariomycetes > Amphisphaeriales > Sporocadaceae > Pestalotiopsis > Pestalotiopsis fici. The sequence goes on along the minus strand of NW_006917095.1, from coordinate 2,200,354 downwards.
ACCTTGGAACGACAACAACCACTCATGACGATACCGGAACGAGGTCATTACGATAGATATGTGGAAAACATTTAGAACGGTACTCAACCTCCTCTTGGCCTCTTGTCACATGAGCTGTGTGAATGAATGTCTGAGGCCTGCTGAATACTGGCGACCCTCTTATACTCGAACTAATTGTCCACTTTGGCTATATTGCTTGGCATGGTTCCCATTACTGTGCCAACCCAATGCAAGCTGTAAAAGGTGACAGACAGCCACGATTTTCCATGTGCGATATCTGATTTTTGAGTTATGAAACTGTAGATTATTAAGTACTTGAAGACATTGCTAGTTCACTCATAACTCTATCACCAGCGATCGGGAGATTTGCACAATGTTCAAGACACACGAGTGTGAGATTACCTCAGCTCTTAGTGGTTGGCCTATGCGAGTCCACTAAATCACAGCCCTCGCTTCCAGGTCCCGGGGCTGCCGCGTACAGTGCCTAGGTAGTGTCACATGCTAAGAGTGGCGCTCTGTCCGTCCCCTCCCCTGATAACTTCCAGTGATTGACTGATTGGATCCACCGCAAGCCGTAGGCCGAAGTCAATCAACCACCACACTCTTTCCGTCTCTGTCTCTCCCTCTCTCCATTGCCAAACTCTTTCACACGTCATCATCTCCATCACCCTTTGTGTTGTCAATTTGTTTTCCTTAGTCTATCGTATAGAGTTTCAATCTTGACTAGGAACCCGTGTGTTTTTGCATTATGGCGCCGGCTCAGCGCTTCCATGGTTATCCAAAGGCCCGTGAGGGACCCAAGATCCCCTTCAATGGTACCGAAGAACAGGTGCCGGTGCTAAGAGGTTGGCTGCTCGTTGTCTTTGCAAACTTGTGAGTTGCATCACTTAGCCACCGGATGCATCCAGCCTCAGGAACAACCAGACGTCTAACACACATTCTTTAGAATCACGCGCTCCTCATGGCTCGCCAAGTCTACGTGGCGAGATGCAAACTTTGGTTCTGCCAAAGACCTTCCTGGATTGGAAGAGTACGACTGGCAATTGCAGGTAGGTACAAACCTGCAAATTCAAGGTCAGACAGGATTGATGACTAACTGCCGCGCCCAAGCCAATCGTCACACCGTTGGCAACAAGCGACAGCCCAAGCAAGCCGGGCATCACGTCTGATCTGGCCCTGCGTCAGCCTGAAGACCGCGCTGGTCGCTTCTACTCTGCCGCAGACTACCATGAGCTTTACAAGTCGGGCAAGCTTACGCCACTGCAAGTAGCCGAGGCTCTACTGCCATTGATTGCCCGCGGTCAGAATCCGCCTGCAAAGTATGAGTCGGCTACTGCAGTCACCCAAGAGGAGACTGTTCTGAGGGCGGCCAAGGCCTCTACTGAGCGCTATGCTAAGGGAGAGCAGCTGAGCGTCCTAGATGGTGTCCCCTTTGGAGTCAAGGATGATCTAGATGTGGAAGGCTATGTCTCCCACAAGGGTTTGGGTCCACAGGAGGGCCACCCATTCTTCAAACCTGCCAAAGAGACCATTTGGCCAGTCAAGCAGTTGGAAGCCGCTGGTGCCATCATGGTCAGTACTTTTGCCATGCACGAGCTTGGATCCGATGTCAGTGGTTGCAACCCACGCTGGGGCACGCCGGTCAATTGGAACAACACGTCATACTATCCTGGAGCTTCATCATCCGGAAATGGCTCTGCATTGAGCGCCGGGCTGGTGCCGTTGGCAGTCGGCACGGATGCCGGAGGCAGTATCCGTATACCCTCCGCCTTTTGCGGACAATATGGACTCAAGACCACCCTTCATAGGGTCTACACAATGAAGTCCTCGGTTTGCATCATTGGCCCCATGGCTTCAAATGTCTCGGACCTCACCATTGCTTTCAGACTCATGTCTGCTTCCAACCCAGACGACCCAATTCAAGCAGCCTTTGCACCGTCTATTCCTCCTTCCCCATCCGCCAAGAAGTATATTGGAATTGACCATGATTGGTTCAACTGTGCCGCCCCGCAAGTTTTGGAGGTAACAAAGAAGGCCATTTCATACCTGACGGATAAGCTCAACTACGAACTCGTCGACATTAGCATACCGTACCTCAAGGAAGGCCAGGCTGCTCATTCAGCTTGGGCGCTTGTAGAGTCAGTCGACCACCAGCGCACTCGCGTTCCGAAATGGTACAACTCGGACCCCTTGTCCATGGTAAACCACCCAAACAAGTGCATGCAGACCATGGGCGCACTCACATCAGGTGTCGACATGGTCAAATCGGGACAGCTTCGTCGGTTGCACATGGAGCATCTTGCTTTCCTCTACCAAAAGTATCCTGGCCTCTTGATCCTCACGCCCACGGTTCCCGATGCTGGCTGGAAGATCCACCCGGGCGATGAGGCGTATGGTTTCATCGACGGCCCAAAGACATTTCGGACAATGATGTACATCTGGCTGGCCAACTCGACCGGTTGTCCAGCGATTACAGCGCCTGTTGGCTATGCAGAGCCTGAGCAGGGTGAAGGCAGATTGTCGATCGGACTCATGGCCACCGGTGAATGGGGTGCCGAGGAGCAGCTGCTCTCATTTGCCAAGGATGCTGAAGTCTACTTGAATGAGGTCTACGAAGGCGGACGAAACAGATCCAAAGACTGGGCAGATGTCATTGGTCTTGCCATAGAAAAGGAAAATGGAAAGAACTAAATCGAGGATGATATACTCATTGACAAGGCGTATATATAGATAAAGCAGACTTGTGTATGATGGAGGATTGTGAGCAGGGGTATAGACTTGCGGCTTTGGTGCAGCAGCCAGGGGCCCAGTGTAATATAGTTCAATCAATAGACGAAGCAAATGACGAGGTGTATATTGCCAAATTTTATTTCGATTTCGTGACACGTGCACACTAGAGAACGCTTCTTGCTTTCATTACAGCAGAGATTATTTCCCTTCATCCTACACCATTCGGTATGAGGTCAAACTAAATTAATAAGGAAAAAAGGAGCAACCACAAGAATGGACGTCGTAGACAATTCTCGCAAGTTTCCGGACAGTAAATCACAATCCGACCGAGCCGCCGACATGGGCACTTCATTACGTCCATCATGGACTTGGATCGCCAGTTTCCCTTGCTCTTGGCCATCACGATACTGACACACAGCTCGCACCATTATTGTCGTCGGAGCACGTTGTATTGGATTTGTAGCCGCAGTCGCGAGTCAGGACCAGCTTGTCATTCTGACAGCGGCCGTAGACGAGATTGTTCCTATAGGATGAATGAATTGAATTGTCAAATTTCTGGTTCATCAAGCACCACATTTGCCACGTCGGAAACTGGATCCCTTTCAAGCAGATCTTTGGAGTGACAGAGAAAAGGAAGAGACATGAGAACCACTTACCAGCACCAATCTAGATCCGGCGTCTTGTCGGAACAGTACGTGGCCTGCACGCCCGCAATGGCGGCGGCGAGGTTGAAGATTACGGCGGGTCGCATGGTCCGCGGTTGTCGTGGTCGTGGTCGTGGTTGTCAGCGGCTGAACCAGTGGTTCCTGTTCCAACGGGCCGCAGTCCCGGTCGGTATACAAGTGTAGATATTAATGATCCTGGCTACAGGGGAGTCGCCAGGGATGCTTGATTATTCTTTTCTCTCTCTCTTCCGTTTAGAAAGTAAGTAAGAGAACAAGAGATTACCGTTATCCTCACGGACGTTTTGTGAGTGACCAAGGGATGTCAGCAAGTCAGCATCACCAAAAGTTCGCCACTCAATTAAAAGGGCTGCTTCGTTCCTGTTTTTCCCCCTCATTCTCATCTTTCCCCTCAGCTGTAGTTTTGTGTAACCGGGGAAAACGAGTGGTGAAAACCACACCCGCGAGGCTGAACGTTGTCTGGCTCAAAGAGGCAGCATGAGTGCTACGCTGATTACTGCACGCAGGTCTTGGCATTCTGTGGTGATGCTGCGGCAACTGTGTTCTTACCCAACGGACAGAAACGTGCAAGTTCTAGGCTGAAACATCAGGTCTTCCAGTGGAAGGGTTTCTGACCGTGCCAATGAAATGATACGTAGGCTGGAATACTCGACATGGACTTCTTCTTGTTCATTACCAATCTCTGAAAACGATGCGAGTTCTGCAGCGGGCGCAACGGCAACGGTACTGCAGCTAATTGACAGCTTCTGACGAGTATTCCCACGTGCCGCAGCAATATATAAAGCTGGCCTTGGCACAATGGTGCTTAACCAAGGGACTTGCTTGTGTCGTCTTACAATATATACAAGAGATGCTGCAATGTCATGATGGCAAGTAGCAGGGATTTTTCAAGTTACACTTGAGTGATTGCTACCGAGCCGACGATCCAGCATCCTCGTGTAGCAATGTGTAGGTTCTTGTGCAATTGCCGAGGGCTTCCCGATGGCCAGGTGTTGCAAGGTCACGGAATAAACAGAAGATAGCCTGGGAGCCCGTGTGTAACGTACATTGTCTTTTTTCGCTTGTGTCAGTCATACTCTCTACCCAGACTGGGGGTTTTTGGCTGACAGGTGAGCTCGCGACGCCCCGTAAGCCGGCCAATAGATTTTGGCAAGTTTTTGATTTCATGGTCAATATCATGGATATTGCCCCTTTTCCCATCCTGATTTGCGATTATCAGCCGTTGGTGCAACTCTGTAGAAGCCAGCAGCAGCATGACCGTGATCGGAACTAGGCAGCTTCCTTTTTTCCTCTTTCAGAAATAATCGATTGTTGGTTGGAAGGATGAGGCGCGGCTGGGCGGTTCATGGTTGTCCGTCGTCGTTGGAGATAACGTCTACTACTACCCGAGCCCCACCACCAATTCTAGAACATACACGTCGTCTTGGCAACACAAAGATGAAAATCAAAGCAGAGACAACTAGTGGTAGGCTTGTGAGAGGATGCAGTGAAATGATCAACCTACTGTCTGAGCCTCATAGACTGCGTATTTTTGAGCACGTACTGCCATCATTCACCTCGGTACTGCAGGGTCATAGGCAGCAGTTTTCCGTTTCCTTTCTGTCTGCGGGTTCGACGCATCTAATGCAAATGTAAGTCCCCATGCGGTTGCATGCAACACTTATTTCTTCGGCGTTGTCCGGGGTTCGGTGTACAGGAACAGCAACTGAACAAAACCCCCGGAAAGATTTTCCTCATTGCAAATGTTATGTCCAAAAGAGAAAGTGCTGACCATGTTTAAGACCTTTTGCAATCCCCTATTTTCTTATTTCTCTTTCCAAAAGACCCAGTAAAGCAGGTAAACGTCCCTGCCTGGTAGACAGACCATGCTGCAACCACTCACAAGGGAAAGGCCGGGTTTTCTCATCTGGGTAAATGAAACGAATCGTTGTACGAAAGCATGACTGCATGTGTAGTACATACAGAGATCGGCGCAGCGGGTCCTGCCTCCTCCCACCTCGACTTGTAACGAGAACAAGATCCAATCTTCTCCCTCCTCTTACTTAGACCCTGCAAGTCCGTCCGACGGAAATACCATCTATCGCTCACTGCCTACACTATTACAAGTCATCGAGAGGACAATCTACTAGTAGACAACTCGATATATCCAAAAGTAGAGTGACAATAAGCACATTTGTAGTGAGATGACTCCAACGGTATTTGCCCTTTGTCGATAAACCGCCAAGGTTCTATCTACTTGCTGCAGGTCTGGGGCTCAGCACTTATCTGCCTGCGAAAAAAAAAACATCCACAAATCCCCCGCAGCGTACAGTTGGGGGATAAGACCATAATCCGTTTTCGCTCGGGTGTTCTATCGTGACTTATCAGTGCCACCCAAGGCTATTCGTCGCCTAGGGATTATTTCTAGAAACGTGGCATGCAACTTTCCGTCTGCCGGTTTCACAGCCTCGAAAGAGACACGAAAATCCGGTTTGCTTCACCATGCTTACTAAAGTTGTACTCGCTTTGACTTTACCCTTCCAAATGGTTCACTTTTCGACATGCAAGAATGGTACTGCGACTTAGAGATCACTGAAACGCATGCTAGTAGTGCAATAGTATGGAGTGGTAACTTTTTTTTTGTTGATCGATTAACTACTAAATTCACAAATCAAATGTCATGTCAAGTCTCACCAGGACACTTGACATAGCATCAGCCAGCATCCCATGCTCTTTGGTGAAATATGCACAGCACATCTTCCCATTGAGCGCCTCAGAAGTCGAACGTGAAGACCGATAAGCCAGTCGCACATGATCTTCTGAGATGTAGTGGGACGGAGCTACAATATTGCCGCATGTCAAACCAGCCCGCCGCCAAGTCAAGCCGTGAGGCTTGCCGCATCCTTCTAGCTAAGATCGACCGCGACACGAGCAGCACCCAAGATTGCCTGACTAGCAGGCTGTCGTTCTCGTAATCCCACTCGGCGCGGCGCTTCTATTGCCTTCCTGGAGCGGTGACGCTCTCTCGGCAAACAACGATCGGCGGGCTGTTATGATGCTGGCATTGACGGCAGTAAAGGGCCATGCATCTCCCTGCCCAGCAGAAATATATCGTTTAGTGATGCCCAGCTTTTTTTATGTGCTTGTGATCCATCCCTATCGCCTTCAAGTTCCTCTCTCACATCTCTGGTGATGCGAGGCTCGGTTTTTGTCGACAACCAGTGTCTGCCGCTGACAGCGCAATCCTCCAACGCGCGTCTCGGCTACGAGATGATGTGGTGAAACGACCTACAGGCCAAGCGCAGACACAGTCTTGCTTTCCTGCATGAATCCATAGGTGCACGGCTTGCCGAAAGTGTCAACATCAAGTTGATTGTACTTCGTGCGAGTCGTCATAAGCTCATAAGGTATTCGTCATAAGGTCGTTCGTTCATTCGTAACAAGGCCGGAAATGCTCAGTAGTAGAACTTGAAGCGAGTGCGCAGACTGGGTGGAGGTCATAATCGTTCCCAAGTCGCAGAATGGGGGTATCATCCAAAGAAAGCCGCTTTATGCCGTATAAACAAAACAAAAACAAAAACTAAACAGGGAATCCGATAACCAATGATCTCTGCCTCCGGTCTCTGCCGGGTATGTGTGGGTTGTGTTGCATTGCTGCGTGTACCTCTTATTTTAGTGATAAGAAAACCCGGTCTTCTATATCTCAAAGACCTGCCCTGTTGTAAATGCGACCCAGAAAACAAATGAAAAGAAAGAAAAGCCCTCCCAGGCTCCAACCATGATGTAATGGAAAGGATTACCCTCGCGACCGAGCTCGCGGTGATGGTGATGTGAGAGGTCCCGAAAATCAAACGCTCGCTCGCTATAAAATGAAAATCCGAAAAAGATTTGAGACAAAGAAACCCTGGGATATTATATGCCGAGATGTTCTGGTATCGAGTTCGCTGTGATGGAGATGATGCCGAATAAACGCCCATATGCTTTGTACAAGCTTCCTGTGGAGCTGAGTAGAGGAAGTCCATGATGTCTTTTTTCAAGAATGGGGGACAACCGGGGATCGAGATCTCTTTCTTGTCGGTGGTGGTTGTCACATTGTTGTAGCATACTCTTGATAGCGATCCCAGCCGAATCCTCCAAAACCAGTATTGATACCGCAGTGTGCTGTCAGCATGCTGGGTAGAGGCAGCGCCGGAATGGGGGCCGACACCATGGGCGAACTGTAGAAGAAGCCGGCGGTAGTATATGGTTGACTGAAGGGAGGCGTGGGCGACGGAATCTGGACCTCGCTCATAGCCATGTTTGCCCAGATGGGAGTGGAATCCGATGAAGTGGACGTGACGCTGGGACTCGAAGGAAGTACCCGCCAAGAGTCTACCGGTGCAGGCACCGCGGCTGGCGATGGTGTAGACTGCGACCATATGCTTGCGGCTGCTGGAGAGCTGGGCAGCAGAGGAGGCTGGCGGACGACGTCGACGATTCTGGGCGGCGGGGGCAGAAGCGGCTTCATTAGGGCCAGGATGTTGTTCTTGACGTCTTCGCTCTTTCCACAAAGCAACTCACCGGCGCCCTCCTCTTCGAGACCCTCGAGGGCAGACACGTGCGTCCGAAAGACGAACCTGTTGATGGCCTGGACAAAATCCTCGTGCAGCTTCTTGGCTTGCTGGTCCTTTTCCGACCAGTCATAGGTTGCGGCCTTGGCATCAACACAGTGAACCTCCTTGTGATACTCGATGAGAGCCGTGATCGAGTCTGGGGTGAGCTTGTAAGCGACCTCGTTGCGCAGGACCATATCCACATGTACAATATAAGCTTCGATGTGCAGCAGTTGAAAGTTGCGAATGGCCTCGAGCAATGGGTTGGAGTCCGTCTGCAGCTCGGCTTCTGGTAGCTTGGGCAGCATGATGGAGGTCAGGGTCCAGATGGCATTTGGCGACGACAGGATATCGGTCAGGCATCTCTGGTGCTGGGGTACGCTGTTGAGAGGGCGCTTGACCTTGTTGACGCGCTTAAGGGTCTGTGTTAACCATGGCTCGACCTTTGAACCCAGGACGACGTTGACAGAGGAAGCCCTCGGCGCAAAGGCCGCGGCGGAAGCTGGCAGTAGTTGAACAGGCATCGCAGGCACCTTCCTAGGGTAGGAAGATCTTTCTCTCTCTTTTTTCTTTGAACTCTCTTTTTGGAATTTCAAGTACAGGAAACAGAACGAAGGAAGACTCGTCGGGAGAGGGAAACTCTAGAGTGACTAGGAAATAATCCTTGAAGGCTTTGGTGGAGAGAGCGCTTCCGGGAGTGACGAGGATGGACGGGAAAGACGAATAATAAGAGAAAAGTGATGACGGAGCGAGGCGGTCCCCAGGACAGGGTATTAAGCTTGCACACCTTGCAACCGCAAATAAGAAGAAGAGAATGAAGGACGAAGTACTCGTGAAGAGAGAAAGGGAGGGTAAGACAAGAAGAAGCCGCGATGAGAGGTGGGGTGAGTTATAATCCTCCCTCTTCTTGCCTTGAATGTGAGCACACACCACTCACACGCTAGGTACTTGCGCTCTTCCCACTTCTCCCGCTCCGACCCGGGCGATTGATGGAGAGGCCCCATGTCAGGTCACTTTTAGTGTGTGTCTCTATGGGATGATGGGACCAAGCCAAGCAACAACCCAGCCCAAGACTGGTTGGTGTAGGCATGTACTGGGTCATCGGCTGCGTATGTCCTGTCCTGCCATGCCCCCGACCTGCGCTCTCGCTCGCTTCCCATTCTAGCTCGGGCTAGTCCAGTAGGGTAGGTAGGTAGGTAGACAGGTATTGATGATGGACGGTATCTACCTAGGTAGCCACCGGACACTTGAGATACTAGGTATCCATGGCATGTAGTATCTCACAGTATCTTGCCGTCCATTATCCATGGACGATTGCGCCGTCACTTGCTGCGCTCCCTCACTCATCACTTTACTGCACCTCTGATTTGTTTGTCATCCTTGAAAGTCTATCTGTCGTTCATTATAGGACCTTGATGCATTGCCTTGAGACCGGGACGCGCACAGCACTCCTTGTCATTCGCCTCTCCCGAACATGTGTACTAGGTATTCGCCCGTCATCGCCATCAGCTAGCATCAGAAGTTGACTGACGGGGTGAATTTACCAACCTGACCTCCAGGGAAGCCTGCACTAACTAACTGCTCGACAGGTCCATAGGTCGGCCGATCCCCTGGAGGGGTCATGCGCGGCAAAAAAAAGAAGTGGCCCTGATTTTTTTTTTCTCTTCCCTCCTCTGCGCAGTTAGTGTAGTAGCATCGCACGCTCGAGTGGGCTGTGTCCTCGTCGTGCATATGCTGGAAGTAAACGGACAAATGGGAGCAACGCTGCCGATGGGAGAGAGCTGAAAGATGCATATGGGCCAGTGCGTCCGCGCCACCCAACTTCGTACCTGTACAAAGAAAACGGCCTACTCGGCACCTATAGCGCTAGCGGGGGGGCAGCCCTGCCGAGGTCAGGTTTAGGTAGGTCTACTAACTACTGGTAGCACCGGACATGATGCGCCCAGCAGCGGCCATCAGGTCTGGTATATTCCGCCATGGATGTCGTCGTACAATGCCAGTAAAAACAGCCTCCAGCGCTGGGTGGATGGTTGGACAGATGGATGGATGGACCGACAGACAGATGCTACATTAACCAAACCCACAATTTGATCTAGGTCAAGGTAGTAGCAAGCAATCGAGCAATTGGCCTCTTTCAGAACTTGCAGCGGACATTCCAGAAAGCAAGAACTTGCGCCTCCATACGTACTCGACTGAATTCTTTTAGTAGGTCGGGTCGGGTATGGACTCAAGGCCGAGCTGCGGGCGTGTTACAGACGAAGCATCATTCCATGATTGATCTTTCAGCTTTCAGAAATGGACTTGTATCAATGAAGGATCAGATCGCAATCCGACCAGTCTCCACGGTCCCGATACGTAGACTAAGTTCTAGTACCAGGCTCACTGGTCGAAAAAGGAAGAAAAAAAAAGTGAAAAAGCATGAGTGACCTTTTCCCTCTCTTTTCCGTCCTTGTTCCCTGCATCCATCACTATTTTAGCCCTGCCGGCACTCCGGAACTGGCCGGCGCACTGGCACTTGCAGGGAACCTAGGCCGTCTCCGATGTCGAGGTGCTTGTCATTCATACACAGTAATAACATACATCTCTCTCTATTCAACTATGATGGACACCATGACCATGGGAAATCGTGTGTGGGATGCAACACGACTGTTTGAGCCACTCTGCACGCCCGCGCACAAGTGATATATGATAAGTAGTCACTCCTGAAAAAATTTGAAGTCGTATTCAATATCATTCCATGTCTTTTCTGGACTGTTCCACCATCGCTTGTCTGTGAGGGTGCGCTCGCCTCTGCAAGCCATCAAAGTTGGAAACACTTTTATCTGTCATGTCATTGGTAGCTGCGTCTAGTCTTTCGCTCATCACTTTCATCATCATGCCTCTCTCTCTCTTTCTTTGATAAATTTCGTCTCCAAAATCTAATCAAGTTTTTCCCCGTTCTTACAGCATCATCTCCGGAAACGTTGTTGGTGGGCCGCCGAGCATGACTATTGACGACCTGAAGCCCAGAGTGGTCTAAAGGGGGGGGAGAGAAGGGAAAATGAGTCGCCAACGCTTATGCAGGTTGGCAAACGCCTTACATGATTGTAGATGGAGTGAAAGTCATGTAGGCACCAGGCAGACTATAGACCTACATTAGTTTTTTTGTGGGAGGGTCGCTCTTTGGTTCCTTTTAGACGTACATGACCTTACCGGCAGTAGTCGGCCGGGATACCCCCCCTTGGCCGTGAAAAGCGATTCGTTCGCCGAGAAATGATTGAAACTCTTATGGGCATTGCAATAAATTGTCTATCCATCACCGCGGACCAGTCATTCCATCCCGTTGGCTAAATGGCAGCTGAAAGATAGAAAAGCCCCGAACCATTTCTATACAATGTCACCCCAGAGTAGGTGGTAATTGGTAAGGGCCTTGCAGCAGTAGTGATCATCGATGCAGGCCCTTGCGTTCATCTCATCTCATCCAGAAGAAAAGAACGAAAGCGGCTATCCCATGTCATAGAAGGCCGTAGCTGCAGGCTAACTAATGCAGTACGATACCGGGGGAACGATATTTCGATGACTTGCATTGAGGCAGGTAGGTACGGCGGTTGGCAGGTAGGTAGTCTAGGTACAATATTCTTTTCTTTTCAGCTACTACTAGATCAACAACACACATGTGCTTTCTCATAGTCCCAACCGCATTGGATCTGACATGAGACCATGCAATCGGAAGAGTGGAGGTTAAGTAAGATGACGACCTGCGCAATCTGTCCTTTGTTGGACGGCGGCTGTCCAACGAGGTCATCGAGAACGGAATGCATAAAAGTCTCCTACGGCAGGAGTCAAGGTCCCCGTACGGTCTGGCCGGTTTGGCCCCTTAGACCTAGCATTGGCTCGAAACGGGCTTGCTCGAGCAATGCGACGATGTTTGCTGCAAGGTGGTTTCTAGTTCCTGCGAAGCTGTCGACAATTCGGAAGTTGCTCGTCCAGCTTCCAGACGAATGGGAATAGTAGTTGTCTTGGGGCCAGACTCTTATTCGAAACCGACCCGCCAACGACCCGCATGGTGGTACTCGTCAATATAGTAGGTACTGTACTACTGAGTAAAATGGGAAACGAGATGGACTGGTTGATTACATAGTAGCAAACTCAGTCGAACGACTACCGGGGGCGCTTATTTGGTGCCCCCGGGCAGCTTTGGCAGCACAAACTAGTCGCGTCAAAGGAAACGGATGCCGCGCGGAGACGACTACAGTTCCCGGTCGAGACGAGACCAGACGCGAGGAGAGGAGAGAGAGGAGAGAAGGGAGGGTAGAAGAAAATTTCGTCGTCAGTCGGCCGTCAGTGATGGTGGTCTGACCCCATGATGGAGAACAAAAGGTAGCATAATAGTCTTAAGTCGAGGTTCAGCAAGCGGGCATCGGCGGTTTATAGCCTATCATTGCTATATGACCAGGGTACGACTCCTTGCTAGTCGCAGACGGCTCAAGGTGAACCAAGAGGTGAAAGGCCACTTTTGACTTCTCATTGGCTCGTGGGCAGAATGTCTAGTCGGCCAGGGTGGGTAAGAAAAGGCCAAATTTTCATTGGTTGGAAATTCGAGAAAATCAGGAATACCCTCGATTGCTCGAAACCCTCCCCGCAAAGGTGTACGAGGACCCTGCCAAACAGGAAGGATTTTTGATTATGGCAGGAGAGAACATGGAGACAAGGGAAGAGATGAGGCGTCTTTGATCAATCTCGACCTTTCAAAAGTAGAAAAGTGTCATCTTGTCCAGTTTGAAGCTTGCTCAAAACGGATCAAGGGGTACGAAGGATTGTGTATAGGGCTTTCCCTTTCCGGATTCTCCTACATACATCGCTAGCTGCTGGATGTGCGCCGCACTACATGGTGCAAAGACTAATGCTTTCCACTGGATATTCAACGATATTGACTTCGTACAAGAACAATTTTCTCCCAGGATTAGGTTGCACGTCGATGTGAATGACACCGTGTTGTTGCCGAAGGCATTTGGACGAAAAGGTCTGGCTCAGTGATCTGCACATTAGCATGGGCCCCGCGATTGCACTACAAAACCAGGATGGTCATGAGTCAGGGAAAAAAAAAAAGTCGAGACTCAGCAGAGCAACAGCCTACATCCCAGTCTGCGAGATATTCACAAAAAGGGCCGTGATAACTTCTGTGACGGTATAATGCATGATATGGTAAGACATGGCTGGACGACAATGTTCGACGTGATGAGAAGATTTCTCCTACATGGGGTCGCGGTCATCTGACCACGAGACTCGCTCCAACGGTAATCCTCTCCATCATCAACGACCTTCGCGTGATCGTGAGAGGGAGAAACAAGATCCCGGCACCAATTGTACCGAGACGGCAATTAGCGGTTCAAAAAATAGTCACCTGTCGAAACAATCAACTTGTGTGAAATCTGCATGTATTGTGACGTTTTTCTATCCAAGAATATCTTTGTTGAGATTTTCGCATGTGAATTGGCCACCGACTAAATAAAGTGGTAATTCAAAAGCAGATGTTAAAGAGAGAGAAACAATTACAATGCGTGCCTGGAGGACATCATGCACAAACCTTTTTCTTTCTTTCTATTTTTGGCTGCACTGCTAACAGTGAATTTGTCCAAGCTTACTTACAAACATTCATACTGCTGCTGGCGGCGACTACTGTCAATTAGACTCGATTAGACTCTGCAGGCTGAGCAATTCCGGTCTCGGTCAAAAAAGGTATAATATTGGCATGGTATGACGATCTATGTAGTATTGACTTTTACCCGTACAGTCGCATCACCATATAAGGCAATCATCATATCTGTGTGCACACAACCGTCGTAGTCAGCAGCTTGTAACCGGCCGCAATTGTGCTGCTTTCATGCTACTCGGTGTCCATTCAGGGCATGTCGCACTACCTCAAGAGGCAGCCGAGGCCGCACTGGGGGTCTGAAATGGGTGGCAGTGGTGGGGTTGCTGGCGGTACGGTTATTGGGGTTTCAAGCCCCACTGACGGCGGCCCCGAGCCGACCTCTTTTCCGGGTTGCAACGGCCATGCAACCCACTGGCATGGGGGCAGTGGGCAGTGCTTTTCTTTTTGTTGTGTCTGTTTGACTCACAATGCTGATTGCCATAGGGTCCTGGGGCTTCTGGCATCCAGGAAAAAAAGAATTCAATCCACTTTGCGCTTAAAATCCCTTGAATTCTGCATTGCAACATGCCAGTCGTGGATCAGGACAAGGACCAACTTATGGAGTAGATTTTCGGTACGTGCCATATGACAGATGATTGAGTCCACATGTAAGAACCTTGGTTCTCGTAGTGGCGATTCCAGGATGACTTGGACGACACGCTTGTTTGAGCAGGCGCTGTACAATGCGAAGCTGTCGTTGACCTGCACCACACTGTCCACCTAATGACGCTGCAGGCTCAACGTAGTGGAAACCCTCCCAATGCTCTGCCTAACTGCGTAGCAATAGAGACGTGGTTTGCACGGGCAAGTTCGATCGCCTAAAGGCTCCATTGGGCAGAAGATCTGCCGACGAGACGCGCAAGATGGGGCATTCTATCCTCTTCCTAGCACAGACAGCGCTGGATTTTTTTTTTCTTTGACCCCCTCGTCGCTGGAACCCCATCTTGCTTAAGCATGACCTGACACCAAGAGCGGGAAGCCCTGGACCCCCGGCGCACGCAGGCTCTGGACACTCTGTACAGCTCAGGGCCGCGTCGGGGCTATAGTATACTCGTACTATGTTACGGCAATTGGACGAGGCTCCAGAGTTGACGATCCGAAGGCACAATGGTTACAAGACGCACAAGGCTATCAACCAGTCAGGTTGTCTACCTTCTATCTCACAGGTGGACCGACGTTCGACTTTCCGCATCGGCTTCCTAGGTACGGTATGTACTTCCTATATTTCTGAATCATCATGTATAGCCAAAGGCCGATGCGCACCTTGATGCATCGGTCATCCACGCCACGAATATAATCGCACAACACACTGTTCTATTTTTGACCAGGGCAACACGGACGATAATGACGAATCTATGTATGAAATCGTGGGTGGCAAGCCACAGAAGCATTGTCAGAAAAAGAAGCGAACACGAAACTGCATATAAATTCGACGATTGCGAGAGAAAGCGTGTGGCTGTGTCTCGGTAGTCGACCGGATCCCTGCGCTTATCCCCGCCGGAAATGCTCACTTTCTTGGCTGCCTATAACGCACAGGGCCATGTACAGTACCTGTACACTACCGCTGATGCACCCAACAACTCGTCTCCTGCAGTTGCTCAGGTGCTGCCGTGGCCCGTGTTTTCAGTGCGCATCTCGCCCCATCAAAATCAGGTACTACTACCAGTACTACCTGACCTATGGCTAGGTATGTACGACAGTTTACCTTATTCGGAATTTGCCCTCTTCGACAGCGGGCCTCCTGTCCCTGATCTTGGGGAAAGAACCGGATCTTGCCAATAACAGATCTCCAAGTGCAACCTAATCTGTCCGACAATTGTCGCTGAGCCGCGCGCATGAATCACTACAACTGTGTTCCTAGTACAGCTGAGAAAGATCGCCTGCCAGCGCAGCGCTGGGCTACCGTAAACTACCACCGCAACGGCAGAGGGATCCATCTGCTACATACCTAACAAGCAGCGAGGTACCTAGATTAGGTATTCCGGGGGTGGCTGTCGTTTCGCCCCCCGCCAACGTGTCAGTCCAGCCACCCAAGTAACGAACCTGCCACTCTATTCAACGACAGCTTCATCAGTTGCGACACGTGAACATTGCTGGGTGCACAGCAATCCAGGCGACAACGGGACATCGTTGGGGGGTATATCCTGGATATCTCTGACGTGCGCGCTGCACATGATGGCCACGGCAGAGCATTGAATATCCGCATACCTTTAGGTGGCTACCTACGTACCTCCCCAGCTTGAACTGTACAAGCGTTTCCAACAAATCATTTGGTTAACCGCTTCCGTCGTCAAAGCCTGAATGTGTGTCTTAGATCTTTCACCGGAGCTCAGATTCGCTATTCCCTCAACTCACCGCTCGCCGGACTGGCACGAGACCACCAGAGGCGGTTATCGTTGACGCAGCATTGGGCGCGATACCCGTAACACGACGAAAAACTACGGGAGCGAGCGAGCGTGCGCTCAGTGAGACTCGAATTTTCTCATGTGTTTCAATGCCCACTGATCCACAAATGGACCCTTCAATGCCCTAAGTAAACAAATGATGCCATGGCAATGACTCTACCTCGAGGCACGACTTCGTGGGCAATTGCCACAGCGGATGATCTTTCGGCCTAAGCTCCAGTCTATCATCCCATCCGCTGGTACTGACTCCATTAAGCTATTAGAGGCAACCCGAGCCGTGATCCGAGCGCTACCCGCAAAGGACTTGACTGAGCTTCTCACTCTGCGCCGGGCCCTTTTTTTCTCTTTTGTGGCGACCCCCAAGTCAGACGGTTTATGCTTCAATGATGGCGTCTTGAAAACATGACGAGATGTTTCCATCATTTTTTTCCCAGCAGGTCGGAACGGGTGAATCACATGCAAGCCACCTGTGTACCTTATCGAGACGCGGCATCTCGCTGTCAAAAGTACGATTGAGACATCACATTATCCTTTTGAGTTTTGTATGAGCCGACGTGCGTAGGGCCGGTCCCGACAAGAGACATTTATAGGCGCGTAAGTTGGCGAATTACATTAATGCCGCGCTTCAGTGGGTTTGCTTTATACCATTTAGCAGACCGGGCTGGTCCACGGCACTGGATTGTATCTAGCGCAATCTACCGTGGCCTCGAGATGCCGCATTGGATGACATTACTAATGGTTGTGGATGTTTTGATGGAATCGAATATAGTGACAAGATGATGATCTTATCCATGGACAATACCATTGAATCTGTGGCTGTGTACAAAGTATCTCTCATTGATCAAGACAAGAGGTATATGGATGGGGAAGGGACGGATCCTTACAGAGTTGTGTGCGTGTTCATGAATTTTGATTTTCGATAGGATAATCTTAAGCTGGAACTTAATCAATGAATATGTTCTCTACAGAATTGTGAGGTTGAGATTCGCGATTAGAACATCGCGAGTATCTTTGCTATCGTTCATTTCTCATTTGCCAGGCATGGCAGAGTTGGCAACTCGAAACTCTATTTTGAATAAACCAGTAATCTGGTCGATCTCCGCGATCGTACGAGCAACTTTGTGGACTGCCTTCCAGATCAAGTCAAGCTTGTCACACAACCTCCCCGTACCTGCTGAGGCCAAGCTGAACCGGAACACTCAAAGCTCCTGGTTTATGACCATGCCCCCTTTCCACTCAAAAGCGGGTTGACTGTGACCATCTTCTTGTCAACTGCAGATGATGCCCGCGGATAAGATGCCGCCAGATGAATAATCATGGGATGTTTGCCAAGCACCATAAATCCGCTGGCTCCGCGTCTACAGATACTCTGCTGCTTTGATATCATTGCTCAAAATACGGGACAAGTTTCACGGCCCTAGTGGTTGTCACGTCTTGGGGCTGATCCAGGCCCAAGTTGGAATCTTGGGGTTGCCATTCAGCCGTGAGTCCGAGAAAAGGGAGATTATCTGTCTCAGCTTTCAATGGTATCATGTGTGATGAGAGTCTTTGTGCATTCATGCTTTCGCATCACTCGAGTCATGCTCTAGACTATTGATGATAGTTACCATGGTCCACGCCATGATTGACTGGATTACCAAGATCGTCATTGCCCGCGAAATTCTCTGCCCATCTGAGGGAACAGACTTTTCAACAGCGATAGAGAAATTCTGACTAGGTGCTCTCTGCACTCTCCAACTTCTTTATAATCATCACTACGTACTGAGTAGAAAACGTCCCATGTGGGTGATTTCGCAATACAAACGCATTGACATGTGAGTCTGGTGACGGTTGACGACACCTCACGTTTCACCCATATCTGTCGCACAGGTTACATAACATGATCCTTTAGGAATAGCTGTTTAAAACCGCCTATTGATCTATCACTACACATGAGAAATATTTTCACATACGCTGACTTGAGCAACTCGACCGACACTGAAGACCCATTAGAAAGATAGCAACAAATATCTCATGCCTGGGAATTTATACATGAACTCTCATGTCTGCATGATCTTGGTAAAGTAGTCTGGAATTTTCCTCCTGACATGATGCAATTGACAAGAAAATTCAGTCAAATAAATCAGGGACGTGAGACAAAAGCTGGCCCCCCATACAAGCAAAATGCTTCGACAATGACGGCAACAAATAGTCATTGGACTACACTCGATCAAGACCTTTAATTCATCTCTATCCGTGTGGCCTGTAGTCAGGAGAGTGATGAGCGGGAATTGCAATGGTGGAGCGTGGGAACATTGGCAGAGTGAAAAGCTCTACAGATTGAGTGGTCATTCCAACATGTACCTAGCTATCAACAAATGGATTGAGGCTCCATCTCTATGCTTTGTCATGCACGCGAAATGCTCAGGTTTTGTGAAGACAAAGTGATGTGGTGGACGAGCCATTCTTGAAGGATGTGTATTTGTTGATTAGGAGATATGAGTACGTGTTGAGCAATTCTAATAACAAATATGGCTTTCGCAACCGACACCAGCTATAATCTCTAGAACCAGATGCAAGCATATCCACAGTCTTATATCAACCATGCCAGAATAATTACATCCATGACTGAAAAATATATCTAAACAGTAAGCGTCGTATACACCTGATTCTGGGATCTCTGAATTGGCTGGCTTGTGGGTCAGACAGCCTCGCTGCGGGCTTACTATAGCCATAGTCACCCACATTTAGACTCTGCACTACAGCTCCCGTCTATATAAGTACCTATGAATATGATCATTGAACAAATGGCTCAGCCTATAGACGATTTCAACTCTTGATCAACCATTATAACGGCAAGAACAAAAGTTCTAATCGAATGAACATGCCCATCTTTTTGAACACAGTCGCCATTGAGGTTCTCAGTTCAGTCATTTCAATTCCATCTAGATCGATGCGAAGAGGTATTCTGCATTATTGGTGGACATATCTCAAAATGTTGCGAGGCAAAGATGTTGCGTACACAAGACAAATGCCATTACTTGCTCCCGGCGACATTTTAAAACACAGCCATGACCGATCCGGTATATTAGCAGTAACGTAGCTGAGTTTTTGGACGTCGCACTCCCTCCCATGATTCTTGTTCATGATTGAGTGCGAGATGCTGACAGAAGCTACCTATGCATTCGCAATGTCTCCAATATTCGCTCAATTAAAACCCTGCATCCGACACGGGAAAACACACGGAAATCGGTTGTGTCTAGAAGAACGTTTCGTCTGCTGTTTTTCTTTCCGGGATTGCTGGCACAGGGAGTATTAATTCCCAACCGTTGCGGCGCAATGCCCCCGGAGCATGCTTAGAATAGCTACCGCTAACCCCAGGATATCAGATTGACGCACATCATCAACGAAGATCCATAACCAAGACGGCCGCAAGAAGCCTCATAATTTCAGGTCTCTTTGCAAGTCAAAATTGAAGTAGGAACAAGGAGCCGGGGGAAGCCCAAAGTGCTGAAATGCTAAAAATAAGAAGCCGCTAAGATTGTAGTCCTGGGACCGGTGTTGATTAGACCCCAGTCGGGGGATGGATTAGACTCAATCACCCAACTGTATAGGGAAATTTATGGATCAAAGGGTCTTTGGCTATTGCTTTCGCGGAGCGCCCAGACCCCTCAAAACAATTCGATTCAGCTTTGCTCAGCCTTATTCCAGGACTGTTTGTTTTGTCCGCTGCTGTGATGACTAGGTAGGAACGATTCTTTTCAAACGAGATTTGGGCGCAGTAAACCAACCCCATTACGAGCCAGCGGCCGCGGGAACCCACATCGATCTTTGCCCATTGGGCGCGAGAGAAGCCACGATCTCATTTCATCCAAGTGCCGGGAAAGGACAAACAACCACACCCCCAAGCAAATTACAAAGATAGCGTGTCTTGGCATAAGACGAGAAGCTTTCACCACGATTGCTGGCGGGCTGGCTGGCCCACCGCCTTTGAGGTCTGGGCGCGTTGAAGGAGAGAAATCTCCCCCGGCTCTCGAGTAGTTGCGGCGTTGGCTAGTTGATTCCACCTAGCTCGTAATATATCTTCTCTACTTTTACGAGCCTCCTTCTCTCTTGGCCTTTTCTCTGCACTTCTCGTGTAATTTCTGTGGGATTCGTATGCTTTCTTTTTCTTCTCCTGTTGCCTGCTTTTTCCTTGATATCTTTTGAGTGGTAGACGAATAAAAAGAGATAATCAGGTTTCCCCGTTATGCCGCACGCCACCCACCCGTCCTCGGATGAGGACTATGCCAATGCCCGATTGCGGTTGGTCGGCACTCGGGTAGTGGAGCCATCAGAGAATATCCGAGATAATACCTACGAGGGCGCCGACGGTCTGATACGAAAGAGGCCGCTGCGTGATGTTCCCGAATTTTGTAAAGTGAGTTTGCCTGGAAGTAAGTGTAACGAGCATTGACTGAACCGAGACCATAGAATGAAGCAGCAACGACTTTTGAGGTGAGAAGCTCTACCTGACTGGATACCACGACTTGATATCCTGACTCTGGACAGTTATTTTACGATCTTTGGTTCGTGGCGAACCTATCAGTCTTTTCGAGTGTGCATGAGATCTCTACACTCAAGTCATTACAGTCGTTTATCGGATACTATGTGTGAGTTTTTTTTTTTTTTTTTTTCGTCGACGACGATTCGCAAATCAGTACTAATCACGAGTGCAGACTTCTTTGGACGACGTGGCTCATCACCACATTGTACGATGTCCGGTTCACGTCCGACAGCGTGCTGGAAAGATGCTGCAAAGCCGTCCATCTCGGCGTCATGGTGGGCTTTGCCGAGATTGGCACAGCCTTTGACCCCGACCACCAGATCCAAGCCATTTTCCGGGCCATGTCCTTTTTTCTCATGTTTTCGCGCCTCGCCCTAACCCTCCAGTATGGACTAGTTGCGTGGCAGATTCGCAAATATGCCGTGGGCAGTCGACACATGCTCCTGACGGCAGCTACGCACTTTGTTGCAGCCGCCATCTACTGCGGAATATCGTTTCGGTATGCCGAGGGCAAAAACAGCCGTGTCTATATAGTGTGGTATATCGTGGGCATAACTGAGATGGCGCTCCATCTCAGTTGGTCGCAGATGAGTGAGATCTTGACATTTGTCGGCACGCACATGGGAGAACGCCTGAACCTCCTCACCTTGATCGTCCTTGGAGAAGGTACATTTTCAATAAACCCTCCCAACGTAAAACATGGATGCTAAAATTATTGCCAAGGTGCCATTATTCTGGCCAAAAATGTCACACTCGTGGTAAAGGACACCTACTTGAAAGATGCAAAGCTCGTATACTGGAGTAAGTAAAACGTCTTTGTCGGGAAATCATGAAAGCTTCTGACACGAACAGGTTCTTCCCTCATCGGAATCGTGACCTCGTCTGCTGCGCTCATATACATTATCTTTCAACTGTACTTTGACTGGATGCATGAGGAAGATTCCATGTCGACACGACATCAAGTATGGTGGGCAAGTCTGCACCTTCCCTTCCATATTGCCCTGGTTCTTCTCCTCGAGGGTTCGAACCAGTTTGTCATCTGGGCCCGGGTGCAGGAATCCGTTGCCGTGGCCATCAACAAGCTCATTAGCGTGACGGAAAAGCTCCCCGACGAGCCGACGTCGGCACAAGTTTCTCAGGCGCTCGGCGACGTTGTTAAGCCGTTTATTACAAAGTATCAGCCGGCCGACGTGCTCGAGGCTTGGCAGGGCGTCAATAAGAGTTTAAGCGATATCGCGGAACTGCCAAATTCGTTTTGGACAGAA
Source organism: Pestalotiopsis fici W106-1 (assembly GCF_000516985.1). Lineage (NCBI taxonomy): Eukaryota > Fungi > Ascomycota > Sordariomycetes > Amphisphaeriales > Sporocadaceae > Pestalotiopsis > Pestalotiopsis fici. The sequence goes on along the minus strand of NW_006917095.1, from coordinate 2,178,501 downwards.
GACTCAGCCGCGGATGACGCTGATTATGAGCACTGGCTAAATGAGCTGCAAGAGTTGCTGTATACCATGGTCAATGCTGTTTACAATGCGTTCGGCATTGAAGCCGAAGTAGAGACAGAGACCAGCGCGACGGAAGATCACGGAGAGTATGTACAGACACAGGCCACCCACGCCATTGGTCTTCGATTTTCTCTCGTGGTAAGTCATTCAATTCAAACAAGACACCCATTTTGAGAAGGGTATCAGGCAAGGGATGTGAACTGACCTCACCCAATAGTTTGTGTATGCATTTGCTTGTGCCGGAATCGTTCTCATGTTCTTGACCATTATGCACATCATTTCCAAGCGCAAGGGCTGGACCATCTTCAACGTCGCCCGCACGGCCATTTGTCTGGCCCTCGCCACGGGCCTGTCCCTTGTTCCCCTCCTGACGACTAACGAGACGTACATGGAAACCTTTATGGGCTCGTCTTGGATGCTCCCCTCGATTCTGCTGTCCTACTTTACGGTGCTCGTTCTCACCCACGTACCACACCCGCCAGTCCTTGGGACTGTGGGTAGAGTAGTCGGTCGGGGAACGTACCGGGAGGTAGAGGAGCAAAAGGTTGACCTCAAGAGTAACCTTGCGTTGCACGACATGGCTCCGCGCGGCATTGTCGTCGAGCATGAGAATGGCACGCACACGAAAGTTCATCACCATCTCCACACGCAGGTTGTAGAGACGCCTGGCGATTACTTATCCAGGGGCGAGATGGAGATGCCTCAGAGCCCCGAGCAGGGCGGGTTCCTAAATGCTCATAGAGCGAGCTACATGTCGACGGGCTCTGATTTTGACGACGTCATAGATTATGAAGCGCACAATGGGAATCACCGGGATACGGATTTGGAGGACTGGGAAAGACGGCGTTAGAGGATCTCGATGAGTATAGAATAGAGTCAGCGCTCAGTGAATTCATCAATTTGTGTTTATTATGATACCTGATATAATTCAATTCATGATTTCAGGAAACATATTTTGACGTAGTTTTATCAATTTCATTCTGTCGACAAACGTCTCGATATTTGAGGAACCAAATTGGGATGTGCACTCATCTATGCGCCAAACTGCTTGTCATAGTCGACCATGGTAAAACGGTAGCGCACGTCATTCTTCTGCAACCTCTGCATGGTCTTGCCGAGATTCTCGGCGCTGATGGGGACAGTCTCAACCCACGACTTGATGCCCTTGTCGGCCGACAACTTGAGCATCTCCAGCATCTCCCGCCGGCTGCCGAGGTGGGACGAGCCGATGAGGACACCGTTGGAGATGAGGTCCTGCGGCTTGATCTGGAGCGTCTCATTCTCCGGAAGACCGACCGAGATCCACTTGCCGTGGATATCGAGGATGGACAGGTAGGCGCTCAGATCAAATTCCTCGCCAAAGGCATTGGCAGTTGAGACAATGAGGTCAAAGGTCACTGTCGCAATATTTGTTTAGCCATACTGCAAGGTGCATGACAAAAGGGGCGCAATTCTTTCACTTACACTTGTGAGGCTCGTTCCAGCCCTTGTCGGCGGTGGCCAGGAAACCATCGGCACCCATCTTCTTGGCGTCCTCTTCCTTGCTGTGCGTACGCGAAATGACCCAGGTCTCGGCACCGAGAGCCTTTGCGAACAAGACGCCAAAGTGTCCAAGCCCTCCCAACCCCACAATGGCAACTTTCTTGCCCGGCCCGGCGCCGTTTCGGACCAGAGGACTGTACATTGTAATGCCGGCGCACATCATGGGTGCGGCGAGCTCACTTGGAATCGCATCCGGGATGGGGAACACCCTACGGCTTGCGTGTTAATAACATGGCCTACTTATATAGCCCCAACTTTGGGTAGGCGAGGGACGACTCCGACTCACCAGTGCTCGTGTGTTCGCACGTGCGAAGAGTAACCACCCTGGGTGACGATGCCGGTCTCGGGCCAGACGGCGCCGAACGTGTCCATTTGCTTGGCGCAGTACGTCTCATTGTCGTTCTTGCACTGGCGGCACTCGAGACACGACCACGACTGGGCGCCCACGCCGACACGCTGGCCGGCCTTGATGAGGGTGACCTTGGGACCGACACGGAGAGCCTTGCCGACGATTTCTAAGTATGGCGCTTATTGTCAGTAACCTATTTTCTTACTAGGGAGTGGAAAGGTGAAAATGTCAATATGCTTTCTTACCGTGTCCGACGGCCAAGGGAAAGTGTTGGTCACCCCAACCTCCAGTAACGGTATGGACATCACTGCTGCAAACGCCACACGCCTCAATCTTGATCTCTACATCATAATCGCCAAAGGGTTTCACGTCGAATTCGTTCTTGTGGAACTCGGTCCAGGTTTCGGGGGACTTGACCTGGAAGCCGGTATACTGGTCGTACTGGGGCATGTTGAAGGGATTGATTGGAGGATTATGATTGGGGAATGAGTATGGCAGTGAGGTTGAGTTTCAGAGTGTAATGTTTAGCAAGCTACAAGAAGAGGAAAAAGTACAGACGGAGAAAAATATCGCAGAGGGAGAGAAAAAAAAAAATAGTGACGTCCCGACTGTACAGCGATCGGTTTATCTTGGACGCGAGATGCCACCCCGCCTCCAGCTATTATTTACTTGGCCCATATATTGTCGGGGTAGGCAGTGCGGGTTGATGGAGGGGCAGCCCCCAGATCGAGGGGGGGCAGCTTGCTTCACATAAATGAGACCTGGCAGACGTTGAGATTATCCGCTCGACCCAATGAGATGCGTCAATTGAATGGCGAGTCCAAAGGTCGAGAACTGTTTCAATATCTTCTGTAACGAACAACCCCACCATCAGTAGGGAAAGGCGAGTTTGGGGGGTCTTGAAACTCGTGCCGGCATTGGTCAGTTGTATTGAAATGCTGGCAAGAATAATCCGATGACAGGCGTGGGACTGCCGATAATTCCACCATTCACAGGCTGAGCTGGATGTTTAGGCACATTACTATGTAAAAGGTAGCGAAGCCTCAATTAGTTAGACACAGTATGGCGTGCGCATTATGGTCGAGGTTGCTGTCTGTCCAAATCGGTGGGGCTTTTGAGTATAGGTCCATATGCACCATCACTTTTTGGAATTCATGTCTGTCTACTGTAGCAAAGGCGGAATGTGTTCAGGGAGATCTTTAAGTTGTACAATGAACATGGTTGCGCAGCCCGTGCAAAACGAACGAAGTCCATGACGAAGTATCGAGTTTATACATGCATGAGTGACGTATACCTACAATAGGTCACAAACAATAGACAAAATGTATACATTTTCAAGTACAGAAGGTCTAGAGATTTTAACTCTTACGATTATGACAACTATAGGCTTTGGCTTGGATGCAGAGCATTTGACCAGTGATGTCGGTATCCATGGTCGCGTTCAATGCAAACAACTTTCCATGCCATGAGGATCCCTGGGACTGACCAAAAGAGGGCCGTGTCGTTAATTTAATAGAGTAAATACTACTGAAGAATCAAAGATGGCTCCATGCGATGCGGATCCAGTCGCTTTTATTAATTCAGCCTTTGATGTTAGCAATAAACGGGCGACTTCCACACAGCAGACTGTAATAATAGGCATCTGCGAGCACTGAGGCATGTGGCATGAGTTACGTGTTCCTCGGGTTGTAAGCTGAATGCATTTGTAGCACATGTGAAGTTGATTGACCAAAATCAGAAAAAAGAAACGTGGTTATTCCCTGTGCATATTATACAATTACTATTTTGAAATATATACCCACCCAACTGTGGTAAAAGTGCTGCCTGGTGCTTAACCAGCTTGCCAGGGGAAGATGAGGGCGCTGACGGGTGTCCATCCCAAATGTTTAATTGGCGACGGATTTAGTGCCGTTTTTAGCGGTACCAGTACCTGCAGGAGGACCTACCGCTCAGCCTCCTTTGCACTCTAGCTTTTTACGTTACCAACACTTTAGCCAACCCCTTGAGTCGGCAATGCCGTACCTCATCAATTGAATCCTACGAGGGTAGCGTGCATAGAGAGACTATACACGGAGCTTCCACCAGCAAACACGTTACTTTCCGATCGTAAAAGTCAACGGCGGCGGCTCAGATAAGTTAAGATTGTTGCTCAGTCGATCACAAGCAGCAGACCTCTGTGGTTGAGCTGCTATTTCATGCACCAACTGCTGCGGCCATGAGCGAGAAAACCGACGACAGCAGCCCGGCCGCCAACACCACAAGGCCTAGGAAATCCCATCGAAAGTCAAGAAATGGATGCCGGTAAGTATCTCATGTGTTTGTAGCACCCCTGTACATTTTTGCTGATCCGCAGTCAGGAATTGCAAACGTAGAAAGGTCAAGGTGAGCACTACGCGTCACATGCTCGGGTTACAAGTGCCTGCAGGACTGATGAGCTGCCTATCAAGTGCGATGAGGTCAAGCCAGAATGTACCAATTGCCTCCGCTTCGGCCTGCCTTGCGATTTCAAGGGCACCGCCATTCATGCCAGCAGCTCAGGGAGTGTGACGAGCGGCAACCAGCAGACCAGGTCGCAAGACACTGCAATACCCAGTCGCAGGCGGGGCCGTGGACGGCCGAGGAGAGATTGGTTGCAAGAGTTTACAGAAGCAAACGCTCTATCTGCGGTGCCAAAAGCCGGTGTGCCCGAGAAGAGAGAGGCGATACACGATCCCTACACGCTCAATACTGCCAATATTGAGCTTATGCTTCATTTCACGGCGTATACGTCTGGCTCTCTGTCCGGCACCATGTCTCGCAAAGACAAGATCACAAATTTCTGGGCTTTCAATGTGCCGAAAATCGGCATCTCGCACCACTTCGTCCTCAATCTAGTGTTTGCAGTGTCGTCCTACCACCTGGCCTACCTGGAGGCTTCCGACAATGCGCAGCGTCGGGACTATACACGACAGGCCGAGTACCATTTCGAACATGGCCTGGCGGCATTCACGCAAGCTCTAGCGAATGCAAACGAGTCCAATTGTGGTGCCCTGGACGTGTCTGCCACCATGGTTTGCTATTGCACATTTGCTGCAGGCCCAAAAGGGCCCAACGATCTGCTGATTTGCAGAGTTGAAGATCAAATAGCGCACAATTGGTGGCCTGTGATCAAGGGTCTTCGCCTGATCCGAGAAATTTTTGACGCCGACATACTCTTCTCAGGACTCATGTCGCCCCTCGGGCCTTCGGAAAGCCCAGAGGTTCCAGATTCTCGCGCGCAGTGCCTTCGAGAGGATTTCCCACGCGTCGACTGGGAAAAACATATCGGAGAGTTGGGTGATTTGGTTAAATCCAGCTCTAGCAGTCACCGCGATGTATACTTGAAAGAGTATGACATTCTGGCCGCCATCTACGAGGGTACATATGGCGATGAAAATGGCGAGTACCATGGACCTGGTTACAATCGAATGGTTTTTGCATGGATGTATCGCATGGACGACGCCTTTGTCGATCGTGTTCGCGAAAAGGACCCAATACCTCTGTTGCTTCTTGCCCATTTCGCACAGCTTCTCACTACTTTGAAAAAGTGTTGGTTCATGGATGGGTGGGCTGAGCACCTGCTAGAAAACACGAGCAGAATGCTCGACAAAGAGCATAGGAAATGGGTGGAGTGGCCACGAATACAAGTTGGTCTCCCGCCTTAGAAGTTGGAAATAATTACTTTTGGAAAGTCTCTGCTTTGGACGATTCGAGGTGATCGAGTTATCAGAGTCGTGAGTCTGCTCCCTCTCGAGTTTGGGCTCTGGACAGTTGGCCAAGTCTGCGTAGTCATCTATTCACATTGACTCGCGCAAATTGACCAGCTACGATCGCACCATGCTCGCATGTCAAAAGTCACGTTTTCGGTCCACCTTGAGCAAGAATTTTGGGTTGTTTGGTCTCTTAATTATACAGGAGAGTGCCGAAATTCGCCTCTCTAAGCCCGCGAATCCAGCGGTACATGCTCGCCACTAGTACATTCATGGTTCTTCAGCCGCCGAGCGTCCCGAATCAATCTGCCGGGGTGGATGATCAGATATATCATCATGACCGACCACATGATGGCGGCATCAAAGACGTAGATGAATATCTCGTGCGAAATGACAAAGCCACCGTCGCCTTGCAAATACTCGATGGCGCGGACCACACTTCGAACAATGGTCAACACAATGACCAACTCGGCCATCCAAAAGTGAATTTCCCAATTGACCGAGGTAATGGCCAGCACCACGCTCGTTGGGTTCTTCTTGATTCCTCGATGCACAATGAGGCATTGGACGATGAAGAAGGCGAGTGCGGAAAATTGTGTAATCAGTCCGGCCAGAATGATCTTGCGACTCAATGCAATGGCACTCTCGCTGCCCGAAGCTGGCAGAATGGAACCAATCAGCTGCGTTACGACGGCACCAATGTCGATCAAGACGTAAAGCTTGGTGAGCCACCGAGGACTGATCAGGGTAAACTCGCGTGCATCAAGCGCCAAAATGATGCGGCCAGTGCTCATGTAAATGGTGGCCGCGAGCATGGGCGCAGCTGCGAGAATGAGGAGATTCTGCATGATGAACGGTCCAACTTTTGTGGGCTCGTCAGAAGCCATATATCGTCCATAATATCCAAATACTTCGGCTGTATAGAAATGTCAGATTATTTTTCTGCAGTGAATGAATAACACTTGTAGGGTCGCATTTACCAATGCCTCCCAGCAGAAACGGGATGAAATACCAAGCCCGGAGTCGAAAGAAGTAGACGAGGTGCCCGAGCGTGGCCAAAGCAAACAAGGCCATGAAGGAGAGCGCTGCAGGCTTGTTTGGCCGATACTCGTAAAAGACAATCATGGTGCCATTGACCACGGGTCCAAAGGGGCCATCGTCGCTCATGTTGGCGGTCTTGTTATTCGAGCTACTTTGGGTGTGATAGTGGAGATTATTTCAAGGCTCAAAATACAGAACGAATGATTGAAAGGTACTGCTGCAACGAGAAATCGGTCTGGATTGGAATTGCGCAAGAGTGAGGAGAGAGAGAGAGACGAAATATTTATCGTAAAACCAACTCGGATCATTCCTCAGACATGTAATAAATTTCCGTGATTGACCAAACACATCCTTGGGGCACCGCCTTGATCTTCAGTATTGAATTTGACTTACACACAAACGTCAAGCCGCCGTTGGAACTGTGGAGACGAGGACAATGGTATTTTTCGGATTCTGCGAATGCGAAAAAAAAAAAACCGTCAACCAGTCGCAAATCTTGCCGTTGGGATCCACATGGCTCTTCTTAGCCAGGAGATGTCGCCTTGTTAAAACTTGACACCTACCTGGGACGCTGCTCGATACTAGGCAGGCACCAATTTTCTTTCTCTTTTCTCTCAAGGCGTTGCCAAGAGAGGTACTCCATGTGCAGATTCTACAAGAACTTCCTGTCTTTGGATACGCGTCGTACGTTAACCTTGATTTTAACGTGCTTTTCGTGTTTATTTTCGGATAGCCTTATGTCGGCGCGGGTCCAGTCTGTGACGACTCGCGTACGTACTGCCAGTCTTGGAAATAATTGATGCCTAGCGATCAAAGCGAAAGATCGGTAGAATAGTCTGAAAAGATATCGTATCTCAGTCGTTGCATTGCCACTGCCCCAAATGGCAACTTTTTCTATGTATTTTTTTTTTTTTTTTTTTTTTTTGTCTAGGTTAATTGTATCCATGCAGAGCATTCATTAATGGAGGCAGAAGGAAGGGATAGGGAAGTTATCCGGGCGTCCACACATTCGCCTGTTGCATCTTCTTGGAGCCACCTGCTAAGATTTAAGGTTTTGAGGTAGAACTTCCCCGTCACGATGTTTATACGGACATACGTCCTGCGACTGCCTGTTCGTTTGGCATTTAATATGCGGCTAGGTTCCAGATGGAATCTTCAGGTTGGGGACATGGCCTGGGTACTATAAGCACTACTACTGTTGGGCATGCGTAGAGCAACTGGAAAGTGTAGTGGCGCGAATGTGGTCATTCTTGTCCTCCTCCTCAAAAGCCATCCATGTTGACATGATATCTCGAGCACGAGGTTTCGACTATGGGCAATTGGAAAAGCGTGCTAATGTATTGTCATTTAGTACCTACGAGTCTTGCTCACTCTGGGATAATTTTTACTCTTACGTACCACATAGCTAAAACTATAGCGCTATCCAGCACAGGCCACGCCCGAGGATTACCCTATCACTTCACTCACTGCCCCCTTGACCATTAGCGTGGCCCCCCCTAAATGCTGCACGCAACAAAAGCATTCAGACCTGATCCTTGGCTAGAAGGTCAAGGTCGGGGTCTTACCGTAGATCGTATCTGAAAGCGATACCTACCTACCTGTGTATTGATGCCAAGGCTACGTTACGGCTTCTGGTAAATCCATTACAAGTTGCCGTCCATACTCTATGGCCCAGCACCCAGAAACTGCTGCTGCCAACACAGCCAGTGGCTCTGCCTGCATAGTAGGTCGTCAAGGATCAATACTCCTTCTGTACATGTGATTAACCATCGCAAAAGAATTGTAGGGAAAGACATTTAAAATGTAGGGAATATATCAGACTTGAGCATTTCATTCTCTCGTTGCAAAATTTGCAAACTATTCTCATGAGCCAAGTTGACCCTCATGCAGGCGATAAACAGCATCCTTCTTGCCAGCGCTGTTTGGACTGTTCTCGGCTCTGCACATATAGTAGCACTTCAACGCAAATAATTGTCAAGCAAGAGACAACGTACGTAATTTTTTCACCTGTATGATTATTATAGAAGTAAACTCGCATGCTAGGCTCAAATTCCCCGACAACCAATACTGGCTGCCGATTCAGCTACCTTGTAAGTAGGCTCGATATCGGATTGACAAAGGCCACAGTATCTAATGATTGTTCAAAGTGAGGCTAGTTGATGAGACTGCACTCATTACCGACGACTATCATGTAGTCATTGCCAACATTCCTGATCCTGATCATGACGACACATTACAAGTTCACAACAGCTCAGCCGCTGCAATAGCCGACCCATTTACACGATTGACGACCGCGGAACCATACCCCCCAGGTGATCGGGCTCAAGAGCACCAGACATATGTCGAAGGTGAGCAGTCGGCATCCAGCTGTGTTGATATCTTGTCGAATCAACACTGATTTCGAGAGCCGCTGACCGTGTATACAGATGCCCGCTCCACTGATAGAAGCTCATACATGTCACTTGAGACGATTATCGAGACAGACACAGGCACACGGGAACCATTTAACATCCCGAACGCCCTCAGAACTCAAGCTCTACAGACTGAAAGAGTCGACCCTGACAGTACTGCGACCAAAACCACGGTGTTGAATGAGCAAGAGGTCTTCTACATTGAGCATTTCGTGAAACACGTGGCGCCCTGGGTCAGTTGTCCCAGGCGAGCAAAGCTAGTCACCTATTACTAAAGTGATTCTCATAGATTGATATCGACGATGCCCTCTGCCTCTTTGCGTATGAAGTACCACGTCGCGCCATGAATGACGCGGCCCTCTTGATGGCAGTCCTCGCCGTAGCTTCAAAGCACCTGAGCGCGATCGCCTCGTTGGATGCCTCCATTTCGGACTCTTACTACCAACGAAGCATCGAGGCGCTGACACCGACTTTACGACTCCCTGGAATCTCAAATAATGATAACATCATGGCAACAACGGTTCTTCTTCGGTTTTGGGAAGAGTTTGGAGGTAGTTATGCCCTGTATTTTTTTAATTGCTTAGGATTGTGCTCATCAGCCTTTTCGTAGAACCACTTACCGGTCTCGATATCAGTTTTCACTTGTTTGGAGCCAAAGTGCTCATTGATGCTTCGGCTGATCTGCAGCAAGTGTCACCCTTGCAAGTCGCGGCTCAGTGGTTGGGATTGCGGCAAGAGGTTCGCATCGCATTTCTCACCAATCGAGCCGTATCCTTGGACCTGCACCGCTTCGACAAGTTCTTGGATGAATCTTCGCCCCTCAGTCCGGACAGGGACTGGTCGTACCGCATGTTTCTGATTCTGGCAAGGACTTTGAACTGGTGTTTTGCCGACCGCGATCGCCAGATTGCGGAATACGATGACCTTGTGCAACAGTGCTCAGCGTGGATGCTCCAAAGCCCAGTGTCCTTTCAGCCCATATTCAAATCCGACAACCCCGAAAGCCATCCCTGGCCCAAATTGAGGTTTCTGAATGCCTCTGTCGGTATGACCATATTGACTGGAGTCCGATGGTCTGAGTTTTCCCAAGGCTAATACACAGTCTTAGTATTTGGACTCCAGCATTGGTATCTAACCAGGATTGTTTTGCTGTCGTACAATCCGCGAGCTGTCCTCTTTGGCCCACAACGCCAACAGTACATGTCCCAGGTCAACGTGAGTAGCGATACTCTTCTCTTATGCATGTCTCTATTGACTCGCTTTTGCAGGCCGAGATAGTCGATGCATTGCGCTACATTTGCTCAATAGGACACTCCAACCAGCAGTTCCACAACGCCACAGTCATTGCTAGCCTGGCGCTCTCAATGTGCGGGGAGCGCTTTGGGAATGCACAGGAGCGAGATGCAGCAGAAGGTATATTGGATATCGCCAGGGTAGTCTATGGCGTCCCGACACTGGCGACTATTGAACAACTTCGTAGACAGTGGTTGTGATGAGGAGAGCCGCTATATGCCAAGGGTTTGGGGTTGTGGCACTTTGGCACCACGCACACTAAGGAGGCACAAAAATATTGAGCACCAGCGCAAGTAGAAAGCTTCCAATGACACAATACAAGTTCCACACGAGTCTATCTGCATCACGTTGCTGGATGATGCCATTGGATATTTGTATTGCTGGTCACGATCAAATGATATGCTCCAGGCACAGTAGGTATCATTCAAGCCAAGTTTTGACATGCTGCCCATCGGGAGAAACGCACCTTTGCTTACAACACCATGCTGATAGATGGCGGACCGTTCCGGCGCTACCATCATGCTCGTAAGTACTAACTGAATATGTGATCCTACTCAGGGGTAAAACAGAACATTTCGACAACGATCCAAATAGTTCATTACGCATGAAACGTCAGAACAAGTCCACGTCAATAGTATCCAAAGTAGCCGGTGCTCCTGGCCCACAATCGTCAGAGTTGACCGCCGCTTGCTCTACACTATATAAGTCGGCCCCACTTGCTGCCTTCAAGAAAGGGCTCCCAGACTATCCTCACAAACGTAGAAAGTAAGTGGGCCCGATGGTCCAATCGTTTCTCGCCATTCTCTTGCCTGTCGCTATAGTCGAGCCCTCCTTAAGCAGCTATATAATATCTTTGTCAATGTCCTGCTCATGGAAGAAAGAAAAGACATCTTCCAAGTCATCTTGATTATAACTCATTCCATCTTCCCTTCCATACCTTTCCAAATCACCCTTTTGACAAAGAAATCACCATGGCCTCCATCCGTCGAGCCGATCCTCCGCTGCAAGACAGCGTCTTCAAGATGTTTGACATGACCGGCAAGGTCACCATCATCACTGGCGGCTCTGGAGGCATTGGATACGAGGTCGCCCGAGCATTGGCAGAAGCAGGCTCCAATGTCGCCCTCTGGTACCACTCATCGTCCACGGCGCAGAAGCAGGCCGAGACCATCGAAAATGACTTCAAAGTCAAGTGCCGTGCCTACCAATGCGACGTCTCCAACTTTGACCAGGTATGCTCTAATTCTCTCTGCATACTTTTGCCAGGTTCCGATCGTAGACTAATCATGTCGAATCACAAAAAAGGTCTCTGCTGTCGTGGACACGGTCGTCAAGGACTTTGGCAAGTTGGACGTCATGGTTGCCAACGCGGGCAAGCCATCGCGCGCCGCAGGTCTGGATGACAAGCTGGAAGACTATCATCGCATCGTGGATATCGACCTCCACGGTGCCTTTTACTGCGCGCGTGCTGCGGGAGAAATCTTTCGCAAACAAGGATCGGGCAATCTGATCTTTACGGGATCAATGAGTGGCCATATCGCAAATGTTCCTCAACTACAGGTAAAAATTTCCCAGACCAAGGGAGGGTGACGGTGCCTCTTCTTTTTCGCCATACACTCAGGCTAATCACAAGTCTAGGCATGTTACAACGCTTGCAAAGCTGGCGTAATCCACCTCGCCAAGTCCCTGGCGGTGGAATGGGCCGGCTTTGCCAGAGTCAACTGTGTCAGTCCCGGATATATCAACACGCCCATCTCGGACGACTGCCCGTCATCGCTAAAGGAGGAGTGGTACAAGCGCACGCCAATGCAGAGAGATGCGGACCCAAGGGAGCTCAAGGGTGTCTACTTGTACTTGGCTTCGGATGCTAGTACTTTTACCACTGGATCCGACATTATTGTTGATGGAGGCTACACTTGTATTTAATTCATGAAATATCATGAGGAAGACTTGTGGGACCGGATGGAAGAAGCCAGACAAATCCAGAGTTTGAGAATCTGAGCAAAGTTTCTACTGTCGGACAGGTATAGAGGATCCTTGGCTTCAAAATATAGAATAATGAGAAAGAATGGCGTCCATTTTCCTCTCCATAATGAAGGAAGTGGCCCGTCCTAGAAACAAGGAATGTAGGTATTACCATCTCGGCAATTATATGTCCTGTCCTGGACTTGAAGGGCTACTGTGTACTAGAGGTATGTCAAGCATACGGAGCAACGGAACGGTGCTCCCGGAGATCCATCCGTCCACCACTGAACCACGAACGGGACACGCAGGGATCACCATCGGACCGATGCCGCTGTTGGGTACATGATGATGGGGAATCCCACAGTGCGAAATCTACGCCCAACAGCGCAGGGGGCATACTTATAACCGGCCGTGATTGGACTTGCACCAGTCTCGCCAGTCGTTACATAAAATAGTGGGTTGAAGGAACTTGAGTCCTTCTAGGCATAACATCTTACTCTGATCATGAGTGGATGGACGACTACGAACCACTATTCGATACCCTATGCATTGGTTCAAGTATGGATCGCCACGACATTACCAACACGCGTTATGCTCCTAGTATTTTTGCTGTCCCAACAGAGATTCTGCTTATCCGTCATCTTGAACATCTGATTAATGATTCTTACAAATGCCCTTTGACTATATCTGCAATTGCGAACCGATCTCACCTAACCTAGTCTAATTTATACTCATACATACACCTGAAACGACATTGTGTTCCTGGAATAGAAAAATGTCCAGCAAACCAGAGATCGTCATTGTGCCCGGCGCATTCGGCACCCCGGCCGGCTTTGACAAGCTGGCCAAGCACCTGCACGCCGCCGGCCTGACGACGCACGGCGCCGCCTATCCCAGCTGCAACCCCACAGACCCCGCGACGGCGAGCAGCGCCCGGGACATTGCCCACGTCCGCGACCACGTCCTGCTCCCGCTCTTGGACGCCGGCAAGCACGTCGTCGTCCTGGTGCACTCGTACGGCGGTGTCGTGGGCGGCGCGGCGGCCCGGGGTCTCGACCGGCCGAGTCGCGCGGCTGCCGGTCTCGAGGGCGGCGTCGTGGGTCTCATTTACATGGTTGGAAATATTACGCTCGAAAACGAGACGCTGCTTGAGGCGGTTGGTGGAGCCTATCCTCCGTTTATCAAGGTCGGAAAGGTAAGTTGGAGATTATGAGAGATATCCATAAGCCCCCTTAGTCCCCATTCGGGCGAAATGACGATGCAGAAAAGAACAATCGCATCTCTATACTGCACCACGCAAACATGATTGGTGCACTATTAACAATATGACTTTTTACAGCCGGACAAGGGTCTTGCCATTATAGAGCCGGCCATGGATATCCTGTACAACGACCTAGACCCCGGCCTCGAGCTCAAACTGTCCCAAAACATGCAGCCTCACGCACTTCACGCGTTTGAGAGCAAGCCGTCTGCGCCCGCGTGGGCCGACGCGGCTTTTGATGGCAAAAGGGCCTATATCCGCACCTTGGACGACAACTGCAACCCATACGTTCTCCAAAATATGTGGATTGAAAAGTCAAAAGTGGAATGGGAGATTGTTGATTTCAAGTCGGGACACATGCCTTTTGAGAGTCGCCCAGAGGAACTGGCCGGGGAGATCGTCAAGCTCATCAACAAGTTTGAGACTCTGTAAAGGAGGGGTAACAGGTTGGAGAGACTTTGATATGGAGCAATACAAAGCTGTAGATAGTGAAGAAGATCTATTTGCACAACGAGGAGCTGGTCATTCCAGCGAATTCATGTCGATCACATATATTTTTACTTGGCAAATGATTCAAAGCGAAGAACTGGCGAATATATCCATGAAATGAATTTCTCTACTCAGTAATGCTTGAGATTTGATTGTTTTGGAAGAGAGTGATAGCTTGGATTGAGACTAAAAAAAGAAAAACAGGAAGCAAATATGGGTAATCGAACAAAAAGACTGGGGGAGGGCGAACCCAGCCAGGGAGAGAGACAAGATTTCTAGGAGCGGAGCGGTAACCACTACACCACTGTGACCTGTGCTTTCGTGGAATGTTGAAAGAAACATGTTCTGATAAGGTATATAAGGGGAAATTATTGAGTTGAAATGATTGCCTGCTGTCTATCCTGAAGGAAAAGACTGACGTGGTTACTACACATTTAGGTTTTCATGGCCCGAGAGTACCACCTTAGAGGGGCCACCACGAGCATGATTGCCATCCCCTTGCAGTCGAAAGTATCTGCGGTGTGCTGTTGAGCAACGCGAAATGTTCGAAAAAACTTATTCTCATTGTCAAGGGCTTCGCAATGATTCATCTCCAATAGACTTTTTCCGTACTGTATGAATTTTGCTCGAGGTGGGATAAAGCTAGGTGACCAGACCATAGACTGTCGCCTCAAAGGCTTGACCTGAACATAACGAGACGAGTGTCAGCTTTGAGGTTGAGATTTTAAAACTGATAGTTGGAAGATGAAGCTCCAAACTCTTGGTGTTCCTTGCATAATGACACCACGGTACGTTTTGACAATCTGCAGGCAAAGGAACACCGGGAGGTGAGCTGCAATACTGCGTGTATCCTTGAAATGGTCATACAGAAATCTGAGTTACCAGTTCAATCATCCACTCATATTCGTGTCTAGAAAAGCTTGCAAGAAGATTACAAAGACTATCTGGATTTGATTGATCAGCAACGTGGACGACTACATTTTCATTTTATACATTCCTACTCTTAATTTTCAAGAACTAGTATGTAACTGCGGCTTCATCTTGCGAAATAGCAAGTTACCTATATAAGTAATACTGAGCAGAATAAATTTGCTCTAACCGGTTTATATGATATTATGTTGGTATCTTGTTTCCTCCTGGGCGCTTGATTGGAAGGACTTCCGCTGCGGCAATGGTGTATGCTTGTCCTAGAAAGGTTTATCAGCCAACTTGGTATGCATGAAGTTTCTCTCGTGACTCAATCAGATCAAATACTGAATGTGATGCCATTTTCGAGGACTTTGCTGTGATGATGTGCAATAAATCTCGATTGCTGTCGACTTAAAACTCGCTGCCCATGTCGAAACTCCCTCATTGTAATGTCAATGCAGGACAATGCGTTGTGGTAATGATAGCCAATATATAATTGCATGTCCAGTGTGGTATTGCCAGTTTACCAAGAATGTTTCAGGGGATAACTCTTGTCATACGAGGTCAGACCTCTTACAAGTGCTGACAGCTAGTATATCAAGTAAAAACTGGTCCGCATTGGGCAAAAATAAATTTATATTATGTATTATCGAGTTAATGGACTTTTATAGTCTTCAAACCCTTTCAGAGATCCACTCCCACCACTTGTCTACCTTGCCCTCGAGCACGCTTCCTCCAATAACGTCAACCTCGACGTCAAATTCTCTCATTTGGCTAAAGACGAACTTTTCCGAGCCGTATTCGCCAAGCCAATCCTCGCTGTCCTCGTCACCCAGCTCGTCAGCGCCAACCCCAGAGGCCTTTAGACCCTTGCTTCTGCTCTGTCGTATCCGGCCAAGCTCTGCCTCGAGGTTGCTCTTGACCAGCGACGCGGGCAGGGCCGTAAAGAGATCGGTCTTGTTGGCGGCAATCAGAACATGCACGGCGGGAGGAGCCTTGGAGGTCTTGCCCACACCCATGCGCTTCTGCAGGGCCAGGAGAACGTCAAAGAGATAGGTGGCAGCGGCAGAGAGGTTCTCATCCAGGGCGGCGGCGTCGACAACGAAAACGACGCCCTTGAGGGGGTCCTTGTCATTGATCTTGGCCATGGCCAGGTCGCGCAGCTTGCCGTGGCCGGGCGTGTCCTGGAGGATGAACTTTGTGTGCGAGCCGGGGGCATCTTCGTGCGCCGCCTCGCGGAACGACTGTACTCCGTTATCGGTGGAGGTGGTCAACTCGATTGATTGCGGCACTTGGGATGTGTGCGTGGGCGTGGCATTGTCGCCGCGTTCGAAAAGTGTCAAGAGTGAAGTCTTGCCGCCACCGGGAGGGCCGGCGAGTAGGATCGAGGGTAGGCTCGTGTAGGGCGTCGACCGGCTGATGAAGAAGTGGACGAGCAGAGGGGCGATGAGCACGATGAGCGCGCCCACCACGAAGATGGGCGTCGACGGCGTCAGGATGTACTCGAGGTACTGCTTGAGCTCGTCCATGTTGGCCATGATGGGGGGAGAGAGAGAAAGAATGATGCAAGCTGGAGATTGCAGCTGCAGAGAAGGCAAAACGAGTATTTAGGCCACTCAGGGACACGTTGGTGTTTGATTTTTGTTGACTTCCGTCAGAGTGCCGATCCCAAAGGTCCAAAGTCGAGCCACGATGGTGCTGCGCTGTCCTAAAACGGTGCGATTGTGGTCTTATCGGAGACGCCAACAGCCGTCATTGCTTGGAGCTTTGCTACCTGAGGTGCCTCTAAAATGGGACTCTCAGGGTTCAGCTCGCCAAGCTTTGGGCCAGCTGCGGGAGGCTTTGACAGGCACCTGGTGGCTACATGCCTCGCTATCAATGGCTCGAGGCTTCTAAGGCTTCCCTCTAGAAGCATTCTTCCCCCCAACGGCGTCACCCCTGTCTTTTCAACTCTTGCTTCGGAGAATTTAGGCCAATCGAAGAAGGCGATCTCCTTCTAGCGCGTTGCTTGACGGTGGCGCGGCAGTCGTTGAGACTGGTTCGTCTCTGCAGTTAATGAACGGAGGGCTGACGAACGAGGCATTGTTCAGAGAAGCAACATGCATGCACTTTTTTTCCTCCCTTCTTCCTTTATGCGCCGTAAGCCTTCTTCATCTTGTCTTGGGGTCCACTTGTAACACCATAAGCTCTGCCTTTTAGGCGCTTCATCACTCTTTGCGCTGTTTACTTATTCTTCTGCTTCTCCGGCGATTGTTATTTGTAATCCTCCTGTTGTCTAGATACCCTCGCGCGACGTCTCCCCTTAGCATCCATCTGCTCCGTAATCTAGCCCGACTTGCCGAGTTCCGGCCTCGTCCATCCTCCTAGTCTCCAGCCGAAGCCAAAGACCATCTTATTACCGACAAACTTTCAAGAAATCAAGAACACACCTTTTTTTGAAGCGACGAATACCTCCATACCTGCCACGACTGATGTCGGCCACACCTCAAAATGGCTCTGCTGGAGCCCCGATACAGCCGTCGAACAAGGGAAGCGCTGCAGCGCCCCAACTCAGCGCCGAGGCCATGGAGATGGGGAATATGCCCGGCGGCGATTCACCGCCTCAAGAGGATATCATGCAGCTGGCAAGACTAGGAAATATCCAGGCCATGGAGAAGCTTTTTGAAAAAGGCGACTTTGACGCCACGTACTCTGACGATGAGGGCATCACGCCATTACATGTATGCTCTACAACGCCTCGACACGTGCCGTGAAAGCTGCAAGCTAACAGTCCTGACAGTGGGCCGCGATTAACAACCAGTATGCTATGGTCAAGTTCCTGATCGAAAAGGGTGCAGATATCAACAAGAAGGGAGGCGAATCGGTCGCGACGCCGTTGCAATGGGCAGCGCAGAGATCCAACTACTACACCGTCAACCTACTGCTACAACATGGAGCCGATCCCTTGATTACCGACGCTCAGGGATACAATACTCTGCATATATCGACCTTCAATGGAAACATGATGCTGCTCACGCTCCTGCTCCACCAAGGCATTCCGGTAGATGTGGCCGATAGCTATGGCCACAGCGCTCTCATGTGGGCAGCTTACAAGGGATACCCGCTCTGTGTCGACCTGTTTCTGCGATGGGGCGCAAGTGTGCACGAGACGGATGAGCAAGGATTCACTGCTCTGCATTGGGCTCTGGTTAAGGGCTCTGCGCCCTGTGTCATGAAGCTTATTGAGTATGGCTCGGACAGATTTGCCAAGACTACAACAGGCAAGACACCTGCCATCACTGCTCAGGACCTCAACACGACTGGCGCCTGGCACCGAGCCCTCAAGGAATGCGGCTACGATGAGGATGGTCATCCAGTGACACCGTGGTGGCCCGGAGCTTCCATTTTCCTGCAGGACAAGCGCACCTTTATGAACAGGTTCTTGTTCCTCTTGCCATTCTCGCTCTTGTGGATCGAACTGCTCCTTCTGGCCTATCTGCCAATCTTCCTATCTCTACCTTTCGCGCTTCTGGTTGGTTTCTCATATCAGTGGATGACGACGCAAGTCGTTGAATACGGACCACCTGACATGAGACATTTGCACAAGACTGTGAGTACTATCTTGATTACAGGATTACAGGTGCAGTTGCTAATCTGTAACAGCCATGGCTCGCGGGTATATTTGCTGGTTCTCTGTTTCTTGTTGGAGTAGGGTGGTTCCTGACCGTCTTGCCCGGTACATTCTCTGACCACCCGCTGCTGAACTTTGCCTTTGCTGCTGCGTATGGACTCTGTGGCTACTTTTACGCGACAAGCATGGTATTCGACCCTGGTTTTGTCCCCAAAATGAATGGCATTGCGGAACAAAAGGCCGTCATTGACGAGCTTTTGAGCTTGTGGAAGTTTGACGAGTCCAACTTTTGTGTATCTTGCATGATTCGAACGCCTCTCCGAAGCAAGCACTGCAAACGATGCCAGAGATGTGTCGCAAAGCATGACCAGTAAGTTACTCATGTATTCAAGCACTTGGAGCCTCCGCTGATAAATTGTAGCCACTGCCCCTGGATCAACAACTGCGTCGGAGTCAACAACCACCGCCATTTTTTCTACTACCTGATTTTCCTGACGCTGGGTATCCTTTCGTTCGACTGGCTGCTCTACCACTACTTTTCAGCCATGCCAGCTAGCTCGACCACTGAATGTACAATTCTGGCCCCAAAGCTTTGCCAGGTCTTCAACACAGATCCTTATATCATTCTTCTTGGTATCTGGGCTTCACTGCAATTGACATGGGTTTCCATGTTGCTATTCGTGCAGTTTGTCCAGGTTGCTCGTGCCATGACTACATACGAAAACATGTATGGTATTAATGATGGAACAAATGCGGGTCTATTGCACAACTTTACGAGCACTGGCGCTCCTCTCGATCCCACGCACCCCAGCGCCATCGGTCCACCACCTAGCGCAGCTGATGACCCGTTGGGCAACCGACCCAGCCATGGACACAAGCATGGGCGTGGCTTCTTGCAACAGTGGAGTCGCATCCTGGGCGTCGATACATTCATCGAAACAGCAACTGGAAGAGGCGCTGCTACAGGCAAGAAGCAGAGAAAGAAGAAGAACCCCTACTCTCGTGGCTATGTGCAAAATTGCAAAGATTTCTGGTGCGACTCGGCTCCTGTTTTTGGAAGACGGGAACCGGGCGATGCAATGCTGGGCGGCCAAAAGGTCAACTGGACAGAGACATACGAAAGCCCAGTGGCCATGGAGATGGGCGGCAGAAGAGGACGCGGCGGTTACGAGACTGTGGCAGGCGAAGAGGTGTAGACCTTGATGCGTATCATGAAAATTATGTAGAAGGCATGTCACGATCATGTGGTTCGTAGAGCGACAGTTAGCATGCAAAGTCATGTGGATGGACGGTGTTACGGGGGAGTAGGAATGATTGGTTTGGCTTGTGTATAACGAGAAGCGGCTGTACCCAGCCTTACATGATCATAATGAGATACCTGTATGTAATTCAACACAGGCGATGAATCTTGACGCCCAAAAAGGGTTGCAAGAGCCAATTGAGTACATGTGTAATGATGGAGAATATTCTTGGTAGATGAATAACCACATTGCCAGACATTCAGAGGCTCTAAACATCTTTAGCGGCTCGAAACTTACCTAAACACAACTTCGTCTGCCCGCCGCATCCCAAGAATTTGCTGAAATGTGAAGCTTTTTGACTTTCTATAGTCGGTCCACTATTGTGGCCCGTGCGGTGTGTCACCAAAAACTCAGCCTCTAGTTTGCCCCCCCTGCCTCTTTTTCAATTTACGGTTTGAGAAAAGCTTATCAGTTTGACATTTCAATCTTATTACTACCACACCGGCACACTCATTCAAGATTGCTGTATTCTTACAGGCACTGGGCATCTTGTTGTTGTTTCATTGAATCTGGTCATTTGAGCTCACCAGGACGAGGAGGACGAGGAGGAAGAGGAGGAGGATCCAATCTCATGGGGGTGTAGCGGAAGCTGATCACCCAATACTTGGCCATTTCACAGCAACGGCGCCAGTCTTTACAGGAAGGGAAGAACAATCTTGAAGGACACAGGAGGATTAGGGAGCGGAATGGCACCACTCGCCACTAATGTCGCGGTACCACTCCAGCGAGCCATCTGGTCGCGGACACAGTACGCAACGTGCAAGCTGACACCGCTCAACAAGGCGCTGGCCGACGCGCTGTACAGGGCCAACTATATCACCTGGCTGACCGAGTCGGGGGCGCACCGGCCCGACGCCAGCCTGCTCGCCCAGTTCTCCCCCGAGGAGCTGCGCGCCATGCACATTGCCCACACGACGAGCCGGCACAAGCGCCAGCTCTGGATGGGCCTGCGGTACCGCGACGATGCCTGGAAGCGCGACAATGGCTGGTGGCTCGAAAAAGAGGTCCCCGTCGCCAAGACCATTCTGGGCAAGAGCCAGCGCCAAAAGACGGCGCCGCTGGTCTGGTCGGCCGCCGAGGTTGCGCGTCTTGTACGCGGAGAGGCCCTCGGCGAGGACATGTGGCGCAAGGGCCTCTCCGAGGGCCAGGGCGTGTTTCTCAAGATTGAGGACCCGGATGATCGCGGACCGGCGCACCGCTTTGGCAAGGTGGAAGTGCTGGAGAGTAGGGAGGCGGCCGAGAGGGGCGTGGGCGGTTCAGTCGTGTGTCGAGTGTGGCCGTTTAGGAAACGAGTGGTTGACGAGGAAACGACCAGTCAAGATAAGTTTGAGGAGGAAGAGCAAGCATTGGCCGAAGAGGCCATGACTCAACAAACAAGGTGAAGCCGAGTCGCCATTGTGCCGACAAGGTAAAAGTCAAAAATTGTGAGGTTTGCAAGATACTTGTTGGCCCCCGCTGCAAGCACTGTAAGAATACGTGTTCTAGTTAGTGTACGATATGTTGGAGGTCTACTTTCTCGCTTCGAGAAGGTCACTTATCAATAGCTCTGTTGCCAGGTCGCTACCACAATGAAGTTGCCTCTATGAATTCAAGATACCCAACTTTTCACTTACCGATTAGAGGGCAACGACCTTATGGGGCTGCCTGATATGTGTATCAAAACACGGATAGTAGACCTCCTGGGTATGATACACACAAAAATGGAGATACTCAAAAGCGACAAGTACAATCGCCACCGTGATGGGTAACCAAGGTTTATGCATTGCAGCCTGTTGCCGAGGAGAATTTCGGGCCAATTCTCAGTATTTTCATCTCTGCTTTGAAGTCTTCTGGAGGATAGCGAAGTAAACAAATCATAAGGTTTTGTAGAATTGTAAACAAGAGGCTGCCCTCTGGGCATTCGGCCATAAATAGATGCCATAGAGTCGAGAGAAGGGCATTCCTATCCATCTCTCCTTCACATCACAATCTTTCACATTCTACTTTCGGTTAAGACTTCTACTTGCCTACAATCTTTTCTGAGTGTATACAATCAATAAGCTATTGCTAGTATATCTCTCACCCTGGCTATACGTCTCAAAGAAGACTACTGTTACTCATCTAGCTCTGCTATAGTCATAGGTACTTGACAAGACTATCCCCCGTCTCCTACTCTAGTTATAACACTTCGACTAGACTATCACTTGCCTACCTCCCCACTAGTCACCTGTCTTTGACGAGACTATCGCCCATCCATCCCCTACTCTAGTCATACTCCATCGACTAGACTATCACTTGTCTACCTCTCCCTTCGTCATCCATCGTCACGATGTGCATCTGGAGGAGGGTGCATCTTGAATGCACGGTCTGCGGCCGGACCGCTGTGATCGAATACATCGATCCAGAATGCAATCTTCACGAGCACGACCCCATTGACGAATGGTTCGTGGAGATCATCTGCACAAACTGCTCGGACCGCCAGGTCCTGGAGGAGGAAGAGACCGATTCAGAGGATGGATACTTGATGCGATACGCCAACTTTAACGCCGTGAGGCGACGAGTTGACCAGAACCAAGATGACTACCCAGATTGGTATGAACCTGGCCTTCTTTGGGATTCAGACACGGAAGATGGTGTCGATCATCTGTCGAACTTCATCGAGAGTCAGGATGAAGATGATTTCATCCATATCGACGCCGACGAAGGCCCATGGAATTGGGATTTTGACGATCAAGTCTCTGTGCACACGAGGGTCATAGAACCAAGCGAACTGAGCTGGGATTTCGACACGGAAGATGGTTCGGATCATCTGTCGAACTTCAGCGAGCGTCAGAATGAAGATGATTTCATCCACATCGTCGCCGAGGCCGACCCCGGGGTCGATCACGAAGCCCCGTGGAATTCCGAGGATTACTTCATCACAGACGAGGATGAGACATCCGGGTGGAGCATCGACGCTGACTCCAGCGACGATGAGGACGACCGTTCGTCCGACTCTACTGTCGTCGGGGACGACGAGGAGAGCTCTTTCGAGAGCGACGGTTCCACACTCGTGGAATGGAGTGATGATGAGTACGACGCGGACGATGAGCAGTCCGAGGGTGACAGCTCTGACGAGTCTGATCACGACAGCTCCGACGACGACGGAGACGGCTCTGACGAGTCAGACGAAGACAGCTCGGACGAGTCCGATGGAGAAAGCTCTGGTGAGTCCGAGGGAGACAGCTCCGGCGACGACGGAGATAGCTCGGACGAGTCAGATGAAGACAGCTCGGACGAGTCTTCCATTGCCACTGTCGATCATAACGATGACGGTGGCTGGGTTGCCTTGGTCGACGAGGACTTCGTTCTGAGCGATTGGATCGATGAGGCTTTTGAGCGGTTCCCTCCTCACGGCGTAACATCTGCCAACTACAACAATGGATCATCATCTAAATAGATGACAAGCTCCAGAGCAGCTTCCCAAAGGAGGGAAAAAGGGAGGAGGAGGAGAAAAGGAGAGAGAGAAGGTCTTTTTTGTTGTTTCTTTCTGATTTCGATGTTACTTGTTTCTGTACATCTTGTTACTGGTACCCTGCCACTGTTTTAATGATTATGGGGAGGGATTTGCCTTGGAAATGTTGTGTCTTGTTTACTTTGGAAGGATGTTCATCCCCTACCAGAGCCCGGCGGGAAAAAAGGTCATTGCATCACACAAAAGGTTCTTTTCCTTGTTCAAATTGATTTTCTGGGAATTGCATTGGATGGCGAAACGGTGGATTACCACGACACGAATCATCAGACATGCCTCTGAAGCAGAGCTTGGGAAGGTTGGAAAGGATCTGGAAAGAACAGGATCCTCGGCAGCGTCTTGGAATTACACAAAAAGGCGGTTGCTTGGTTTCTGTCTTGTCAAGGAGTTTGGAGTTCAGAACTGCATGGTCGGCGAAATGGTGGATGTATCACAACATATCACAACACTAGCCTTGAAGCACAATTGAAGCAAGTTTGTTATCCAAAAGAGGTTTTCATTAATACATTATGTGTCATAATCTGGTCTATTTCATGACTTGTGACTTTTTAATCGTACGCCAAGACCGGCATTACTGTCATAATTATCATACAAGAAGCTCTTGCTTATCTTGTGGTTCTTTTTTTTTCATTATTGAATTACTGAATCTCATGTTAGTTGGGGGTTATATCTATGGGTCTATTGAGATGAAAACTTACAACTTCGATCCATCTTGCCATCCACTTCTCGTTGGCAGCCTTGGCCTCATCAACCAAGCCGAGTTCTGATACAGGCGTTAGTGATTGTTCTCTTTTATAAGCTATTGCATGGTTCACTTACCGAGAAGGAGTTGAATGGCACCACGGACTCCAGACTCGAGAGCCGAGGCAATCCAAGCGTGAGTATACGAGGTCTGCTCGCCAACAAAGATCATCTAAAACATCATTAGCGCGTGCAATTCTCATTTTCCTCATCATGTCACTCACGTTGCTGTAGGTCTTGAAGTACTCGGGAATGTAAAGCTCGTGCTGGCCGACCTTGGGGCTGGCCCAACTGCCCTTCTCGTAGGGGTCGAGCATCCAGCAGCGGCGGTTGTACTTGCCAGTGTACTGCTCGGCGGCAACGTCACCGTGAATCTCAATCATGGCGTCGAGAATGTACTGGACGTGCTCCTCCTCGGAAACAGAGACCCAGCGGTTGCCCCACTGGTCGCCCGAGATGTAGCTGGCCAGCATGGTGGCGGGGCCGGTACCGTTGATGTTGTACGAAGGGTAGCAGACGCTGCCGACACCGGGAATATCGGTCGAGGTCGAGCAGCCACCGTAGATGGGGTTCTCATAGTGCTCCCAGAAGCGCGTCGAGAACTCGAGCGCCACCTTGCAGGCTGCGGTAAAGGGCATCTCGTTGATGGCGTTGCTAATGGTGGCGGGCAGCGTGGGCAGTCTCCAGCCCTGAATCACTGAGAATGGTAGGGCCATAACGGCATAATCAAAGGTCTCGTTGGCCCACACGGCGCTGGGACCAGAAGTCACGTTGGGGGCCTTCTTCTCGCGCCACTCGAGCTGCACCTTTTCGGTCTCGGGCAACCACTTGACGCGCTCGATGGAGCGACCCATGGTGGTGACATTGTCCACAAGCGGGTGGAAAGACAGAGGCAGACGGTTGAGACCACCGTCAATGGTCTCGTAGGAGGAAGCATCAAAGTACATGCCCTCGCTGTGGGATTCGTTAGCAATTTGCTGCATATATGTAAGCAGGAATTATGGCTAATGCTTACTAGAGGGTGTCCCAGAAGGAAGTCTCAAAGTAACCTCCGGAAACAATGTCAGTGTCGTTCAGGTTACCCTTCAGGTAGTTAACCAGGAAGCCAAACTCGGACCAGTGGTCACCATCCTGGCCATCCAAGCCGCCAGAAAGGAAGTCCTTGTGGGCCTGGTGCATGTTGGTAGCCATGAGGGCAGTAAAGGTATCATTGGCGAGAATGGCGCTCATGGTGTTGGAGAGCTCAGTGGTCGACTCGTTGTCCTCCAGAGTGATGGCCAGGGACGAGTTGTCGGCAATCTGAGCCAGGGTAGGGGGCAGGCCAGTGTCCAACTTGATGCCGTCGTAGTAGTAAAGACCGTTGTTGCTCGACTGCAACCAGGGGATGAAGTCGACGCTCCAGTTGCTGGCATGGTTGTTGAGCTTGTTCATCTCGGCGGCAAGCTGGAACACCATCTGGTGATCGGTGATGTTGAGAGTGTCGTTGCCCATGGTCAGAGTCTTGGGGAAACGCATGGGGCCCATCTCTTGGTAGGAGTAGTCAAAAGGTCCACCAGAGAGGTACTCGGTGTGGACACGGCCACCGAGACGCTGAGAAGCCTCAATGATCTTGATGTTCTCCATGCCCGACTGGTGAAGGACGAGGTAGGTCATCAGACCAGCCATACCGGCACCGACAATGGCAATCTCCTTGCTCTTGGCCTCGGCGACATCAACAGCGCTGAGGTTCTTGCTCTCGAGCAGGGCGACACCGTCAAACCACGGGCCCAGCGTATCGATGCCAGTCTCGTTGGTCATGGCGATGCTGTACTCGCCACGCTTCTTCAGAGCCCGCTTGTTGGGCTTGAAGCTCTGCGAAGTGCTGCGACCGACCAGAGAGCCATCGGCACCCCAGGCCGAGATACAGCCCTCGGTGGTAACATCCTTGGGAATGAGCCAGACAAGTCTGGAGTCATAGTTCCGGTGGTTGCTGCGTGCGACAACGTGGTGAGCGTCGCGCAGCTCCTTGGCCGAACAGGACCCGTAGGTGTAAGTAACGTCTCCCTCAACAGCCTCGTCAAAGCGGACGTGGACGTTGGCAAGGTGAGAGTCGAGCTTCGACCTGGTCTCGATCTTGACCGGAAGCCCAGACACGGGACTTCCGAGCGCTCGGCCCGCTAGAAGAGCAAGGGAAACTGGAAGGAAGCGCATCTTGGAGGAGGTTCTCGCTGACTTGGCAAAGAGCTTGGCCAGATCATTCTCGAATCAAGACCGGCCCAGTCAATTTATATATCTCACCTTGCGTCGGTCGCATTCTGCCTTGCCTCCTCCCACTGTGCAACCATCAGTATAATCCCCCCTGGTCAAGGTCCCTCCAGGCATATCGGCGCCATCGGAGCAATGAGCACCCCGTTACAGCCCCATTGTCTGTTCTGCGCATCCTGCAAGGTGACCTGCGTTGATCGACAACATCATCTCAGTTATCTCACAGAACATCGCCTGTCAGCATGCCATTGGACAAAAGAATCGACCCCGGCCAATGAGAGACTATACAGGGTTCTTTTGGGTGTCCCCCGGCCGGTAGTCGGTCTTTCGGTCACTGCCGCTGCGTTGGAATCGTCTTTATCTCTTGGCATTCGGATGGTCTAAAGTATGGCCCACTCGCCAACTGCTGCTTGCTCTGCTTGGGCTTGCTTGGCTGGGCTCAAGCTAGACCCGACCCCTTGGTGAGGGTGCGCGTCATATCGGAACTTGCCCCCAAGCAGACCGGGGTCCTCTCGCAGTAAAAATCGGTGAGGACATTGCCATTATGAGGGGAGAAATATGTAGTAGCTCGAGGGAAAGCCGAAGCCGCTTTTTGTGGGGTGGCGAGCCGATGGGTCATCCCATTCGAGTCTTCCCCCGGATCTCCGCTCAGACTAGTGCTTCCGTTATCAGCGTCGTTGACTAATAATTCTTGACTGTCCACCAACATCAAAAATATCATCGGTATCGTGCCGATGAATGTCCATGTAACGTACGGCTATCTTTTCGAGCCGGGATGCTTTCTTGTTTGCAGATGATTGATTGATTGATTGATTGATTGATACGCTGATCTCTCTGTCATGGTTCATGATATTGGTCACTCGAATTGCAAAACCTTGTCACACGCTGACCTGTTTTCGGTAAGATATCAGGCAACTGTTTTCGCGCTGATATGATGTTCTGACAGTGGCTACCCGAGTCTCGGCTTCGGGCGCCCTTCCGTTGACGAGTTGACATAACGAGCAAACATTATGGAGTGGTTATTGGGGCATACGATGTCTACCTACGTAAGTACCCAACATATCGACTAAGCATCAGCATCAATTTACAAATCGAAATATCACAATACCTTCTCGGCATCAGCCTCGGCATCAGCCGAACTACTCCGCCAAAAAAAATGGGTATTGATGCGCGTACTTTTCCCCACGGGATTCTGATTGTTCAAGATCTAGTTGAGGGGGAAATGCTTTGTTGTGTTATCTAATTGGCGCATTGAATCGTAAGATTCAGGAGAGGCTTTGCGCTGACTGGCTTACTTTTGTCTGTCTTCCAGATTCAGACATATAAATCTGACCCGTCTTGTGTTGGTAAGATGACCCGATGCCTGGTCATCTTTGGTCTCACGCGACGATCCTTGGGCATGTCAAGGCGTAGATGACGCCTGGGTCTATCTGCCTAGAGCCTTGCGACATGGAAACATGGACTTACCATCAGACTTGCAAGATCACAGTGAGCACTAGCCATTGAGTGCGCATATTTGAAATCGCATACGCCCGGTGCACGGTAGTACTACCAGAATCATATGACAACGCTTCAGATTACAAATACGGACTTGCTGTGCCTATCGCAGCACTCAGACTGGTCTTGACTATTACATTTCCTGGTATAACAGTGTGCCACTGAAGATGACTGATGGGGCAATCTGAGCCTCCATGAAACGAAAGTATTCCTAGCTCACAACCTCACCGGTGCATGGACAACTCTTGAGAGACACTGGCAACTGCAGAAATGCCACCCTAACAACGCACGCGTGAACAACCCAAGCCTTCTGGTAACATTTCGCAATCCGGTAAATACCGAAAGAACGACAAACTAAGGCATGGCAAACGAGATATTTGATTGCGTAAATGCCTCGAGGGTCCATCTCAATCTTGATGTTGAATATTCCGGCATTGGCATCGATCGGGTTTACTTGCATAGCGTATGAGAAATACATACACTACTGGGAGTTATGTGAATTCTCCAGCTACTCATCATCGAAAGACTCCGGGTCCTGCTTGCGGCGCCATGACTGGGAAGATGAGGCAGAATGAAGAGAGGGGGTTTCCGAGCTCTCCTTTTGGCTACCATCGAGCCGACCGCCGGCTGATCTGTTATGGTCCGTAGTCCACGATCTTCCATTGGCGTTACTCGTCAGATTGCCTCCGGGGTGACCTATTCCGTAGGCATGAACTCTGTTGGTTGCCAATACCGGACGATCAGGAGCCGGAGAAGGCGATCGCATGTTCTTGGAGGTAGGGCTTCTCCAATTAGGTGCATCCATGGCCATTGTCATGTGCGGTTTGGCTCCCCAGAGATGACGCGGTGGTGAACCATAAGGACCATCTCCAGATTCGGCATCGTGGCTCACATTAGACTCCTTGTTGAGCAACGAGCTCCTACGCAGGTGGGGCACGACGTAATGATTGGCTTTCTCACTAGAAATCGGTTGTACGGTCTCGGGCTCTTGGTTTCGAGGTCTCCAATTCTGCTTGGTTCTGAAATCAGCCGCGCCTCGGGGCTTAGAGAAACTAGACTTCTGGTTGTACTTTTCATTCTCGAAGCGATACGATCGTCCAGTGTTGAAAGGCTTGTTCAAGAGTGCGTCTGTTTGGATCTGCCATATAGGTTTTGCCTATAAACGGCCATGGTTAGTATCGATTCAGAGAACAAAGGCAGTGTTATAGTCATTGGGGATGTGTGTAATGAGGCAGGGGGACCGTCATACGTACCAGTTCGACCAGTCGTGGACCAAAGTTCTCGACAATTTCTTTGGCCATCTTGATACGGTCAGGGTCATTGTGATCAGGAATGATCTTTCTCTGGCCTGATTGTAGATCTAGAGTTGCCTCTCGCCATTGTCGCTTCCATTCCTCGACAGCCTGAGCTGCCTTGGGACTGTCTGTTTGAATATCCTTGGCGATCATATAGAAAGAAGACCGAGCTCCATGAATCGAAACAGGTTTGAACACGGACATCTTGGATATCTTGTTGAAGAGGTAGAGAAGCGCGGCTGTCTCAAGACGCTCAATCTTATGAAAGCGGCAGACTAGAGTGCCACCCTTCTTGATTCTCTGAAAGGCGAGGACAAGCTGGGATGTCAATAGACGAATGCCCTCCTTAGCCTCGCGGTAGTCTGCTCGCTTATGGGTTCGCAAGACATTTCCATCGCAAAAGACGAGGCCAAATTCTAGACCTTCGTATGGGCGCAATGTGGAAAAGCGAGAAACTTCCGGATGGTCAGCTGAAATCTCGGTGATGCCCATCTCTGATGAGAGCATTGTAATGTCCATCCAATCAACATGGATACGAGTAGTGTATTGCTCCTCGATGCACAAGGGATGTCCACCTTTCTCGACGGGAAGTGAGACGCCATATGCTTGAGAATTCGGGGAATTTGCCAGAATAGTGCCTGAAAAGCCCCCCGGCGACATACAAAGATCGAGGAACTTTGCATCACCAGAGGCTTCCAAGTCCGTGGACAGATTATGGAGCTTGTCCATATCGTGACCGATACTGAGCATCTGCTCGTGGAACTTGCGCTGTGTACCTAAAGTCACATTGTCGGCCGATTCTTGAAGTATCATGAAGTGCTTATCAGCTTCCTCGTTGGCCCAACCCTATAATGAGCAAGTATCTGGTCAGTGTCTGACAGTATTGGGAATGGTATCGTAACTGACCTTGTTTCTCTCGATGGTAGCTCGGACATACCCCTTGTTGGCCTTCAAGTAATCATGGAGAATGGGGCTACAGTAATATCAAGTCAGTTAATTATCCTCAGTACCAGTGCTCTGCTTCAGAACGATGAAAGCTTGTGATTGCGAGACATACTGTATGGTGATGTGTTGAAGCCGCTCTTCTCCCAGCTTAGAATTGACGATGCTCAGCTCTTCAAGAAGAGTGGCCAAGTCAACTACATCAGCAGCATTGGGGCGGTCAACGTTGTCATCAAGGAGGCAGGTCTTGTCCAAGTGCTCTGTGGCGCGCATCTGGGCGGCAGCATCTTGGCCATCTCCGCGATGGGGAGAATGGACATTCGCGAATTGTCCCATTATGGGTAGGAGCCTGCGAAGGAGGCGAGTGACAGAAGACAGTAAAGATAAAATGGGCAACAAAGTTTATTCCAGTAAAGGCTGTGATGGATGATCGTGTTGAGGGATGATGTGGTTGCTCATCAATCAACCAGGTCGCGGTCCAGACAGAGACCATGTGTGGAAAGGTGGGTGTGCAACAGGTCTTCAGTACAAGTATTTGGTCTAGAAGACTTGGCCCCGGGGAATAGTTACAAGGAGTTAGGTAAAGAAACCCGTTGTAGTTCAGTGAATTCGGGATTAGGCCCCAGCATTTTGAATTAGGTGATTATTCCAGCGGACTAACATGTCGACGACATTGAGGGAGTGGCGGTGGAGGTAGTTGCACTTGCTGATGTTCAATGAGAGGGTTGACCCAGATACTCGCCTCTGGTGTTACAAACAGAAAAACCACTGTTTGTATAGTTCAACCTGTTTGTAGAATGTGCTAGCTAATGCTCAGCTGCAGGACAAAGGCGGTTGCATATTTCATCACAATGACTGTGGAAGAACCACGCAATATCTTGCTATAGAGCAGAACAGCCCATAGAGTCAAAAGGAAGAAAAATCAGTGTTTACTCCTGGTATCTAGAGACGTTGAGTCTATCCAGACTGCCTGCCCGATGCAGCCGTGACATCCGAGTTGATCAGAAGAGATCTATGCTAAATATGCATCACCGAATATCCAAACGCCTAAATGCAATGAGATTACCCTGGACTCCGTGTTCCTCACTGTCTAGTGCTTGCTCTGCTTGACCATCCACGTGAGAAGGTCAACCTTTGTTACAATGGCCAGAGGCTTGCTGAGTGCCTTGTCACCGCCCGCAGTAGACTCAGTGACCACGGCAGCGCTGTTCCATTCAAAGAAATGGCTGAGCTCGGTCAAAGGTGTATCCTTGGTGATCTGGACAAACTTGCGGCGCTGCTTGCCCCGGCCCTCTCTGGGATCGGTGACAACTTCATCTAGACGACCAAAGTCAAACATGACATCCTTGACCGGACTGTCACCAGTGGCTCGGCCACGGGAGATGTAGCTGAGGAGATTACCCAAGGTGACAAGTCCAACAAGCTTGCCGCCGGGTCCAGACAAGACGGGCAATTGATCGAATCCCTTATCCCGCATAGTCTCAATCGCATCGGAGCAAAGTTGAGTTGCAACGACAGATGTGACTGGCTTGAGTCTGAGCGAACCAACAGTGGCGCCAGCATAGGGGTCGTGGTCCTTCTTGGTCGGGTTTCCATTAGCAACAGCCTGCTTGGCCGCCTCATCTGCCTCTGGCAACAGGTCGTTGGCTGCAAGCCAGTCGTCGTCGGCAAATTTGCTGAGATAGCTTCGAATGCTATCTGGCAGAATGACAACGACGACGTCTCCCTTGCCAAGACCCAGATCCTTGACAGCCTTCACCATGCCGGCCATGGCACTACCAGAGCTACCGCCAACCAACAGACCTTCCTCGGCAATCAGACGGCGGGCAAGCTTGAAACTCTCTCTGTCATCAGTCTTGTACCACTTGTCGACCAGCTCTCGGTCCAAGACATCGGGAATGAAGTCGTATCCAATACCCTCCACCTTGTATGGCTCGTCCTTGTGCTCATCGTTCAAGGCCTCTGGCAATGCCAGGATACTACCTTGAGGGTCTGCTGCCACAATCTTGACATCCTTGCTGTGCTTGCGAATGCCCTTGGCCAGACCGGTGATTGTGCCACCGGTACCTGCACCAGCTACTACACAGTTCAACTTGCCTCCAGTCTGGTGCCAGATCTCCTCTGCCGTGCCAAATTCGTGTGCCATGGGGTTGTCCTGGTTTGAGTACTGGTCGAGAATGTGAGCATTGGGAATCTCCTTAACCAAGCGTCGAGCGACTCCAATGTGGGACTCGGGCGCGTCCCAAGCAGCCTGCGTGGGGGTTCTGATGATTGTGGCGCCCAGAGCACGCAGGACGCTGACTTTCTCAGCCGACATCTTCTCCGGAAGAGTGATGATGGTCTTGTATCCCTTGATGGCGCCGACGAGTGCCAGACCAATACCAGTGTTACCGCTCGTAGGCTCAATCAAAGTGTCGCCGGGCTTTATCCTTCCAGAGCGCTCGGCTTCCTCAATCATGCGAAGAGCGATGCGGTCCT
This sequence comes from Pestalotiopsis fici W106-1, assembly GCF_000516985.1. Lineage (NCBI taxonomy): Eukaryota > Fungi > Ascomycota > Sordariomycetes > Amphisphaeriales > Sporocadaceae > Pestalotiopsis > Pestalotiopsis fici. Next base: position 2,145,855 of record NW_006917095.1, on the reverse strand, counting down.
TGACGGAGCCGCCGGCGTTGAAGAGCTCGACCTTGGCGTAGACATCGCACTCGATGCCCAGGGACTGCGGGATCTTGTTCAATCGTACGAGAGGTGTGTTGCCAATCAGTTCGGTTGCGGACATGGCAGTCGCTGGAGGTGGCGGGCGGTGGGGGATCGACGAGGCACCATTGGTGCCATTTGAGGCTGTCATTTTGGCGATGAAATGATGCAATGTCGAATGATTTGTGGTGAAGCTTTTTGCTGGCTAATTCCCTCAAAAACTCGAGAAGTAGATGCCAGATTACGAATTTTGCTTACAGCGGTGATGAGGCGAGTCAGAAAAGGAATGTCGCAACTTGAACGCCCAGAACGCCTTGTGAGAAGATTTGCCCCGCCAAAGCCGATGGTAGGCGACGGGGACCGCCCAAGCTTCTTTGCTCTGTCTTTGTTCACGAAATGTATACTGGTTCCACAATCACATGTTCGCCTCACAGGCCATTTTTAGAGGTGTGCAGTAAACTCCTAATTATTTAAACACGTCCTAGGCTAGTATTTATAATAATTCATGATGAATGACTGTACTCTACTATTTTTTACCGAAAAAAAAAAAAGAAAGAAAGAAGCTCCTTAGGTGCTGTCCGCGCGAACTCGTGCTTAGTGCGTTAGATCCCGCTCGAATACTGAAACATATTGATCGCTGACAGTAATCTTGTATTTTCAATGATGGGTCAGCAGGAATTTCACATTATGTTTTTCTGGCATTGGAATACTGTTTTCGATGAAGTGTAAGTGAAGTAAAAGCTGAGAATAATTGTTCGTGACAATTAGTATCGTCGGTCTTGAATTACTTTTCCACTGCTTCGTGCATTTCAATGATTTTTGATTGAATGTAAAGTATTCTAGAAATATAGAGGTATAAATTATGATCAGATGCTGAAAATATTCTACCTTTTCAACGAATGTTTGACGTCTTTACATAATGACATTCAGGCAAGTCCAGGTCGTACCAAGATTTGGATAACACAAAGATGACTGCAGGACAATAGAGCTAGAAACTTTTGTCAGACGATGCTTGCACCCAGACACATGGTTCTTTCCAGTCCTTTCATACAAATAAAAGAGTCGTGTGGCATGAGCGTTTGCACAAAACGCCCATAGCCGGTTGCTAATAGCTTCTTCAGGGCCATTCTCGCCAATGCCGCCATTTAAATAAACTTGAGGGAAAGACCGGAAATACTCCTAGTTGTGTCCATTTGGAGGACTGACTTATTAGAGGCGACACACTATTTAAATCAATAGATGAAACTTGTAGAGACCTTATGTATCAAGATCATTTTATATGCGTTCTCAATTCCAATTTAGAGGTAAGCAGCGCAATGCTGCTGCCACAACAGTCCGCTGCCGCCAAACAAATAGTTTCAAGCTTTAGCGCCATCCAAAAGTAATTCGACATGGAGTACTGGGCACTCTTGAGTAGGTATGCTCAGGGGTATCTACCAAGGTAGAAAGTCAGAGGCACACTTATCCATGATGCAAACGGCGGATAGGAAATAATGTGAAAATGAAGCAAGCCCGTCAATAGCACAGCAGGCGAATACAAAAGACGAGATGAGCTAATCTAGGAAAATCAAGGAATAAAGACGAGTTGCCTTTTCTATTTTCTGGAGTGGCCATTTTGTGGTAAACCAGCTGTCACTGGATGATGTCAAATGGAATAATCAATATTAGTAGAAGAGACTGACCAAGGACAAAGAAAGGAATGCACATAAGTCTAGTTAAGTCATCTTGTTACCAACCAGCTACGAAAGTCATTCAGACCGACTGATACGAGATCCGCCAGGCAGATCCGGACGAACTGGTCCTATGACTCAGTGGTATGCGCGCAACACTGTCGAGGACGCTGGCTAGGAAAAAGCAGGAATACTGCCGTCCGTGGATTCCGGGCAACTAGTTCTGCAATTGATATTCCGGGTAGAGAGTCGCATCGCGAGGACCTGCCACTTTTTGCAACTTTTTGCTATCCTTCCTCACAATTCTCGCTCTTTTCACATTTTCCTGTTTTGATTTGTTGTTTCTTTCTTTTGTTAAGTTCCGACATCAGGTTCAAGGTCATTTTTTCCTCGCCATATTTCAAGTTAATATAGCTAATAGTCGCGTACATAGAAATGAAATAATAGAGTAAAGTGAATATGGACAGAGAAAGTATTATTATAAATCTAAGGAGGCCAAAGACAAATAATTTCGAATAAATGCATTATCGTCAACCAGCAACGAGGGCTTGAGGACTACCCGGCTCTAGCTCAATGGCTTTGTGGTACTTAAACACACTATTGAGTAAACTGGCCAAGATGAAATGGGGAGGATTATTGAAAGGGCCTCGCGTAATTACGATGGAAGGGAGGGACATTTAAACGATCTGGAGTCGACAACTAGGGCCGCCGATGGGAACTGTGACAAGTTTTCCAATCTCAATTGCCTTGGACTCCCTGCAATCGAATGCCCCTCCCTCTTCCTTTTTTTTTTTTTTTGTTTTCACTTTTTAATTTTTTCAAAATAAAAAAGAGTCCCTTGCTATGATTAACGCTTTCTAATCTACAAAAAGATGGAGTTATTGTTGCATATCCTGGGCATATTCTGACAACTTACATTTGAGGTGCGCGATGGACTCCTTTGTTGTTTGCAACCGCATGCGGCAAACAACTTTGCAACAAAGACACCACCAAATTGGTGCCAGAGTGTGTCTGCTGCCTGGACATTTGATAGGGGCTCAAGTATGGAGAATAAAATATTCTGGGAACGCTGATATATATTCGGATTAAGGTTACTCGCTGATGGATCGACGAGACGAGATACGCCCAGGTGAGCACGCTCGTCGTGTCCCGCCTGCAGTACACAACCCACACGTCGAAGACGAAGAAGACGAGGACAATCTTGAGGAAGGAGTCGACGACGAAGTAAGAGAATTAGATTTCAAGTTTTCAATTCTGATATGCTGATTTCGAACTCAAGGATACCCCGGATACTGAAGAAATAATACAAATCCCCTCATGGACAACCGACCCCAAACCGCCACCCTTTCCCTTCAACCTGACAACCACGACCGTCTGCCTCATCTCGCAGCTTCTCCTCATTCTAATTAACCTCGAGACTCAGCACCAACTCCTGGTGCGATATCAAGTATGGCGGTACCTCTTTGCCATCCTGCCACGAGTCCTCCTTACGACCGCCCTCGCCTTTGCGAGCACAGCTCTGTACGAAGGCATCCTGGCCGACTTTGATGGACCCCTTCACGACTGCTGGCGCGCATTGATCATCATCCCGCAGAGTCTGCTGCTACGGAGTGTAGCAGCAGTCTGGCGCATTAATGTGCGCGTCCCGCCCACTGAGAACAAGCTCGAGGAGCTCGAGCGCATGACCGACGTGCTGCGCAAGGGAGACGGCCCCTGGGGGTTTGCGACGGGCTTGTACGAGGTGCTCGCCACGGCTTGGAGCGTCGCTGTCAGTTTTGCGGTGTTGCTCTGGTATGCTGCGGGACGGCGGCTGCTCGTGGCGGGCTTGCTGTGGGCGCTGGAGGGGTCTGGAGTCTGGGGTGGGCGATGGGCTATCGATTTTGTTAACCAAGACAGGATGTGGGTGGACGCTTCGACGGTGCCCGAAGACCTCTGGACGCCGCGGCAGAGATTGATTGGACAGGTGGCGCTGCAGCTCGGCGTGGCGACTGCGCTGTTGCAGTTCATGTTCATGTTTCGCTTTCAAGTACAAGAGGCCAAGGAGATTTACGAGAGCCCCGAGATGATTGCACAGGTGCGCCCCAAAGCCGCTTACCTGCGCGCGACGGCTGTCCACATCGTGACTTATACGGCCTACCAAATCATCCGAGGTATGCTACCTGTCAAATTGTGGGAAGTCGGTCCTGGATACATTATCAAGCAAGAGTTTGTCAAGAGTTTCCGGCGCAAATCGTTCAATCAGTCTTGCGTAACGCCAGGCTCGACGTCTTGGTTCGATCTGAGGGGCGGGCAATGTCTTGATGACTTTGCCTGGCTTGTAGCGCTGTCCTTGTCGGTGCTCCTGACGCATCAGGTGCTTCGGTATGCCATGAGAAGACTCGCTCGTGTAGGTTGGTGGTTTTGTGAGCCATTCTTTGTATGGCGAACACTTTGGATTGCGCCAGTGGTGGCGCGGACCCGGTTGATCTTCCTGGAACAGATGGACGCCGATTTTACCCTGGACGAAACGGTGGAATACCGGGTCCTGATGACGTTCATAGCTCCCGACTCCGGCCCTTTGCCCATGATGATACCGGGTGGTGGGGACGCGGAGGGTGTATGGTGATTATGATGAATACCCACAGCCAGGACGCGTGGCTGGGTTAAAGTTTGGATATATTAAGATATTACCTAGATACTATTATCCCCCTTTGACAAGGAGTAGTATACAGAAGTATTAATCATCAGTATTGATGACGCTGTTCCCTTCCAGGCAGGATCACCTTTGCAGTGGCCTTGACGTCTACCTTGAACTTGCTGTCCTTACTTGCGCTGTGGCCGCCTTTGCCGCCTTTACTGCCGGGCTTGCCATGATTTCCATGCGTGTGTTTATCATCACATGTGTTCTTTCCCATTCTACGTTATGCATCATTAGTGTCATTCATTAATTACTATGTACATAAAACCTTCTCGGTTTTGCGTTTATATGTTCATATCTTCTCGTTACGGCCGCCTGGGTATATGTAGGAAGTCCTCCACTTACAGGGTTCCGTCGGCCATGGCCTGTTGTATCCACGTGCATCGGTCGTTCTTTAAATCGTCCGTCACAATCACCTGTCCGGCATAGGTGTACTCAAGAGTCTGAGCGCTGGAACCGTAGAGGGGCCATGTAACTGCCTCGCCCAGATAGTTGGGGTCGCCGGTGAGAGTAAAGGTCATTATGTGGTCCTGGATGGCGTGTGCAATAGTTGGGTTGACTGGGAGACCATCATCAAGACTGCTGGTGTCGCCATTGAAGAAGACATAGGGAACATCCTGGGCGTGGTAGCCTGGTGGGTACGCAAAGATGCTGTCGTACGTAGCATTGTCGAAAGCCACTGAGAGGAAGCGCGCAGAGCAGGCGAATTGGATCTCGGTACCGATCTTGACGGCACGGGCAAACTCGGTTGTCCACGGGTAGGTGCCGTCGAGCACATCCGGCCAGACCGTGGTCAGCATGTACTCGATCGTCTCATTGGAAACCTCGGGGAACTCTGTCGCGACCAATTCGTAGAGATCTTCAGCAGTAGCAATATCGGTTGGCGTGAAAGGAACCGACTCATTAGATGTGTGGCTGAGCAGCAACTGTAGGTATCGTTAACCACCTGCTATGTTTATGTTTATCGACGAGTTTCTTCACTTACATTGACAGAATCGTCAAACTTGCCCTCGAGGAGGAGCACCTGAGGATGGTTTGGAACATACGTGCCGTCAACCACTGGTCCGTAGTTGAAGAGGCCAGTAAAGGCATCATAAACGACAGCCTGGTTAATGTACTTGAGTTGAGCAGAGGTTAGGGCAGTCAGGTCAGCAACACTGTCAATGTCCTCGCCAGTGTAGTTCGTTGCCACCTCCATGGTCAGATCATAGCCATATGAGCCATTGATGTTGAATTGGAAGGCAGGACTCATGACGATGGCCTGGTCAAAAGGAGCCTCCTCCTTGCCACCTTCAGCAGTAATGTGGTGCAGAATGGAGGCAGCGCCTGCGCTCTCACCCATGACGGTGACCCTATCGGCGCTGCCGCCAAAATTGCTAATATACTCTCCCACCCACTCGAGCGCGAGGCGCTGGTCGTAGAGACCCAAGTTGGGTGTCAGATCTGAACCGTCGAGCCATCCAAACATACCGAGGCGGTAGTTGATTGCTACAATGATGGCGGTGTTGTTCGAGCGTGCCAAGAGACCGGCAATCTCTCCAGAGCCCGTCTTGGACCCATATGTGAAGCCTCCGCCGTGGATCCAGACAAGAACTGGCGCTGCAGCCAATGCGCCAAGCTCATAGATGGTTTCTGGGACGTAAATGTCTAGCAAAAGACAAGACTCCGTCTGGGCACCGCTGTTGTAGAGGATAGCGGCCATGGTCGCGGCATCGACGCCATAAGAGGCAGCCTGCAATTCGACGACCCATCCTGGATAGGCCTGCATACATTCGATGTCTGAGGAGCCGCCATCATTTACCGTCGAGTTCGTTCCCGTCGGTAGCACTGGCTTTTGGAATCGCAAGTCCCCAATGGGCTGTTGAGCATAAGGGACATTGCTGAAGAGATAGTAGCTGCCAGTTTCCTACATGCAAATATTAGATATCATGGGTATCGAAAGTTGGCTTGTAAGCCAGTTGCATGTCTCCAGTACTCACATTGACAGTTGCCGAGTGAACCTCGTACCCAAGGTCGACCGTTGTCGTATTATCTCTTGCCTCGAGTCGTACATTGCTTCTCTTTGGGAGATCCCAGGGGGCAGCCAATGCCGAACTGGCCAGTGAGACCAAACAGGCTGATATGTAGCCCTTCATGTTGCCAACGTCACCAGTGCTGTAAAAGAATGACAATTCGCGAGACAGAATCCGCGGAAAGGGAAAAGTCGACAAGTCACCTACGAGGAGCACAAAGTAGGCGGGCTAGCTGGCTGGATCGACGTGAAAGCGACCATCTTGGGACATGAAGATGATCTTTATAATAGCGACGCTGCTAGTTTCCTTTCGCTTCCCGCATCCGCGGTCCCCTTCTCGCTCACCCATGACCTGGTTCATCTAGTCTAGGGTCAAGCCCGTCATTGATTTTCCTTCTGTTTTCCTTCCCTTGTTCGTATGTGCAGGTTGTCAATTACAGGACAGTTGCTGATGTCAATCGTCTTGCAAGGGGGGGTCAGAGCCAGGATCTACGCGCGCTGTGCAGCCCATGTTGCGCGTTGAAGAGGAAGTGCGAAGCTTTGCACCTGGTCCGCCGAGACAAGAACGTTGTCCGTGCGCTTCGACGAAAAGGGTATCCAGTGCAACCCTCCCTATGCCTCGCTGTAGGTGGGGGCGACGGCCCTGATGGCTGTACCGGGTAAAGCCCACGTTTTGTTTCGATTGCCAACTGCACGACAGAAAAGAGATCCTTGGGGGTGATGGGTGCTGATTTTAGGTCTACTGCTTGATCAACAGTCACCGTATTACTTGTATTTCCCATTGGATCGTCGCTAAACAATAAGATCAAGCTGGTTGGCGGCGTTTCACCACGTGGCCCTCCCCGTAGTCCTTGATAGTCTCAAAGCATAATTGATCTCTGTTATCAGCGGGTCTGGCCCGCATGGCAGAATCGAGAGTTTCCCTATCCCTGACGACATGCTGCAGAATGCCGCCGCATCCGTCAACACCAAGATTGGTCTATGGAAGATATATCATCTATGAAGGTGGCAACAGGATACATCACGAAGAGTGGTATGAGGAAGTCAACTTGGATTGCTCGGGGCAAGCATTTGGTAGGCCAATCTGCATCCTCATGGAAGAACGAGGTGTGTCCTGCTCATGGGCGCACATGATCATTCCTCCAACATCTGCACTCCCAACCTCATTTCATGTTCGGTCTGCGGTAGACGGAGCAAAATCAAGCCGACGATCCCTGGCGAATGAAATGCGCCCCGTTGCCCAAAAGAAAAAAAAAAAGATGTGGCTGTCCACGTTGTGGTGGTTGTCGTAATGGTGTGCTATAAGCCCGATGCAAGCGCACTGATACTGCACGTCCTATTGAGTCCACATGGCATGGCTGCAGGGCAGATTGGTTATTGTATGTACTACGGTGCATAGGTACGGAATACTGCCGGGCAATTACACGCGCAGTTTCGCGCCTATTGCGATTTTCCTCCAAGCATTTCGCAGTGCATCCCAGCCAGTCTACTCCAATTCGACTTTTGCGTGAGATCGATAGTCTCGGCGCGCAGAAACCAATCGTCATGTACAGATTAGTCAAGATGCCCGTTCCCTCCAGCATATAATGCAAAGAACCGCCACATGCATCTGTCTGAGGGTTGCGCCGCGCCCGTATGCTCTCATGGTCGGCAATCTTGGCCGTCCTCACATTGCCTGTGCAAAGGCTCGTCCCTTGCATAAGGCGAGCGGAACGTTAATCAAAGATGCATATATAGCATCCGCTAGAACGGAGATGGGATGAAGAGTTTCTGGCCGTGCGCTTCCGAAACCGTTGGGCTAAGATATGCTATATACTGCATGCAGAAACTATTTGCAGAAATAAGAGCCTTGGCGGGCGACACTTTAGGGCCCGTTTCCTCTTTGTGTTGCATTCGAAAAAATAATAGTGATGGGATGCGAACAATGCGAGGTTACATCTGGGTTTACCAACGGTGCATGCAGCAGTCGGTACTATTCCATCGTACTAGGCGCTATAGGTAGGCGTTGCAACACTACTGCACACCTGGCAGTAATTCATCACGGTATACAGGGTCTCTCAACCATTGCCTGCGCTAACCTAGAACGGTGCTATGTGCGAATGTCTATAATCCATCACTTGGCCGCTCGGAGTGAACAGCCCGAATATCTCTTGACAAAACGGATCATGCGGAAATGTTTATCACGAGCTATCTTTCAGACTGTTTTACAACTGCATGTTCATTCAAACACCTTCTTAAAAGAGCTTCAATCAAATCTTGAGTTGGGCCGTGGACAAGCCGGGCTAAAACACAACTTACATCAGGTGATTATCGAATATGCGTGCACATTTGCGCTGCATACGTGCAGACCCCGATTTATTGCGCATGGCTATCAATAGACTCGGAAGATTATTGAATACCGATAGAAACTTTGCAGTATGTTCTGCCAGATATTCTTGTCTACAATTTGCCCTCAAGGAAAGCCTTGATCGTGGGCCTAGGGTCTTCCTCCTCGAGACCCAGAAGGCCGTTGGCCAGTTCAACGCCCTTGGCGCTGTCGCCGCCATCTCTGTACAGGTACGCCCCCAAGAAGTCGCGGAAGGCACTGAAATCTTTCTTGGCTAGCTTCTCGTTACCAATGGCGGTCAGGTCCGTGGACTTGACAGGCTCCTTCTGCCACTGCGCCCCGCTCTCCTCCTCGAAAATCTTGAGCAGCTGGTTCTGGGTCGTCGTAAACGAGGCAATGGACAGGTACTGGTTCGCCGTCTTGTCGGCGCGGGAGAGCGAAGCGGCTACGGCCTTGCCGATGAAAGACAGGTTGGATGCGAAAAAGGGCGTGTCGCCCGTGTCGATGATCCGAGCCGTCTTGGTCGTCTTGTCGAAACCGAGCCCGCTGAGCCTCAGACCCTGCGTTGGTGACGGGTTAGCAATTGTCCTATGAGGGAACGAAATAGGGCAAACGAGCCACCAACCCAGTCAAAGAAAAGTCCATTGGTAAACGCTGTCCAAGTGAATGACGGGCTCTCCTCGGACTTTTTGATAATATAGTCGAGCACTTGGATTTTGCCCGAGAGGATAGTCTTGAGCCCCTGGTCCTGGATTGTTCTCGTGTTGACGCCAAACTCTGAAGGGACGAAGCGCTTCACGCCAGCAGCGATGGAAGCGTCGACAATGGGATATTGCTTGCCGACTGCTGGTGTAGCCGCCGCCGAGACGACAGCATCTTGTCCCTGGAGGGCCTCCTTGAGTGAGTCAACCGAATCCAAGTTGACCTTCTTGACGACTACACCGGAAGGAAAGGTTGACGAGGAAGATTCTCGGGTCAATGCCGTGACTTTGAAGCCAGCGGCGAGAAGCGCCTCCGTGATGGGCGCTCCAATGTTGCCAGAAGCCTGTTAAACGTCTGGATTAGTGACGGTTCCGAGATGATACCGATTGCCGGCCCCACTTACACCGACGACGGCAACGTTCTTGATAGAAGACATGATGAAAGGGTCGTTTATCTAATTAATAAGAAATTGATATTGATAAAATGTTTCAAGGGGAGGTCAAGATTCAAGAAGAAATGTGGTTATATATAACTGTGAGATGGGATAAAATGCACTAGGTTCCGTTATATCTTCACCAGAACTGCCGGAAGGCGGGGTTGTATTTTATACTGTCCCGGAATGTGGAGAGGCATTGTGCGATCGCGTCATAATAGCGCATGATTTATCAAGAAGCTGAAGACCGGTCCTGCCCGCTTACTCACCAAATGATGTGGTATTGCTCATTCATGGCGAACATGAGATGGCCACGACATCTATGCAGCTACATCACCCCGCCATGGCTGGCACTCAACTCGACGGGGTGTGCGTGCAACGGTTTCTTGAAGTCAATGCGGGGGGCACTTGATTTCACATTAGTACCCTCGGCTTTGCAACACGGAGATAGATAGTTGTAAGTATTACGAAAACCCTATCTGCCACGACCACTCCCGGGATGCTCTTGTCCCTGATTAAATGCCCTGCGTTGTGCATGTCCCGGAGTCAGCTATCCACCCCGGGCCTTTCCATTCGGGTCCGGGTCGGGCGGAATTCTTCTTAACAATTATCGGCACTTGAGAAGCATGCGGTAGGTACTACCGGAACAGGCCAAGAAGGTAGTGTATAATATTCTCCATGGCCCAGTCTGATACCACGTTTTGTGGACTGGAGGCTACATAACCAGTATGGTATTGGATTGTCTGTCTATAGGATGAAAGTCTTTACCATAAATGTGTCGTGCGCCGCCTAAGAAGCGAGGTAGTCCGTGTTTAGCTGCACCACCTTTTACTGACCCAGCTAGTACTTACACAAGTCCTTGGGTATCTAGGTCATTCGTGATGGATTGGCGCATTGGCGCAAGGCATTGAGGGATTGTTTCCTGACAATCGAATTCATACTTGAAAGCCGATTGTCATCAGATGAGACCTGCAACAGGGCCATTGCCCAAGAGCACAATTCATCATACTGGGAAACAAGCAAGGAGACCTGCAATGTTTTTGGGATGTCGGTCAGTATCAATGATGTATCGAGTCCTTCTGTGCACCGTCATCCTTCCTTTTTGCGAAATGTGCCATAACCAAATCCAATTAATCGCAGCTTTCGATTCAAGCCATAATGAAAGACTTTCATTGATCGGATTCAATGTTCATTTTGACTTAACTGCGCACTCTGCCTATAGAACCTTCAGGCTATGTAAAGATCAATATTGTCCTTCAGCTATAGGACCTATGCAGGAAGGCACTAGAAGCTCGAGCGCGACACACGCGCCAGTATGGTTGGGCGGGTACCTGCCTCGCCTAGCGCCTAGCTCCCTTGAGCTCCTGCACTGTGTGGCACAGACAGTGAGTGCACACTGAGCTGCCCGGCCAACCAAGCTTGTAGCAGCAGTTTGGGCCAATCCAGTGCCCACTGCATCCAGCCTTGCGATTTCTCCAGCTTCGTGGAGTTGACAGCGACTGCGTTTGCGACAATCAACGCAACATCACATCACCATCAAAATTCTTTTCCCCATCTTCACGGCCCGAATCCTTTCATTCGATTGTATCAGATATAGCGCTCAATCATTGAGTCGCCTGCGACCGTCCTTCCCAATTCCCCGCGCAAACCAGATTCAGCAGTATGGCCGACGAGTACCGCGAAGAACCTGCCGAGGAGCCGCAGCTCACGGCGAGCGGCGCCGACGTGGAAATGGGTGACGATGGAGCGGAAGCCCCCGAAAATGCCGACTCGACCGAGCTGCCCTTTGCTGAAGGTGGCGACGAGGTACCCGAAATCGAACAGCACATCCAGTTCATCGACTACCTCAAGAGCCCGATGGTGACACTCCTGGTCGGCGATGGGGAGAACTCTGCAATTTTGACTGCACACCAAGCTCTTCTCGAGCAAAGCCCTTACTTTGCCGAGGCATGCACCGCTTTCAACGATGATGGCAGCGTAAGTAACCATTGGCCACAACCGCGCCGCTTCAATGGCAGATGTTGCAAGAAGAAGCGGCTAATTTTGCGCACAATAGCCTCGACAAATTGAGCTCAGCAACGAAGAGATCGACGCCGTAGGCTGTTTCCTCGAGTACCTGTATACCGGCGACTACTACCCCAAGAAGATCCCGGGTACGCGTGAGCTCGAGCATCAACCTGGCATCCCTGCCGTAGACGAGTCGGGCGATCAGCTGCTGAAGCATGCGCGCGTCTACACACTGGCAGAGAAGTTTGGCGTGGACAAGCTCAGAAGCCTGGCGACCAGCAAGATCCACTGCGTCAACTCGACCGCCAAGGGCGAGATCGCGTACGCTCGTTATGTCTACGCCTACACAGACAAGGACGACACGTCCATTCGTGCCCCAGTGGCCAATTTCTGGGCTACGCGCAGTCATACTCTCAGGGCAGAGGCAGAAGAAGAGTTCCGATCGATATGCTTGGAGTTCCCCCAATTCGGTTACGATGTGCTTAGTAAGTTGTGCCTCGTTACGGCATCTCCCGCGCTTACTGACAATTTCAAGCCCGTGTGCTGGACGAGAAGCTCAAGCGTCAGGGACAAGGAAAGCTATTACCGTCCGCGTCGAGCGGTGGATCAGGAAGAAAGCGGGCGCGACACAGCAACATCTAAAGCCGCGGCCTCTGTACAATCCAACTTCCGACCATTTCGTCGTAGTCTGTGCCTGGACTCATCAACCATACCCAAAATCTGGAGACGTATGTGTATACTATTGCGGGCTGCGTGGGTTCAGCAGCGGGTGCTATCGGGATCATTTCAGAGCAAGCCGTGTATCTCTGGTGGCGCTATTCGCCCAACGACATTTGCCATGGATATGATACGCCCTCAAGTGGCCGTGGTATAAACGTTTTAACGCTTGACATGTACTGGGAGCTGTTTGGGTCGCGGATGAGAGACTTGTACTATCTGCTTGGGCCGTTTTATGATACCAGCCCCAATCGTGATATACTGTGAACGCTTCTCTTACTTGTGTGTTCCACGTGAGTACCATCCGTGATTGAAGCCTCTTGTATTGAGAAGCCCAAGATACGCCGCTAGTTGTCAAGAAGCAGTGACGCACGAACTTCATCACAGGACATTGGACCTCTTCGTTTGTGTTTGTCTTTTACATTCTGCGACACGATCCAGAAAAGATAATTTTTGGTGACAATGGTATTTCAAACCGTGAATGTAAGCATCGCGGTCGCCAGTCACGAGGTTCGAGGGTTCCAAAGTCAGCACCATACGGTCGAGTTCCGCAAATGTCGCCCAGCCGATGTCACAGGTGATCAAACATCGCCCTCGAATAGTCAGGAGGGCTGATTTCCGTCAAGATTCCTCGAATTAAAGGCACTGTACTTCCCTAGGAGGCTAGTGACTCTTGCTCTGTAGTCATAAGGTGATTCTTGAACATTCCTCGAGCCGTCAAGGCATGGTTCGATCTTTTCAGCAGCATATTATTAATTGTGACCACCGTTTATTAAAATATAATCTGAGTATTTTGTTATGGTGTATATTGTCCTCCTTCGTCGTGGGCATATAAGTCTTGGTTCGTGATCGTTTCCTTAACGATTGCGAGCATGCTCTTTGCCCATTGGTACAGTGGCAGTGCTGGCCGTAACATGTCTATGATTTATTACTACCGGAACACTAGATTTGCTTCGGCTTCCTCTCTCCTCTGATTATCCTTTCATTGAATAGGCGTATCATCTACAATCTTAGGAAGATTGAAGCTTTCCCTAGCCTGCCTAAGAGCAGTATCCATGGCGATGGCGAGAGCCGAATCTGGACTCCCTACGTCGTACCCTTCCTCGCTACCATCGCTGGCAGAATATATTCTGTTTGCAAAACGAAAACAAAAACAACCCAAGTCAAAAGAATGCTGTAAGATAACTTGGGATATCAATGCAAGCGCATTGTTCTCTCCGAATATGCTAACCCAATTTGGATTGCGGATTATGACTGACACAACAGAAAAGCCAAAGAACTTTCTAAAACGCGTGCCCTGTTCAACCAAAGCCATAGCAATTTCGTTCAAAACAAAGCCAGGTACGCTTTCTTGCTTCTTCAGGGCCTTCAGAGCAGCGGTTTGGACGTTATCGTTGTATGTCTTCCTAAAGATTCTCGCTATCCGTTGGAGGATCTCGTCAGTTGCATTTGACTCGCTAATGACTTCGATGGCCGCAATTTGAACTTCGGGATTTTGATCATCAATCTTTGTCGCAATCGCTTCAAGCATCTCATCAGTTGCATTTGACAGGCCAATGATCTTGATTGCTTTGACTTGCACGTGCGGTCCATTATATTCAAGGAGCTTCGCTATCTCTTTGAGTGTCGAAAGCGCTAGAATTGGTCGGTAGAGAACGTCAAGCGTAGTTTCTCGAAAGCGCTGTTCAGAAGTTTTGAGGAATTTGGTTATTTCATCTTGTATCACCGTTTCCAATGTCTCCTGTCTGTCGAATATTCCACAGGCGAAGTCGTAAAGACTTTCGCATTCACTCCCGAGCAGCTTTGCTACTGCTTGAAGGACATCATTTGACAGATCTTGTCGATGAATAGCCTTGATATACTTCAGACCATTTGAGATGGAGGGAAGCCTGTCGGTCGACTTTTCAAAGGCGCATATCTCGATTATCGCACGCAGTATGTGACCTGGAAGGCTCGACTGCGTTTGCAAAACGTACATGACGGAGTCTCCCAGTTTTCTGTCTTTTAACATTAGATCGAAGAGGAACTCAACAAGCGCGATTGGTAAGCCATGATTGCCCTCCAACGCCGACAAAAGGTCATCGAAAGGTTCTCCAAGCTCAATTCGACGCTTAATCAGTCTTTGTACAGCCTGAAATGCTAAAGATGACTGACTAGGGTACTCGAAAAGAATGAGAATCACTTTCGATTGGACATCAACAAATTCGGAATGATCCAAATACCTAGCAATCGCTTCGAGCACGACGTTATCCAGTTCAAGGCGTGCTAAGGTCTCAAGAGAAATAGCACGCACAAGTGGGTTCGCGTGATTGATATTCGCTACCAATACCACCCAGATGGACTTGGGGAGCTTTTCGAGTAGTAAAAGCGTAGATGATGCTTTATGCCGAACACTTTCGTCGTTGTCTTCAAGTTTGTGTAATATTGCTTTAAATACGGTATCCGACGGATTGAAATACTTGAGGGTATCCACTGCGGCCAACTGGACACGGAGTTCCGGGTGATTAAGCTTCGCTTCCACAGCTGTTTGGATTGAGTGTGGTATTTCTGACAAAATATCTTTGGTCTTCCTGACAGCGGTGCATACGTCTGTTACATGCGGTACACCTAAGGGGATGCTTTGGGCTGATTTTAGCAGCATTGGCTTTGCCCTCAATGCTTCTATGCAAGCCATCTGTATTCCCTTCCAAGGTGACTCAAGGATCCCGACCACAGATTCGATTGCGGCATCTAGAAAGTCCGGGAATACATCCATAACTCGCAACGCAGCTTTTTGGATAGGAGATTTCGAAATAGGATACCGCTTTTCTTCCAGAATCTCTATCATCCCCTGTACTAAAGAGTTGGGAAAAGGTTGCTGGCTTATCAGGTGCTTGAAAGTAGTTGGTTGAAGGGTCAAAAGTGAGTTTTGAAATTCTCTCTCCACTTGGGAAAGTATGGAATCTGGCAGGTTCTCCTGATTTTCTAGAATGAGAAGAGCAGTCCCTCGAATATCAGGATCTTTGTTATTGAGCCTTTCTGCCAGCGCTTCAAGCATGTGATCGGGTAAGTCGGTCAGTCCAAGCCGACTTACGGAATTTCCTCGACCATAGAGAGAGCATTCTATCCGAATTTCTTCCAAAAGATGATGGACAACTTTCGAGAAAATGGACTTTGGCAGATGCTCCTGCTTGATAAGCGCCTTCATGACTATTCGGCGCAGGGAATCGTCTCTGGATTCGAGCTGTTCGGTAAGGGTAGAGATACTTTCTTCCGATAATTCAGAATACGAGGTGGGAGGAAAACGATTCAAAACAGGAAGAAACCAGCTATTGCCATGCTTCTCGGAATTGGATAAGTAAGCCATAGAGGCATTGACAAATTCAACATCCAAAGTTCGCTGGCGAGGAATCTCAAACAAGAGAAATTTGGCCATATCGAAACCCTTCGATACATACTTTGAAAGGATGCTCATAGGAAATTCCATCTCTCGGGCTAGAGATGGTAGGGAGGCCTGACCAAGAGATCTATTCTTTCGATACGTGTACTGGAATTCTAACCACCGTGATAGTTGGTTTTCGAGGCCTGATCGCAAGGGAAAATCCTGGTCCGTTTCATATAGACAGCGCAAGACAAGTCGCTGATGAGCAAAACCAACCAAATCCAGTGGTTCTGCTTGTATTTCGTGGAAAAGTTCTGATTGAAAATCGGGGTTCGCATTGGGGGTAGTTGTGCTGGGAAACTCCAGACCGAAAAGTCCAGAAAGGAAGCGCCAGACAATGTCGTATCGGGGTGAGTATTTGTGCTGGCGAAAGAACTCCAAGTGCGGTATTGTCTTTTTTGGCGACTTGTTTACCTCACTTCGGGTGTCAATGACCTGGAGGGCACTCGAGGTAACCCAATGCCTTCGAATGTATTGCGCCGCAAAGTATTCCTGGAAAGTCAAATGAATGAAGTAGAGATTGCAAGCTTTTGTCCGGAGCGCAGTGTCAGACCAGCGAAGAAAAGGGCTTGTCTTTGTCAATGTATTTGGTAGTCCTCCGAATGATAGAAGATCCTTCCAAACAAGGCGAATGTCTCTCTCGTTAAAGACTGTCTGTCGATTGTACAACCCGTGGAAGGCTAATGCCTCGAGGAAGCTGCGGGACGACTTGGCATGGCTAATATCTGAAATTACTCTGTTTGACAAGGACTCATCGATGGCTGCGTAGAGTTGGGTCATAGTCTTGGGATCAATTTGAGAGCGATCCTCCCAAGCGAAACATAATGCGTCGAGTTGGATTGGTATGCGAACAAGATCCTCGATGAGTGGTCGGCTTTGGAGGAATTTAAGGATCTCCGAAGCTTGATTTGGATCCCTGTCCTCTTTCATCACCTCCTTCACATACTGCTCAACCTGTGGTTTGTGAAACCCAACAGTCTCCAGTTCGACATCGAATCTTTGGTAGTCAGCGAGATTGACTGATGGTCGAGATGTAACGATGGCATTGGGTTCATTTAACAGAAGCTCGAGGAACTGATGAAGACCGTCACCACTATCAGTAGAAGAAACAAGGGGTTGAATCTCATCTAACCCATCAAGAAGGAAGAGTGTTCTAGAAGAACCATCGCCTGCTATGTGTTTGCACAGGGCTGCCCAGATTGATGGGTCGTGTTTCTCATGTGGGTCTTGTATGAAAGAGTCGTACTCATCGGAGAAGAGTGTTTGCAGGTCGAAATTTTTCTGATAGGTCGACAATTTTCGCAGTGGAATCCAAAGGAGCCGATCGAAATGATCGTGCCATTGTTGATGGTTTACGAAATCATAAACGATCTTTTTGCACAAGGTCGTTTTTCCAACGCCGGGAACGCCTCGAATCAGGATCCGCTGCGGTCTCGCCGTACCGCCATTTCGCAATTTGCGCGGCTCAAACAACTGGCTGAGGCTGATCTGAGAATCACCACTAGATTCGGGAATATTGAGTCTTGATAAAAGTGAAGTATCGAGCTCATTTTGTCTGGAAATATTCTCAGGTAGCTTGTTCTGCTGTTTAGGCAGTACAATAGAAAGATTGACGTAGCAATTGCTCATGTTCAGGGTGTGAGAAGAGAGTCTTATGATCTTCAGGCGGTCTTCCCCTTTGTAATTCCTGATGATTTGTTCGTCCGCTTTCTCCAAATTGGAGGGCTGCCGCATGGCTTCGATCTCGGCCTTGATCCTTTTATATAATGGATCGTCAAACCCGTAGCACTTGTTGAGTCCTGAATGATTCGTGGCGACACCCCTCGACTTGGTCGCTTGGCAGATGGCGGAGCCTTTATCAACAATCTTGCGATCATGTTCAGTCAAAGTACACAATGGGTTGGGGCACACTTACCCTGCCGATGGAGACGCATCCCAAAATGTATGTAGGCAGTTGTTCGTATAGAGCAGTTATTGGTAAGCTTTGAGTTCTTTCGGATGGTTGTAAGAACTGGCATCGTTCCATAAGGTCCGCGAGGTGCTCAGAGTGCTTCTCTAGTGACAGTAAGAGACGAGTATCTGAGCCAAGAAGGCTAGTCATGCGTGCCATGTAGTATCCAAAAATGGAGGTCGATGACCCTAGATGAGGTGTTCCGAGAAAAAATATACCGCATGTATTCTTTAGGGTATCTTGGCCACGATGTTGTGCAATGCACAAAGCCTATATACAGTGTCAGCCATCTGATGCTCGCAGATAGAGCCACGCACCTGTTTTATGACGATGCCACCGAAACTGTGACCGATGAAGATGATCGGTAGGTCCTGAGTTCACGGATCAGTGTTGGGGATGACTGTAGCATCGAGTTTGTAACTAGGTACCTTCTTTTCTTTGTGATCCTCAAGAAGGTCGAGCAACCTACGGCCAATGTCTTCAGACGTCTGGACAGGCGCATTTACAAGCCAATCACAATTGTACTTAAAGTTACGAATGACGGCTGTAGGGAAAGTAGTAGGTAGCAGATCCCTCAAAAGATGAACGTCTTTCTCGCTGCCAGCCTCCTTGACTTTGCGGATCCATGTGTGCTCATAGTGCGCACCTAAACCATGAACGGCAACAATTCTAAGCAATTCAGCTTCGATATCGGATGTTGAGGGCGCTTCTGCGGTATCTTCTTACTGGAACTTGCCATTTTTTTGATCCACAATAGACTTGAGCTCGGCATCAACACGCGTTGGGTCTTGATCGCGGCGTTGGATCTTCGACGCGATGATCCGTAGTAGGAAGACGAAACCGAGCAGCACAACACAGCCGGTGAACATAATCGAAAAGCCGAGCATGCTCATTTCATTCATGGTCTATATTGACATCACAATAAGGAATAAAGCGTTCGAGAGTCGATATACACTTTGTACAAAGGGTGTAGGACGATTGAGAGAATATCGATCAGACCAAAGCCTACTTCAACCCCGCCGTGCCCGCCTGTTGATACCAGCAGAGACTGGGCTGACACCGGAATTTCGGGCAGATTCTACCAATTACAGATTGTGCGGCTGTGGTCTGCAATAGCAGAATAAGTACCTACAGATCAACTGCTGCGCACTGGCGGACTGGATTGGTGCTGAGCAAGCCACAGTTGCAGTGCATGACTTGATCAGACGTGGGTGGGTGGGTCTGTAATCTAAAAGGGCAGCTCTGCATGTTTATCCTGTTGGGAGAGGTACTCTGTATGGCCAAATACCGTGATGCACCTTGTACGTACCGCGTAACCCGATGAATTGACTGGTAGGAGCTGCACCCATGGGGACATGCAGTATATTGAATTGTGTAGCCCGGCCAAAAAACCCACCCCCTTGTTATCGTGGGTTGGGCCATAAGGGCCATTAAGGCTTTTAGTGGGGTGTAGCCCCGATAGAATACACTTAGCCCAATACATCATCTTTTGACCACCAAAACCGACCACCAAAGTACACCCATAACCTGCTTTCATGGTGATGAGAGTGGGACATGACAAAGCCAGCCGCCGTTTCCCCAAGGCCATATGTTAAATTCCGGCGAAGCTCAAGAAAAAAAATCAACAGTACCGAAACAAGACCACTAAGATACCGAACCCCCTACAAATCACCACGGGTTGCACCGGGTCAAGCCAGACGAGCTGGTGGCAGCAGGTCAATGGAGGGTACAGAAAGTATTTGGAAGGAGGGCAGAGGGTGAAGTGTGAGGCTAAGGTTGAGATGGGTTTTACAGTACTGTCGCACAACCCTCGGATCGTCTCGGGTTGGTAGGGTGGATAGCCGAATTGTCAGATGGTGGATTATGGTTCCCATACACTGGGGTGTGCTTGAGCACACGGATCAACCCCATAGTGTTTAGATAAATATACGGGACCTCCCGGGGATTAGCCGGGGCCACCCAAATAAGCGTACACCTTATCAAAACTAAAAGGCGCAGAATATAGATTAATACATTATACAATTAACACCTATATTAAATTAGTTTAAACTCTAATAGGAAAGCACCACCTTAATTAATAATTAAAAGTCTTAATGCCTCCGCCGAAGCTACGAAAATAATGACTATAAAGGAAGCCGGAATCGGCCTAACGGCATCGTTAAAAACAACCTCCGACTGGAATAATTGGGAATATGCGTTCTAGATCCAGGCACAAATTACCAGATTAACTAATCACCTTAAAAACAAAACGACTTTAATCAAAACCCTAGTCGAACCGGATATAAAAAAAACTAAATACACAAAGACCGCGGCTGCTACCTTCGAAGCTGCAAATGCAAACGACGATCCGATTATATAAGATAAAGAGGACGGGGAATGGACGATTACGGATCTTACTAAAAAAGGTTAGAAGTTGTTTAACCTCGATTATAATTATTACAAAATAAGGGAGGCTATATACGCTAAATAATATACGGTAATTAAGGAGATTACGAAATGGATGATTATAACGATTTCTCCAGACTTTTTCTCCACGTGCTATTTGATTAACGAGCCTTTGCATAAATAATACGAGAATTTAAGGGCTCGCTATGGTAAATTGGCTATAAATAACAAAAGAGAAACAAAGAAATAATATTTAAAAGCTTTTAAGCCTCCGAAAATATTAAAAAAAGCTGCTAATTAGGTTAATAAATAGGAAATGGTTATAGCGAAAGCCCAGGCAAAGCAAATAATTAAAGCATAGGATAATTCGGCTTAGGCTATAGACTTCCTAAATGTAATTACCTTAATTATGCTATAATAGGCCGCCTTTTATTAAATTTACAAAAAATAAAGCATTTTAAATAAAAATTTGGAATATCGGGTAATAAATAACGATTTTTATAAGGGCTTAAGCATCTAATAGCCGATTAAGCCAAAAATTGGGAAAAGCGCTTTCGCAATTTACGCTAATAAAGCTGAAAAATAGCCCTAAAACGGATAAAATAAAGACGCTTACCCCGTTAAAAATCAAATGCCTCCCCGATTAAATGCGGCTAGTTTACGTAAAGGAAGGGGTGGACGAATTACCTATAATAAAAGGCAAAAAAATACTAGATGCCCTGCTTGCTACCTTTTTTACGCCCTTAATTTGTGTTTTTACGTATTCCCAAAAAAAGCCTATCTAGGTTTCGTCCCTAAAGATAAAGTATAAACACGAGTAAATAAAGCCCTTAAAAAAGACCTTAACCTATAGGAATAGGTTCGCAATATAAAAAAAATTAGAACCAGCCGAATTAGCATATTACGAATAACCAAAGAAAAGTCGCTCCCGATTAATATAAATTAATAAAACAAACGATTAATAGTAAACGTATAAAGCAGTTTTATAGCATTTATAAAAGATTACCTTTTGCGCCATTTAATTATCCTAGATTTAGCGATAACGATTTTAATTATAAATATAAAAGCAAAGCTTATTAACTATAAGCAAGCTCCTAATTACGACTTTATTTAATTAGGCGACCGGAAATTACCTATTTACGGATACGGCATAATAATTATATAGCTCGGATCCAAAATACTACTATTAAATAATATAGCCTATTATCCTAAATTGCTAATTATACTAATATTACTCCGTTAATTATAAAAATAAGGATATTACTAGGATAATAGAAACGACCCTATAATATTACGCAAAAAAAATAGATTTTTAATTAGCATACTCTAAAACTAATACGGATAATACGTTTTCGAATACAGATTTTACGAATTATTTTTAGCGTTATTTACTATTTACCGGAAAAAATATATAATATAAATAAAAAGGCCATTATTAACTAAGGAAGCTATATAATAGCACTATAAAATAAGACATCTAAGCCCGGCAGCTTTCGAACACCTTATCTATTTATTTTAGGGGGTAAAAATTAAAAGACCAATTATAATAAAATATAAAGCCTGCGCATTTATAAAGATTACGCGCTAACCACGGCGAGCGCCACGGCTAATTAACGAAAATTATAACGAACGATTAGCTATAGATTTTTATAATTATACCAAAGGGATCGAAAACTATATATTTTAAATGCTAATTATTTATTGGCAAACGGGATATATATAGGATTACTATTTTACGGAAAGGATTGCGATTATATTAATTAACGCTTTCCGATCGTTCCTAGGCATAATGGAAACCTAATATAATATTAAAATTAAAGTTATCGAATACGATAACGAGATTATAAAAGTTAAATAGGTAATAAGAAAATACCTCGAAAACAAATATATTAAATTCGAGCCTTTAGCATTATATATATAAGCCTAAAATAAAGCTATTAAACGCTTAAAGGGTATAATTAAAAAGAAGGAATAGGCAATGCGCATTGGCGCAAGACTCCTTTACTAACTCTGGCCCGAAATCGGCAAAACCGCGGTATACTTATATAATCACACGCCGAATTATAGTTCCCGATAGCGCATATTATATATAAAATTCTATAAAGCAGTTGCGAAAGCAAAAGGAGTTCTAAATCTAAGCTATAAGCCTAATTAAACCTATTTTAAAGCATTCGGATATAAAGCATACGCAATAACGCTAACGGCATAATAAAAATTCGGCCGTTTATAGCGATTAATACTTAAGGCATAGGTAGGATACTTAATTGGATATAAGTTATCTAATATTTATAAAATCTAAATTCCTAATTAAAATAAATTAATTAATACGAAAGATATAATTATAAACGAAAAGGAATTATGCGATAGAAAGTGGGATATATTTAAAAACGAGCTCCTAAATGCTAATACCTAGCTTATCGCCGACTTCGTAACTAACCACGTAATATTTAAGGACGAGATCCTATAAGAACCAAAAAGTAAAAATACCGCCGCAAAAAACATCCTATTAGGTAATAATTAAGATAATTAAAAAAAAAGTAATAATTAAAAAAGTAAAAAAATAACGCTAAATAGAAAGGATAAATAATACCCTTTTATTATAGCGAAATTTGCCTTTTGGACTCTATTATAAATACTTTTATTAGCTTTATTAACATATAGCATAAAGGCGATTACGATTAAAAATACGGCGCTATTAAAAAAAGGACCTAAAATAGTCCTATAATAAGCAGTTTTTTTAATTGGTTATAAAGCCGTTCCTAAAGCAGGATAAGGCAATAATTAAGATGATAGGGCGAAGCTAAAACGCTTTTTTCGTTAAAGGGTGAAAATTCATAAAGCGGAAATCCTAGCTCCCTTTAAATGGTACTATAAGTTGCATTATTATCCGTTTGGCAGATTATTTTTTTAAGCAAAAGCTAATTATTTATAGAGTTATAAAAATATACGATTTTAGACCGAGATTAATAGGAAAGATTTATGAATAAAAGGCAAATAGATTTTTAATTATATATAGGTATACGTATATAAATTCGATAAGCACGGGAGATTTTAGAAGTATAAAGCAAAATTCGTCGTTCGCGGTAATTAATAGGCGAAGTTTTAAAACTAGGAAACCTACGCGGCTATATTGGTTAAAAGATTATTTCGCACCTTAATCGCGATCGTAGCGAAATTCGATTTTAAATTAATATAATATAACGTAGTGAACGCGTTTATATACGCTTTTATTAATTAAGATATATTTATAAAGATGCCGGATGGATATTAAAAAAAAAACGCTATATTGTTATTAAATAAAGCATTTTATAAATTACGGATATTACCGCTGTTATAGCAAAAAGAATTTATAAAAATTTTAGCCGAGATCGGTTATACCTAGATATTATATAAGCCCTGCGTATTTATTAAAAAAAAAGTGCTAGTTTTTTTTTACGTTAACGATATGATTATCGCATATAGGAATAAGGATAGAAAGGCTGTTAATTATTTAATATAGCATTTTATAGAGAAGTATAAAATTAGTGGTGGCGAGCCAGTATAATGGTTCCTTAGGATAGAAATAATTAAAAATCGTGCATCTAAAATAATCTGGCTTTTTTTAAAAGGCTTACCTTAAAAAAATCGCTAAGTTTGCAAATAAAAAAAAAATTTATATAATGCTAATAGGTTGCGAAAAATTTATACCTCGATTAATTATGGCGTTTTCCTACGAAATATAAAAATATTAAAAGAAAATCGGATTATTGCTATTCGCGGTTATATTTACGAAACTAAATATCGCATTCGCAATAGCTAGATTGGCTCGATTCTTTAATAATCTAAGCTAAATATATTAAAAAACTGCTAATCGAGCTTTGATTTACCTAATTAATACTAAAGAATTTTCGCTTAAAATCGGAGGATCCTTTAATCTAATAATTGCTAATAACGCATTATTTACCGATAATAGTATCGATTGCAAAAATACCTAAATATTCGCTATAAAGTTATTCGGAGGATTAATTAGTTAGCGATTAAATAAATAAAATATAATTACTACTTCTACTATAAAAGCTAAGTTATTTGCCCTAGCGTAAGCTGCTAAAGAGATATTATTCGTTAGCTGATTATTAAAGGAATTGTCGATATAGCTAAATAATAGTACTATTATTATTAAGTGTGATAATAAGCAGACTATTAATTTAATTAACGCCGAAATCGCGTTATTAAAAATAAAGCTCCGTTACGTGGATATCTATAACTATTAGTTACGATAAGAAGCCTAAAGAGGAAGGATTAGAGTTATTTATAAACCTTTAAATAAGATAATAGTAGATGGATTAATAAAAAGCTTGCTAATAGGTAAATGGCAGAATTTTTTGCAATAGATGGGATTTGACGTTGCCTATCGTAATTAAGACGAATAGCCCTAAAAGAAGCTATATTTTGCTAATTAGCAATTTTGATTTAAGTATAGCTAGATCTACGATAAATCGTGGATCTAAGGGGGTGTGTTAGATGGTGGATTATGGTTCCTATACACTAGGGTGTGCTTAAGCACACGGATTAACCCCATAGTATTTAGATAGATATACGGGACCTCCCGGGGATTAGCCGGGGCCACCTAAATAAGCGTACACCTTATCAAAACTAAAAGGCGCAGAATATAGATTAATATATCACATAATTAACACCTATATCAGACCAGTTTAAACTCCAATAGGAAAGCACCACCTTGATTAACACGAATGTACGGTGGTGTTACTAGGTCACAAATAGTGGGGAAAACTACCTGTTGAACTATGGCACTACGGGGAAATACCAGCTGCCACGCAGCTGGTGAAAACCTTGCATAATAGGAATACTATAAAACCTTTTAAAAATAGCCCTTTATATAGATTATTAAGTTATATTAATATATATATATCGACTTTTTATTTATTTTATAGCTATTTAATTATTTAATAGTTATAAGCCCGGTTTATATTAGTATTTTAATAGAATTTTAAATTAATACTAAAAAGGGAGATATTATAACTTTTTAATTATAAAAAAAAAAAGCAAATTAAAAGCTTATAGCGATTTACCGGTAATTAAATAGCGACCTTTTTTAAAGCGAACGTTATATTTTCCTCCCGAAATTAATATTACGAATAAAAGGCCTAATTGCGTCGATTTATAACGTTATTAGCCTAGGAGTTATTAGATCCCGATAATTAGAAATAATTAACTCCTTAACCTACGATTTTTTAGGGACCGAACGGCGGAAACCTAAATTAAATTTAAATATTAATTTTTAACGCTATTTTTATTATATATAATAACGAAAAAATAGCTATTAAAAAAATTCGCGCGTATATCCGATAAATTATAATATTATATTTTTATATTATATTAATAAAAAAAACTATTATATAACTAAATATTAATATTATAGGCGGCGTTTCGATTTATTAAAAATAAAAATAAATAAATTATTAAAAACGTATATAAAAAATTTATAAAAAAAAGGTTTTTAAAAAATAGCCTATTTATAAATTTTAAACCTAAAAGATAAAATTTATTTAATATATTCTAAACCTCGGAAAAATATTTTCGACCGAATTAATAAGCTAAAAAGCTAGGTTCGGCCTAAAATAAGCTATGCTTATTTTATAAATAATATAAAGGGTTTATATAAAATAAATTATATTAAAATCGACGTAATTTTATTATAAAGCTATAAACGATTTATAGAAAAAATACGAAAAATAGAATTATATAATGCAAAATAAAACAAAACCTACGGGACGGAAAAGTATTCGATTAATTACTACGGCCGATTATTATTTAGCGAATTTAGTAATTTTTAATTAACGAAATTCGGATTAAAAAAGTTAAAGTAATTTATTATTAACTAAAAAGCCGAAAACGGAAAAGGAATTAAAATCGAAATTTAAGCCTAAACCGAAACCTAAAAAAATAAACGTAAAAAATTTTCCCGGAATAACCCTTAATACGTTATTTATAAGGTAATTAGGTATTATTAGCGTAGTTATTTTTTTATCCGGAATAACCGTAAGGTTTTTAATTTAAAAAAATAGGAAATTTTTAACCGGAATATAAAAAAAAAAGTTTCGGGCTAATATAATAAAGGTTCGGGCTTTATACGAAAAAACGGCAAAAAATCCGTTTAAATAAAATTATATAAAAAATAATCCGATAATATATTTAAAATAAAAAAGGAGTTTAAAAGGTATAATTAAATAAAATTAGGAACGTAATATAGCTTTATAAATATAATTAATATATTTAATTACTTTTTAAAAAACTTATTTATCGCTAATATAAAGGTTATTTTTTATATATATAATAATTTTAATAAATTTATTAATTTTAAAGCCGCGGCAAATTTGCAATATATTTTTATAGGGAATATTAGGGTTTTAATTAATAAATAAAATATAATTAATATTAAAATAAATATATTAATATAATATTAAAAAATAAAAAACGGCTTTATATATAAATAAATAAAAAAAGGTAGTATACGATTAATTAATATGGCTTATATGCCAGGTTTTTATTTTAGCTTAATATCGCTGCCGAAACTTTAAAAAAAATAAGGTTTTTGTTATAATAACCGAAACGATAAATTTATTTAATTTTATAATAAATTAAAGCTAATAGCTTAAATATAAATAATTTACGGCTTTAATATCCTAGAATATAAGCCGTTAGGTATTTGCGTAATATTAAATTAAAAAAATAAGGCGTTTATTATTATTAATAAAATCCCGTATAATCCGGAAAAAGGGATTAAAAGCCGTTTTTCGGAAAATCCGAGATTTCCGTTAAGCGGTATTATAAGGATTTAGCACGAAAAAATAAAATACCTTTCCTAAAAAGCTTTAGCTAATTTTATTTTAATATCGCTAAAATTCCGCCTAAAAAAACCGATAACGTATAAATATAATACGTACGGGATGGTAAAAATCTCGAAAATAATTTTTCGATAAGCGGTACCTAATAAATAGCTAGTATTTTTTTTAAAATTATATATCGATTAAAAAGATTTATTTAAAAGCTAAAGGGATTATAAAAAAAATTTTTTAATTAAACGGATAATATTTATTATTAATAAAATTATTAGCTACGCAATAGCGTTAATAACGGTAATTCGAAGCGAAAACGAAAATTTTTTATTATTTATAAATATAATTAATTAAATTATTATTTACAAAAAAGGAAAAATTAAATTTATTTGCTTAAATAATAAAATAAACCGTTTAAAAACGGTCGATTAATACCGTTAATAAAATATTAAATTCGAATTATTTACCCCGGAGAATCCGAGTTAAAATTATAAAATAAAATAAATAAATAGTATAATTATATATAAAGCACGCGTAATACGATTTTCCGGAAATTTATTACCCTAGCTATAAAAGCATATTATAGCTATTACGATATATTTATATAATTAAACGCTAAAATTATACGATACCGAAAAAAAACCGCGAAAAATAACTTTAATTAAAATATTACGGTAATATATTTAAAAAAATAAAATTTCCGGATTAAAATTACCTTAAATTGCTTATTTTCGGAAATATAAATATAAATATTTCGTTATAAAAAAAACTATTAATATATTAAATAAGCAAAATAAGCTATTATTTAAAGCGTATATTAAATATTTAATAAAATATAATATTTTAAATATATATTTTATTTAAATATTAGCGAAAAAAAAATATTCCGGGTTAAAAACGTAATTTTCGATAAATTATAAATTTACCGAAAGGATCCGTTAAATTTTAGGGAATTTTTAAAAGCCGAGCTCGACGAATTCTTAAAATTTGTAAAAATATAAAACTAAAAAATAATTAATATAAAGAAAATCGAGGAATAAGCGGACCTAAAAGCGGTATAGCGTTTAATTATTAGCGATTTTATCGAAAAAAATATAATTAAAAAACCGAAAAAAACTAATAATAATATTTTTAAAATTAATTAATAATATTAAATACCTTTAGCTATGCTATTGGGGCCCGGTAATTTAAATTTAATTAATTTTAATATATTTTTAAACCCGATTAAAAATAAAAAAATAAAAAAATTCGAAGCTATTTTTTTTAATAATATCGTTAAATATATCTTTATTCGAGCTAGAAAATAGCAGTATTAACTTAGCGATTTTAAATAAAATATAATAATAATATACGGATAAGTTTTTCGATTTTAAAAGAAAAAAAATCGTAATAGCTTAGCAAAAGGCTTTTTTTAAAAAAGCTAAAAATAAGCCGAGCCTACGAATTATAAATATCCTAAAATTACCGAAAATTTATAAAAACTTAAAATAATACTTATTTAAGGATGCTTTTCGGTAAATTATAAACGATTATATATATTAATATATAAAAAAATTTAAATCGTAATTAAAATACCTAAGGCGAATAGCTATAAAGCATTAAATAATTTATAATATATAGGTATTTATTTATAAAAACGATAATAAAATCCTTATTAAGCCAAAAGCTAAATTTATAATATATAGGAATTAATAATATATTAGCGATTTACCGACGCGTATTATAATTTTCGTAGCTATATTATTACGGATATTATTAATAATAATAATTTAATTTAATTTAAAAACGTATTAAATAAACGCAATAAATGCGTTTATATAAGCGGATATTAATAAAAAATATATATAAAGTTTTTTTTTTAAATTCGAATAATTTAAAAAAATATTACGTTTAAAAAAAGCCCTATATAGCTTTCGGAAATTTTTATTTATATAATAATAAACGTTTATTAAAATATTAGCAAACTTTGGTTTTATAAAAATTTTATAAAAGCTATATATTATAATAAAAAAAGGTATTATTGCTTTTTTTTACGTAAATAATATAATTTTTTATTATTAATGGGCGTATTAATAGGAATTTAGCAATATTAAAGCCGCTTTTTATTTAAAATTTAAATTAAAAAAAAGAAAATTAAAATAATTCCTAAATATAAGTATTTTTTGCGACTAAATAGCGAAAAAGCTATAGCTTTTATAAAAGTTATATATCGAAAAAATTATAATAAGTTTTAAATTCGATAAGGAATTAAAATAAACGGATATTTTAATATTTAAAAAATTATTTTTATTCGAAAATAAAACCGATGCGGAATTTTAATTATTATATTAATTTAAAATTAGGTCGATTTTATATGTAATTATTTTAATTCGGCCGGATATAATATTCGTAATAGCCAGGTTTTTTAAATTTAATTCGAATTTATCGCTATAATATTACCGAGCTATAAATTAAATAATTAGCTATTTATATTCGATAAAATAGCTAAATATTTAATATAGGTTTTTAAAAAACGAAATAAAGGCATTTATTTACGTAAGCGATATTTTATTTATAAATAATACTTTAAATAAAAAAAGCAGCTAAAGCTATATAATAACTTTATTTGGAAAGCCGATCGTATAGCAAGCTAATAAATAAAATATTATAATTACTTTATTTATTAAGGCCGAATTTTTAGCTTTATTATAAACGGCAAAAAAAAATATTTATTTTTTTAGGCTAATAAAATCCTTAAGCTTAAAATTTAACGAATAATTTATTATTATTTATAATAATAAATAAATTATTCGATTTTTCGTCGAAAAAGCTACGAAATTATAAATAAAATTTAAATATATAAATATTTATATTTATTAATTAAAATAAAAGGTTTAACGAAGCTATATAAAAATCTATTAAATAAAAATTAATTAAATAATAGCTAATAGGCTTACGAAAACCCTACCTAAGCAGAAATTCGAATAATTTAAAAGCCTAATTAACCTTATAAATATTATAATTTTAATTGCTAACGGCGGATAAGAAATGCTTTAGCCGGTATTTATTAATAATTTTATAAAAAAAATAATTTATATTAAAAAGTCGGGAAAACCGTAAAAACCTAGGTTTTTTATAATAGCGGTATTTAAAAAGGATTAGCGATTTTATTAGGATTATTTATGCTAATAAATTTAAATTAGCTATTTATAATTATTGCGCTAATATTTAAAAATAGGCAAAATATTAATATAAATTATTATAAAAATTATAAAGGTTTAGCGAAATTTTAAATTTTAAAGTTATAAAAATATATTAAAAGCATTATAAAAGGTTTATAGGTGGTTTATTAATAAGTATTTTTTAAAAATTTTCGGGAATATTTTATATTTTTTAGGGGCTGGACCTTTTGCGATATATATTAATAATATAATAATAAAAATTAAATAAATATATATTTATAAGCCGTAAAAACCCGGCGATATAGCGGCGATTTATTAGCGAAGCATTTTTTTACCTAACGTTTAAAACCGGGGGTAAAGGTTTAAATTTTTTTAAAAAAATTATTATTTTTATTATTTTCCTTATTAAAATTTACGGTTAAAATATTTTAGTTTTAGTAAAAAATTAGCAAATAGTTCGAAATAAAGTCGAAGCTATATTAAAAAGAATTATTTATTATTTTTTAATATAAAATATAGAATTTTTAAAATTCGTTAAAAAAACCGGTAAAATTACTAAAAATAAAGCGGTAAAGCTTATTCGAAGCCTTTATAGCCTTATAGAAAAAGCGAATTTCTAAAATAAAACGATTAATATAATTAGTTTAAATTTCGCGAATTATTAGCAAAATAATAGCGGCCGTTTAGCGATTTAATTTGTTAAATTTAGCGATTTTATAAACGGAAAAATTTTTACGATTTTTTTCCTATTATATAGCGCGTTTTAGCTAATTTTAAATATTACGGAATACGTTTTTAGGTTATAAATAGTTAATAAATAATTCGCAAATATAAAAAATTTTAAAATTTATAAATATTTTGCTAAAAAAAATGCTTATATATATTTATAAAACGGGTTTTAGCAATTTTTACGGTACGGGCGGGCTATAAAAAATTAATAACTAATTTAAAATAAAATTATAGCTATTATAAACCTAAATATAAGCTTTTTTAAAAATTTAGTAATTTTTATATTTATTAAAGTTTTTGGCTAAAATTCGGGTTAGCTAATAATTCGCAAATATACCGCTAATATATCGAAAATAATTCGAAAATATTTATTTTTAAAATTATAATAACGAAGCTAAATTTCGGGAGGCTTTTAATTTTTTATATAATAAAAATAGCGGTAATAAAAAATCCTTTAGGCTATAGCGAATTAATTTCGAATTATTAGTAATTTATTTAGGAAAAAAAAATTTATAAAAAGGATTTTTACCGTTATTAAAAAAAGCCGGTATTATAGCGGTAACGGGAAAACGCGTTAAAAATTAGGCTATAAATATTTATTAGCTACCTATTTGCGAAATATTTGCTATATAGAAATTTACCGGAAATATAACTAAAAAAAAAGATACCGGAATATTTAAATAAAAATTTAAAAAAAGATATATATTAGTAATATTATAAAATCGCGCTTATCTCGCGGGGACCTAAGAAAATAAAAAATAAATATAATAAAGAACTAGCGGTAAAACCGAAATTAATAAAATTAACGGTATCGACGATAAAAGTATCGTAAAAATAATATTATAATAGTAAATAGTAATAAAGGGGTGGATTTACGATTCGGGAAAATTAATAAAAAAAAAAGAAAGAAAAAACGGAAAATCCGGGATTTAAAGGGTTATTTATATTTGTAATTATTAGCTATTAGGTAATTATTTTACGGCGTTAGATAATTATTCTATTTTTTAGCTAATTATTTTATTTTATAGCCCGGGTATAAGCCTAAAACGGAAATAATAATAAGCGCGGCGTTTGTATTTTAAATTATTTTACGGAGCTTAAAGGAATTACGGCTTATTTGCTATTTAATTAAAAAAAATTAAAGGCATTTAAAAAACGGTTTTAGTGCCGAAAAAGCTTTTTATTTCTTTAGAATGCATTATAATAAAATAATTTAGCATAATTAGATTTATGCTAAAAAAGTGTATTAAATTATGGCATTATAGGGAAATATTAGCTGTTATATAGCTGGTAAAAACCTTATATAATAGGAGTACTATAAAACCTTTTAGAAATAGCCCTTTATATAGATTATTAAGTTATATTAATATATATGCATCAACCCCCTGTCTATTCTGCAGCTACCTGACTGTTTAACACTACCCAATATTATTACGAGAGCTCGCAAAACCAGCACAATCTTTCAGTAGGTAGACTTAGTCTAATACATTATCCTTTGACCACCAAAAACACCATCGTTGACGTACGCCCATCAACTACTTTCAACGCTCGGGCACTATTACGAGACGGGAGGTCACGATCAGCCTGTAAGTAATAGCAGTTGAGGTGCTATATTTGCCTGCCATGGGAGTTAATATTATACACTAATTTATATAATATTATTAATATGGCGCACAGGGTGGCTGATACGTCTCCTTCAACTTGTGTGCATCGCGGGTCGCTGACCAGTCGCAGTGGATGGCATGAACTAATAACCAAAGATCTGCCGTAGCAAAAGTTTCGTGTCAGTGCTGCGTAAATCATTATATTTCCCCTCCTAAAAGCAAAATAACTACTGGTTAGACTCATGATATTTGACTTAATGCTTGAAGAATTTCATGTAAGTTTTGAGCGCAGCTCGTCACATGCTGAAGAGCCATCTATGCGACGGGCATCATGTGTGCTCGTTGTGACAAGATGCCCCAGAAACCACTGACTCAAGTACCAACTTCTAAGACCCTCCCTTTGTCCAATGTGGCTGTCTGAAGCCGGTTTTACTGGCCGCTGCTAATCCAGTATCAATAAGTTTGACGTCGCCAAGAATCTCATACACTGCCAGCTCTGCGCGCATCTCTCTCGCTATCCAGTTTCGCACTTCTAGCGCAATGAGTGAGTCCACACCAAAAGACTCCATTCTGTCGTTAATCGTCTTCTCGTTTGCATCAAGGCCCAAGATAGCGCATAACTTGTCCCTCAGGGCACCCGCAATGAAGGCCCCTGCTGCTTCTAGCGGGGTAGCTCTTGAATCACGGCAGCAACATCTTGTACCTTGGCCGTTCCAGTCGTACTCACTGCACCCACTGGCGTGATCTGATGCAGTGCTCGGAAGAGTGTCCGGAACAAAGGTTCTGGAACCTCTCTTCCCGACTGGCGGATGATGGCAGGCGCCTCTATTCCAGTGACGATCTGGCTTTTCTCGGGGCAGGTCAACGCCGTGTCTGGATCACAGTAGTAATCAAACACGGCGAAGAGCTCTGGCAGTGTGAGAGGGAGAAGCAGATTCAAACGCATCAACTTGTCGCGGATATCTGCCCTCTCTGCCACAAAGCCTTCTCCCAGGATCATTCCGAGATCAATCGCCGCGGCCTTCTCTCCCTGTTCCACCCTGCATCTTGCTAATGCATCCTGGAAGGTGTTGCCGGCCGCATAGTTACTCTGTCCGGCATTTCCAAAGACTCCTACAGATGACGAAAGCATTACAAAGAAGTCCATTCCAGATGGCAATGCCTTGTGAAGATTCCATGATCCCTGGATCTTTGGCCGAATGGCATCGTGCCACTCCGCATAACTCATATTTGCAAAAGGGCGGTCCTAAACTCCATCAGAATACTGAAAAATTCGATTTAGTTACGAACTTACCTGGATAACCATTGCTGCCTGGAAGCAACCTCTGAATGGCGGCATCGTCTTTGAGGCCTCCTCGACAGTCTTGGTCAATGATTCGAAGTCACCGATATCACAAACCTGGCACTGCACTTGAATCTGCTGTGATTCGAGCTCTGCAATCATCTTCGCTTTTGCCGGGCTGCCGCTGATGCCTGATCTTGTGAGCAGGAGTAGATGTTGCGCTCCACGCCGGACCAGCCATCGGACAATTTGCCGTCCTATACCGCCCAGGCCACCAGAAACCACATACGTTGCATTTCTGGAGAGTCGATATTGGGAGTCGGAACCCTCTCGAAAAGGAACCAATGAAGAGTCGTGAAGTTCAAGTACAATCTTGCCCATACTTCTGCCGCTTTGCAATAGCCGGAAGGCTTGCTCCGTCTGGTCCACTGGGAAGGGCGTAATCGGATGTAGTGGACGTAATGCACCGGTCTCCATCAAGTCGAAGACTTCCTGCAGCACGTATCGACCGCTCGTCCCCCCGCCATCCACGATTGCGGCCAGATCGACTCCAGCGAACATGGCGTTCTTGATGAATGGAAACATTGGGAGATATCCTCTCGTATCGATATCTTTCCGCCCGATTTCGATGAATCGCCCAAACTCGGCAATGATCTCCCACGAAGCGACGAGAAGCTTCCCAGAGAGCGAATTAAGGACAACATCGACTCCTCGACCGTTGGTAACTCGCTTGATGCCCTCTGCGAAAGACGCATCGCGACTGTTGAAGATGTGATCTTCCGATATGCCGTAATGCTCGATTAGCAGTTTTCTTTTCTCCACTGACCCGACTGTGGCAAAAATCACTGCCCCTATATGCTGAGCGATTTGTAGGGCGGCCTGCCCTGTACCTCCAGCCGCAGCGTGGATCAGAACACTCTCGCCTTTCTGTAGTCGTGCAACCCTGTACAAACTGTGGTAGGCCGTGCAGAATGCCGTGGGTATTGCTGCCGCCTCTGTGAAAGACATGGCTTGGGGGATTTTTACAACCTGAAAGCTCTCTGCTCGTACCAGGGTCTTGTACGTTTCCAATGACCCCAACACAACGCGGTCACCAGTCTCGAGATGTTTCACGGCAGCACCTACTCGGACAATGAACCCAGAGCATTCACTGCCGAGCCTGTCTATGTTGACCCGGCCCAATAGCGTCAGACATTCTTTGAGATTGACACCAATAGCTTGGACACGAATTTCGACCTGGTCTGGACCAAGTGGGCTATAGGCTACTGTGTCTTCGGCCCACTCGATGGTGTCCAACAATCCTGGGGTTCTGATCTCTAGACTCAGAGGTACACCAGCACCGAAGCTTCGCATCCGCACTGGCTTCTGTGTTCGAGTCTGTATGTGATTATTGAACAAGGGATACATTCGGTTGGAAACTAAGATAAGAATAAGCTGAGGTAAGATGATTGATGTCCATGTTGCTCATCTTCAGATTGAAGAACTCGGCATCTATGTCTGGATTGAGAGTAGTGAAGTTGGTGTTCGGGGGGATAATTCCTTTCTTCAAGGCCAATATTGTCTTCACAACGCCTGCAAGTCCGCTGGTACCCTCCAGATGACCAAGATTTGACTTGATGGCCCCAATGTAAATTTGGTTAGCGAATCCTGACTCCATATCTGTTTCTAATCAGCTCTAGACTGTCTTTCACAACTGACACGTATATGGGGTCTTCCTTGGATCGATACTTGAAGAAAGCCTCTCCGATTGCTCTAGCTTCAATGGGGTCACCAACCTTGGTGCCAGTCCCATGAGCGTCAAAGAACCGTGTCTCGCTCATGTCTAGTTCAGCCTTGTGGTACGTATAGCGAATAAGCTGTACCTGCATATCCTTACTAGGTTGAGTGATGCCACCGTGGGTATGGCCGTCTTAATTCATCCCAATGGAACGAACCACAGCTCTGATTGGGTTACCATCTGCAAGGGCCTTGGACATGGGCTTGAGGATCAAGGCCGCGAATCCCTCCCCACGCCCGTACCCGTCAGCATTGGAGTCGAAGCTATGGCATCGACCTCGTGGGGATAGGAAATTCATGTTGCTCAGGGAGACATTAAATTCTGGCCCGAGAATAACGTTGGAAGCGCCAACAATTGCCATATCAGCGTCCCCAGCAGTCAGACCCTGACACGCGAGGGCCATTGCTACCAGACTGCTGGAGCATGCTGTATCAACGTACATGCTTTCTCCCCGAAGGTCGTAGAACCAGCTGATTCTATTGGCCAGAATTGAACCGGCAGATCCCAAAGCATTATACTTAGGTATCGCCTGTATATCCAAAAACCGCATGTTGGCAAAGTCGCTGGTGAAGCAGCCGACATGGACTGAAGCTCGAGATCCCGAGACATCTTGTATACCAAGGCCAGCGTTCTCAAAAGCGTGATACGTTGTTTCCATCAGGCCGCGCTGTTGGTGGTCCATTGCCGCGGCTTTGTGCGGTGCGGTAGAGAAAAACCCAGCGTCGAAGTGCCTGATGTCTCCTTCGAGAAAATGGGCCTCATCTGTTTTGATCTGTATCAAGTGTATTAGATATACTCCATCTCTCACAAGAAGATTTCAAAAAAATACCGTGTTGTCTTTCTTCCGAGACGTTTCAGAAAAGGCGTCGATGTTGAAGCGGTCATTTGGAAATTTTGTAGCAACACATTTTTTGTTCGCAAGAACATTCCACAAATTGTCTGGAGAATCTGCACCACCAGGAAACTTGAACGCCATGCCAATGACGGCTATAGGCTCTTGCTCGAGTCGGAATCCCATGATAGCACGGAGCTAAACAGAGTAGAATCTGCGCAGAGCTAGGAACTAGAAAACGGCAGGAAATGCACATAACACAATAGCAAACAGATTTTACTTCCCCCAAAGGCGAATCTTGAAATCGATATACTCTTTATATAGGATCTTGACCTCGATGGCTCATCTCGTCTCAAATCTGAGGCTATGCCCCCAAAGTGACGACAAAATGGGGTGTGATTCTAAAAACCAGTCACAGGCCGATTTCTCGGAAACGACTCTATGTACCTATACCACCAAGTACATGAGTACAGCCCCCAATCTGCATCATCCGGCCCGGTCGTACTGCTGTGCCGGAATAACAATCTCAAGACCCTATCTCGCGAGGGGAAGGGCACCTGTAGGTACGGATGTCAATGGGCTGCTACATTAATTTGGCACTGATGCTGGGCTAGTATACAAATTAATGTAGGTCCTCCGCAGGGTTGTAGTGTTGACTTGGAGCGGCAGGAGCACGTACGTATGTAGGTAGGTTACATATGTTCCTCCCACCACATCCCACCGCGGGGCCGTCTGCTGCCGGCGCCCCGATCCATGACAAGACCTGCATAAGTGCGAAAGTCCCCCGCATGGGGTACTGTTGGAGGGGGCACAGTTCTGCATTTGATAGCTACTACCCTACCTAGTACCTAGTATACTTCGGTATTCCTTACCTGCTTGCTACCCGTTATGCTCGCTCACGATAGGCGAATTTCCCAACAGGGGCCAACCCTACCTAGTCGTCGCGATGTCGTCGTCTCAACTTTTCAATTCGACGTGTTTCTTTGTTCTCCATTGATCATATAACCACCAAACCGCCAATGTTCATCTGACTCCTTGAGCTCAATACTCCACTCAATCAACCCCCCCTGTGTTTTTTTTAATTAGTCTCTACTCTACCAACACCCCCTCTCGATCTGCTAAATTACTAGGATCATGTCTTTTGACAAGCAAGAACAGTCAACCCTGTAGAGGCCACCAGAAGGAGTCCCAACAGAGGGCTTGGTGGCGAGCGTCAAGACGAGCGATGAGGAAGCCATTTCAACCTCACTCCCAGCGGTGGTCGACTGGATCACTGGGTGGAGGCTCATTTTGATTGCCTTGGGTTAGTCAAAAATCGTCAGAATTACATATGTACGGTTCCATGAGCTGACAAGCATAGAACGTCACTTTCGTTATTCATGATTCAGACCGAGTCATCCATCACCAGTACTGCAATAACATCTATCACAAATGACTTGGGGGGTTTTGAGAAAAGCTCTTGGATCTTCACATCGTACATGTTAACCTATAGTGGTGTGTGTCACTGGTGCTCACGTGTAATGCCTTAGCAATACTCACTTTCCACTAGGGCTTCTGATCCTCTTTGCAAAAATATCAGACTTCGCAGGACGCAAGCAAGTACTCCTTTCGAGTGTCGCGCTGTTCATCGTCTTCTCAGGAGCATGCGGTGGTGCTAAGACACTGATGCAGCCTGGCTATCTGTCATGGTTCTTGTGGTTACTATCGTGCAAATACCCCAGCGATACATGATAGTCAACAGCCTTTCGCCGGTTCAAGCTGGAGTTCGGCTTCTACCCTTTGCAGCCGTGGTAGCTTTTACATCGGTGTTTGTCTCGGTTATTGTTACCAAGGCCAAGATACCTGCCGTAAACGTCCTCTTTCTCGGTGCAATTCTTGAAATC
Source organism: Pestalotiopsis fici W106-1 (assembly GCF_000516985.1). Classification (NCBI taxonomy): domain Eukaryota; kingdom Fungi; phylum Ascomycota; class Sordariomycetes; order Amphisphaeriales; family Sporocadaceae; genus Pestalotiopsis; species Pestalotiopsis fici. The sequence continues at coordinate 2,107,409 of NW_006917095.1, read as the reverse complement.
GCTGGAGTTGCTGGACTTTCCAAGGCCCCAACTACAGCCGCTATTGAAGCTTCAAATTATGGATTTCAGGTCTTGGCTGGTGCAGGTGTGGGCGTTTACAACATCATCCTGTGAAAAGATATGATAGGTATGGGTAATAGTTGTTGTATTAGTTGAGTTATTCACATCCAACAGAGGTTGGATGGTCAAAGATATATACATGTGTGGAGAAGCGCTCCACTTATTCCTACATTTTGACACATCCTGATACTGCTTACTCCCTACGTGGTGGAGAAAAAAGAGCTGTGTAAGTTGCCCCGTCTCTCAAGACCACTACTTTTGGATACAAAACTGATGGAAATCTAGCTGTCGGAAATGGAGCCGTGAGCCAGTTCAGAATTCTTGGGGGATCGCTTGGTTTAGCGATTGTGACCTGCGCAACGAGTGCATCGTTACGGGCGAGTCTATTCCGTATAGTGAGCTCTGAACAAGCTCAAACAATTCTGGAGCGTACTGGAAGCATCGCGACCCTGCCACTTGGAGACCAAGACGTCGTCCGTGCAGCTTTTGGAGAGATGTACAATAGGCAAATGACTATCTTGATAGGCATTACGGCCGCACAGGTACTTGTCAATGTCTTGCAGTGGCAGAGAAATGCCATTGTATTCAAGGGATAGGAACCATAAGTAAATCCGGGCTTTTGTATATGTACATAGCACAAATCCTAATTAACACAGAACTTCGCTCATTATTTGGAGGTGGTATGTCGATGTGAAGCAAAATTGAACCGAGAACTACATTCATCGATTAGCTATCTGGAATTCGCTGCAAAACCATACGGACAATTTCAAGTCGCAATTGCACGCTTGCATAGTACCCTTTGAAAACTAAAATAAATCAGATCGTGTCGTGTCGGACTTGCATCTAGCTACTATGCTAGCAGACCAAAAGTCAAGCTCCACTAAAGTCCCAACTCGGCCTTCATCGCAGATGTAAATGATATCTGACACAAAAGATGTATTCGTATTTTGAATAATATCCGTGTTTCTTTCATTCAGACCTGCATTGTTGCACTGACGAAGTCAATTTCCACCACAGTTCAACTGTTCAGGTATATCAAATAGCTCTTTAGCACCTCTAGAAGAGAGGGCAGAATTTACCGGCAGATGATACCCTGTTTGGGATAACCAAAGCATGTAATTTTCCCCCCAGAACAACTTGCAGAATAGTGTCGATGCATGTGTCCCGTTTCGTAATCAAGATTTAAGGCTGAGGGCGGGGGTGGCACAGGTGCTCCAAAAGTCCCACCTCCACCGTATGCACAACATCCCAATCTGACCACCAATACAGTCGTTGCCATACACAGGCACTTACCTGAACGGCACCTAGCGCCGGCACACTGTGCTAACGGCCCGGACCGCTGATCCAGTTTCCAAAAGTGAGTGCACGTAAGTAGGTGTCAGGGTTGTTTTGCAATAGAGTGAAGGGTAGAAGGCAGAGGGCAATATAGGGGTGTATTGGTGACGAAACTGAACTCTGACCTGCTAGAAGTAAGGGGCTGAAGCCCCTACTTATAGCCGGTCCATGGCTAATAACGCTAAAAGCAGGGCTGACTAGCCGGTCTCCTTTTAGCACCCGACAGTAGGTACCTAGCAATACATCTACGTACGTCAGGGTATCACGATTAGCCACAGCCGCGCCGCCCGTTTCAATTATTCATATCCCAATGGTAGTCTGCAGAGCCAACAGTCGCGGAAACCCGTCTGCGCCGTAAGGCTGCACACTGCACCGCTCGGTGGGTAGTAGTATAGGAGAAGAGCACCAGATCGTTGTGAAAGGATGCATGTGTGTAACGTGTTTACCCAATCGCAACCCAAAGGCAAGAAATGCCGTTAAAGATGCAAGGAAGGAATCAGCGAGTGTCATGCGCGCAACCATACACAAGCAAAAGTGACGCATGCCACTTCATCCTGCCTTGCAAGGCCTGCCAACCCGAGCAGCGCGCAATTTCGATTGCCACACCGGGGTCTTGTGTTCTATCACCCGAGGAGGCGACCGTATGGACTACATTAACCCAGGACTAAAATGTGGATATAGGTATCATCGGACTGTGGCCAGAAAAGCAGTTTAAGATCTCCACATATCCATTCATCTTTTATCATTTGCGAACAAAGATTTAACATGTCCGCTCAATCACTGAGTCCCGAATACCTTGCCGAAAAGAATCACCCCGAGAAGTTACTTGCTACAAGCATTGTATTCCTCGTGGTCTCAACAATCATATTCGGGCTTTTTGTTATCTCTAGACTTGTTTATGCGAATCGAAATGGTCGGGAAACATGGCTCCTCTATCCGCTTTCCTATCTCTGCGTTATCGGAGTCTGCATAATTGGCATCTGTAAGTACATAAGCATATGGCAGCTGATAAACAAGAGATGCTAATTCGGATGATAGTGTTGGTTCGCATTGGGGGTACTGGCCGCCATGTTAGCTACTGGCTCGTGACCGATCCGACTGCAATCACTAGATATCTACAACTCCAGACGGCAACTGAAACAGTATACATGGCTGCGGTCACACTTCCTAAAGTTGCCCTATTGCTGCTTTATCTCCAGATTTTCGTCGAGAGAAGAGTCTGAATTGCGACTTGGATCGTTATAGGGGTCGTCGTCGGGAATTTTGTGGTATCTGGCCTCATCGTTGGCTACACAATCTGTCAGCCATTTGCCTTCAAGTGGGACAAAACCATCCCGGGCGGCAAGTGTGGGAACCTGATGGCTGTCTATCGATACATCAGCATTCCGAATCTTTTGACCGATTTGGCCATCATCTTCCTTCCCTTCACCTCTCTGCGCAGCTTGCAGGTCAATAAGACGCAAAAAATTGGGTTGTTTGCCACCTTCTTGACTGGAAGCCTGTGAGTTTCTCTGCTCGAACCCTCCTTCTGTGTCTTTTCTTATTGTGAAAGGCGTTATGCTAATCAAGAGTCGCGCAGTGGGATCGTGGCCGCTATCGTGCGGGTGATAGGTTTCTTCACTTTGTCTCTGGATACGGACCCTACGTATATGAGCGTGGAGTCTATGACCTACACTATTATTGAGCCTGGTGCGTATTTCATCTGTACCTGTCTACCAGGAATGCGACCGCTTGTGCGCGGGCTCTACGAGTCAAAATCCTCCATGATGGGAAGTCGAGGACTTGAAAGTGGTACGCACGACAAGACTCAAGGATCAACGTCAATACAGGGTTTGATAAGCTCTTGGCCTACCCAAAGAGGGGGTTATAGGACTTCCGTTTCGGCCGGGAGTAGGCAGTATGACAACTATGACGGCGATAGATCTGACTTCATTCGCCTGGAGGAAACAGTCCATGTACAAAGTACGCCGGCTGTCTCGGCCCCATCGATGAAGATAGGGCAGTGATGTCTACGTTACGGCACTTTGCGCGCGGGGCGGCTGAAGGATTCTACGGATCATAGTCTCGAGTTTGATAGCTGAAGACTACCATATGGAACGGTTCATATAATCCCTCAATGTTTGGTAAAAATGTAGCATGTATGCAATATTTAATGGTAACGGTTGTAATTTGACTCATATATGTTGTTGTTTCCGACCATGAGATAGAAGTGCCACCATCATGAAACAGAGTATAATTCCTGTCTCCATGAAAACGAGTAGCGGATGGATTTCAAGATGGCAAATGAGTCATGTAGCACGACCTTGTGGGCCATGGTTATTTGAGCCTTCAAGGAATTGAGAGACAAGGCTCTGATCCCACTGGAGAGCGTTGGCATGTACATTGTAGTCTTCATACTTCTCCGCTATTCCCGAGATTGGACCGCCACGGTCGGAATTAGTTATCCTTGCTCTATTTCTTAGACTTCCGAGTACGATCACGTAAGCATTATACAGCTCCCAGCCTAGGATCTTCTAGTGGTGTGTGGATGGTCAGTGTATTGGGTATATAGTCGCTCTTCAGCACCTCTCTTTTGTAGACTAGAGATCAACTCAGACAACTTTCAATGCTTCCTCGATCATCTCGTCTTCAGTTCCCCCTTCACACATCGGCTCAGGTGAGAGATCGTTACCCTTTTCTGCGTCGCATCCGTCTCATTCGCCATCTTCGAAACTTATGGCCCCTACTGCAAGCATAACGCCTGTGTCGTAAGCAACAGGGTTCTTTCGGTGTCTCATATTTATCGTCGTACATTAGTGATTCGGTGCCGAGAGGTGCGGCGCCACTTGGTAGGTACCTTGACGTATCTAAATTACCTGACTACCTTGTAACAATTGTCTCTAGGGGCAAAATGCCACCTTCATTGGCCGTAAAGATATTATACTATAAGGCTGCAGTAACGCTGCTATGACACGTTGGAAACTAACAGAATGAGTGCATATATTGGTGACAATATGATTTCATTGGCGCGGGTGGGGAAAAAGCCAGACAGGAAACCTACTCAACTTTGGCCGTTGGCATCTGCGCCAAAGCAATGCGATCTCTTGATTCAACTTGATTATCACGTCTCTTATCAGTCGATCAACTAGGACCAGTCTAGGTGCAGGCTTGGGCATCTCTGGGTGTGCTTCTAGCACACGCGTCACAATAATGTACTGTGACAAGGAACAACACGCTGCTTTTCGATTGGCTGTCATTCCACAACGGTCTCAGCCCCCAATGCTACCCCTACGAGCCAACTCTAGCCGAGGCCGCCAGCCGTATGTAGGCATATCTTACGCTCAGTGCGGCTCATGGATTCCTACGCCGAACTTATTTCCTCATTTCGACAACTTCTATCCATGAGTCTTCTCATGGAGTATTCCCACATGATAATTCCACTCAAGGCCTCAGAAAAGTGAGACCGCCCAACATTGACTGTCTGTGATTCTCGCAGAAACCGAACTTCTCGCCGCAATGGAGTTCCTTTCCTATTGCTCAAGCTTGAAGGGCTTGCTCTTCACATCTGGCCTGATTGGCGCTATTGTGGTTCGTGTTGCACATTGGCCAGTGAGGCATCATTAACACAAAATAGATCTTTTCGAGTGTCATCTACAACCTTTTCTTCCACCCACTTTCCCACATTCCGGGGCCACTATTCGCCAAGGCAAGCGGGATACCATCGTGGTACCACGCCTTGCGCGGCAGACGGCATTTGTGGCTGTGGCAGCAATTTCAGATCCATGGTAGCCGAGTCCGTGTGACGCCAAATACCGTCCTATTCTGTGATCCAGAGGCTTATCGTGACATTTATGGAATGAAATCAAATGTTCGACGCGGAGATTTCTATACTGCCTGGAGACGAAATGAGCGCGATCAGACGACGCTAAATACTGTCGATGTGGCCGATCATGCACGAAAACGCAAACTTCTTAACCTGTCCTTCACGGATAAGTCGGTTCGTTCAGCGTCAGCCTTTATCATTCAGCACGTAGGACGCTGGAACGAACTTCTAGTGCAAGACTGTGGCATGGATTGGTCTGAACCAACGGATCTATCGAATTCGGTAGACACTCTTATTTTTGACATCATGGGAGATCTTTGTTTTGGGAAGTCTTTCGATATCAAAGAGCCAGGAAACAACCCGCTTAAAGCGTGCGTTTTTCACTTTTCATCCACCCCAGGTATTTTTTGCTAATGTCATACTGACTGTAGTGTGCCACACAACATCACTGAGTACATGCAGTTCTACTACCCGGTAAGTGTCCAGACAAGCTAACCTATCTAATTTCCTGATTGATACCTATCTAATTGAACCACCTCAGATATGCCGCTCACCATTTCTCGGGTTTGTTCTTTGGCTGAAGCCCCGTGGTCTCAACAAGCTTTTCGAACTCCTTACTCCACCAGCGGTTCAACAATACTACCAGTTTGTTCACAACAGCGTCACCAAACGTATTGCCCTCCAACAAGCACAGGCGGACAAACCAGAGAGCCAACGCCGTCAAGACATGTTTTATTTCATGTGCGAATCCCGTGATCCAGATACCGGTGCTCCAGCATATGACGAACAAGACTTACGTGGCGAGGCAAATTTACTCATCATTGCTGGATCTGACACCACAGCCATCAGCCTGTCGGGAATATTCTTCTACTTGACAGGTGATATTCACAGATACCAGAAGCTCGTAGACGAGATCAGGTCCACGTTCACCTCGGTGGACGAAATCGTACACGGACCAAAGCTTCTCTCATGCGGGTGAGTGCACTCAGTGACCCCTTTTATCTCACGCCCAAAGACAATTATATTATCAAAGTACCATGTGATTTCAATTACTTATATTCGTAAATTATTAGATACTTGAAGGCCTGTATTGATGAAGGAATGAGACTGACTCCATCCGGACCTTCCGAGTTGCCACGAGAGGTGCTCCCAGGAGGTCTGGAAATCAAAGGCGAGTATTATCCACCGGGAACCATCGTCGGTACTGCAGCATGGCCCAATTCACGTAACGAGGAGATATACGGAGATCCCAACGTGTTCCGTCCCGAGAGATGGATTGTTGATAATGTTGCGGGTGTAACTCAAGAAGACGTGGCTCGGGCTCGTTCCAACTTTCATCCGTTTTCCATGGGCCCCGGTAACTGCATCGGAAAGAACCTGGCGATGACTGAACTTTTGATCACGGTCGCTCAGACTCTGTATCGATTAGATGTTCGTAGAGCGCCAGGCTCTACATTCGGAGGTGGGTCACCCGAGCTTGGGTGGGGTGCTCGCGATGCGAAGCAGTTCCAACTCAAGGATGCGTACATCTCACTTCGAAAGGGGCCAATGGTACAGTTTAGGAAGAGAGTCAATTGATGCTATCCTTACAGCAATAGAAAGACTTGGTTGGCAAGCAGTTCACATAGATATCCCAATACTATAGTTGTCTATGGATCCAACAGATGGTCTTTTGCGATGTAGTCTGTAAGTAAACCTGCACTGAAGTTCCATTTAAGACCTCCACGCTAGGCTTACCTACATACTAGGTACCGATTGTGCACGTCTTCGTATTTGATTGGCAGAAGACGATGCTAAGCAGCTTTAGCGAGCGTACCGTATCCAAAAACTGTTATCTAACGCCCCGATGCCCGTATTCACCCCTAAAATGCCCAGCATTATAAATGGAATGTTTACCCCACCATTAGCGTATTGAAAGAGCTGCAGCTTACCGTATCACAGAACTGATTGGATGATCAGAAAGACGCATTCAGCAACGACCAACGGACATGATCTTTGAGGCTTTAATAATATGTGCTTGCGAAGCGAAAACTACAGACTGCTGCGAAAGTAATTCTTGTAGGCTCGTTCCTTCACTACGGAGGATCATGGTCACGCCAGCTACGTACGGAAGGCTATCCTCTCAATTATATGAAACCCTAATGATATAAGCATTTCCCGCAAGTTGAATGTCCCAATCCTGCGCGACTAACTCGTTATTGATCTCTAGCAGCCGGACTGACCGGATTGGGAGTATGACGGCTCAGATTGGCAGGGCATTCGAGTAGTGACACGGGTCCTAACCGAGGACAAGGATCGCGGAAGGGTGATTCACTCACGAATCGGTGCTTACCAGCTAAAGCCGGTCTGGACTATTTAAAAATGACAATACTTTGAGGACATAAGAACGAGATACGGTGCTACCTTGATTATTAAAGAGATGATACTGCTTTTGAAGACACTCTTCACAGCTATAATATCCTTGATACGGGCCAAGTGATGCAAGATGATTGTCATTTCATTAACCAAGTTTTACTTTTGGTCGTGCCGCTATCCCATGTGGATGACGAAAGTAACAGAGGAAAAGCAAGCATAAAGAGAAAAGAAGCAACCTTCCTTTATAAAAGCAGCTAATTACATCGGCGTGCTCTCATAAATAAAATGAGAGGACGAGCGAAATGCCCAAATCATTTACAAAGCCAATCATTAAGCACCGTTCTTAATGGTACTTTAGCATCTGTTATATGGAAAATTGTTTTTCTCTCTAGGAATATCAAGACTTAACGAAATGATTATATAGAGTGGTTAAACTGGACAAAGTGAATACAGCATAGGATTTGCCTGCCACTTTTGCAGACGCAATGAAATTCATACACGCAGTGCTTTCATAGACTCTCAATTCATACTAGCCGTTTTGGAAAGAGCTTTTTCAAACTTCAATCGTTTTTGTCGCTTGATTTCGAGACCCGTGGCAACAAGATTCTGAACAATACAGGAAACAAGCTTTTCTAGCTTTACGCAGTACACTCTACGCTAATCTCATGTGCTGCCCTCCTCGGATTTTAGTCCTGCGTCAACTTTGCGACAACCTTTTCAGCCAGAGCAATCATCGACGTGGCATTGACGATATCGAGCGTTGTCAGCTCTACGCCAATCTTTTGGCGAGTCCAGTTGCGCAGCTCAATGGCGGAGAGCGAGTCCAGGCCGTACGCCATGAGCGACTTGCCGGGCTCGACCTCGTCGCCCAGCTGGAGAATCTTGGAGAACTGCCCCAGGAGCGCTTCGACCGTGGTCTTGACCAGAGCGGCCGCGTCGGCGCCCGAGCTCTGCATGGCCTGTAGGGTCTTGACGGCCTGCTCGCTCTTGTCGCTGCTGTCGCCCGAACCAGCGCCGGCACCTCCGACGTGCGCACCGCCGCGGGCTGCGTAGAGGTAGCTGAAGCGCGCATCGTAGTCCAGCTCGCCCTCGTCGTTGCGGGCGAGCGGGTGCGCAATGCCCGTGACGAGCTGCGGGCTCTTGGTCGGGTTGAGCCGGGCGTCGGGGTCCTGCTGCAGAATCGAGTAGGTAAGCACGCGGCGCAGCATGGTCTCGTTGACGGGGATCCAGCGCGTCTTGTCAAAGCGCTCCTCCAGACCGTCCTCGTCGTCGGCGATGTGGCCGACGTCGACAATCATGCCCAGGTCCACCGCGTTGGCCCGCAAGCCCTGGCCCTGCCGGTAGCTGGCAAATGCGTCGAGGAACGTGTTGGCAGCGGCGTAATTGGCCTGGCCACGGCGGCCGAGGAACCCTGAGATACTGGAAAGCATGGTGAAGAAATCCAATGGCTGCTTGAGCAGTTCGATAGACGCCTTGTGTAGATTCCAGGTTCCCTGGACCTTGGCATGGATGGTCGTGTGGAAGTCGTCCACGTCCATATTCTCAAACGGTTTGTCCTGGGATCTCCATTTTAGTAGTGTTGTCATATAATGCTCGAGAGAACAAGGAAGGGATGAAGTTAGTACGTACCCTGAGCAGCATGGCACCTTGGATGACACCGGCAATCCTAGGAGTAGTATGCTTGAATATCCGTTGTACTGACTCATAATCACCGACATCGCCTCTGGACTCGGTGACTTTACATCCATGCGATGCACAATCCTTGACAACCTGAGCCGACGCGATGTCATCAATACCACTGCGGTTGCTAATGACCAGATGGCGGGCTCCATGCTGCGCCATGTGCACAGCCAGAGTACCGCAAGCGCCTTTCAGGCCGCCAACAATGAGGTACGACACATCGGGTTTCAAGCGGAGTTTGCGAACGGCAGATCTGATGGGCAGTTCAAAGTCGTCATTTTGCTGGTTCGAGATGACAATCTTGCCGATATGTTTTCCGGCACGGATCTGAGCAAGCGCCGCCGGAATTTCGTTGAACTTGAACGTGGTGATGGGATGGATTGGCTTGAGGTGGCCCGCGTTCAGAAGTTCAAAGATCTCCTTGAAGAGCTTGGCAATCATGTGCTCATCCATGTGCTTGGCGTATGACAGATCGATCGCACGGTACGAGCAGTTCCTATCGAAAGGCTCCATGGCTAGAGTATTTCGGTCGAGAATGTCCTTCTTACCAATCTCGACCATAGTACCAGCGTCGGCCATGATCCGCCACGAGGCGTCTAGAAGCTCTCCTGTCAGTGAATTTACTACAGCATCAACACCCCGGCCGTCCGTGGCGCGCATGATTGCCTCTGCAAAGGAGGCATCGCGGGAGGAAAACATGCGGCTTCTGGGGATGCCGTAGTGAGTCTCGAGAAACTGGCGCTTCTCTTCCGTGCCTACAGTGACCCAGATCTGTGAACAGAGCATGGTTAGCGGGTGTCGCATAACTGTCGAAGGAATGGATACTTGCCTCGGCCTTTTTGTACCGGGCCAACTCAATGCAAGCGACTCCAACACCTCCAGTTGCAGAGTGGATGAGAACGGTCTAGAGAGTTCATTCGTCAGCATTGAAACACGAGATACGGGGATGAACTCTGGGAGCAAGCCCTCTTTTTGGGTGGAAAGCTGAACTTACCTGGCCTTCTCGAAGATTTGCCAAATGATACAACCCATAAAGGGAGCACAAGTACACGGACGGAATGGTGGCTGCCTCCTCGAAACTCATAGAGTCCGGAATGGCATGGCAACGGCCGGCCTCCGTGAGCACCCGATTTGCGTACGAGCCCATCTTGAGTAGACATACCCGGTCCCCGACCTTGAACTTGTCCACACCGGGGCCGAGGCGGCGGACCACGCCGCCACACTCGAGTCCCATGGTGTACTCATTGTCAGCCACGATGCCCATGCTGATGGCCACGTCCTTGTAATTGACACCAGCGGCCATTACATCGACCTCGACCCAGCCTGGCGCCACCGGCGTAGAGTCGTCATGGTCTGTCTCGCTCCACTGCAGACTCTGGAGGGTGCCGAGGCGCTCCGTCCGCAGCACGACCTGGGCCTCGGTCGCCTTGAAGGGCTTGGATGTGGGTTCGTGCCCTTCGACTTCGGCGCGTTTCAGGTCGTTGATCGTCACATCGGGAACGAGTCGCTGTACATGCAGCACGCCATCTCGTTCCATGTACTGGGTTTCCACGCGCGGGCCTCCGGCCGCGGAAGCTGCCAGCAGTTGGAGTACCTGATCAATAGCCCACTCCGTGGCCCGGCTCATGCTAGACTGCACATCGAGTGTCGTTAGGTTGGTGGAGTGGTCTTCTGAGTGTGCCACCCTGAACAGACCTTGGACTAGAGCCTTGTCTGGGTCCGTCACGGGATGCTGGGCGCCCTTTGTAACCCAGAGTACTGGGGTGGTCGAGGTAGCCAGCGTCTTGATAGCATCCCACTGGCTCTCGTCAACATGTTTGAGGACGCTATCCGAAAGCTCGTCCAGAACTAGTACCACTGTTCCCGTTTTGGGCTTGGAGAACGGTATTGTTTGTTGTATGATGGCCCAACCAGATCTTTCCAAGCTTGCTCTCAGTGACGGGCCTAGGCTTGATCTTACCCGTCCGCTTAGACTAGCAACCAAAAGATTCTGCGGATGCTGCTGCTTGGAAACCTCAAGGCTGGTGCTGCGTAGCAAGTAGGCAGGAGCATTGTCATCTGAAGCCGTAACCTCGAGGAAGTGCCCCGATTCGGTGGTCTTCTTGAGATATCTGCCAAGGGCGCCATGGTCTCCAAGGCTCAAAGGCTTCTCTGCCAAGTCCTGATCCCACGCCACCGAATCTACAGAGCTTGAAGGTCCGTTCGTCTCCGACCCCGAAGATCTCTCCGGTGTATCAAGAGATGGCGGACTCGGGTTGAGGTTGACGTAATCTTCAGAGCTTTCACTGTCATCCAGGCGGCTCACGTCCTGTGCCGTACCCTGAGCAGGAACGATAATAGTGTGGGCGTCATTCGATAATAGTGACTTCAAATTGTCCAAGACCCTTGAAATGGCAGTCTGCAATCCCTGCGAGCACTTGACAATGACAAGATCATAGGTTTCCTCGGCAGAAATGCCCAAGGCCTCCTTCTCGGGGCTAATGAAGAGGTAATTTGCACGCTCCCTGTCCTGGTACTTGGACTGAACGCTAGTAATGGTTTGTCCATCACCTGAGGCAAAGTCATACCGTGTATAGACGTCCCGCACTGATGCGTCGCCGGCATCGAACCACAAGCATGAAGTATCTGTCTCGTCAAGATTGACCTCCAGTACCGCAAGTGCTGGCTTTTTGTAAGCGATGAGATCAATGACGCGGCTGAGCCTGGACGATGATTCCGCAGAATCCAGGTACATGATTTGATCTTGACTGAGGAGCGACACATCGGGCTCCCACGCGACTCGGTCAAAGGTGTGAGGGTCAGGCTTGGGAGGTACGTCCAGCTTGACATAATTGATGCCCGTTACGCGTACGAGCAAGGCTCCGGTGATCGAGTCATAGACAGAGCTATACGCTTTCCAGCTCTTATCTTGGTCGGGACGACCGCGGCCAGAGTAGACCGACTTTGCGAAAGAGTAAGCTTCGTTCAACTGTCGAGGGACCTTGTTGACGAGGACATCGTCAAACATGGCAGGGATCATGACGTCCTTGACGTTGACCCGCTCTCCAGCCGCGTTGGCCGGAATGGGTGTCTGTAAACAACCGTCGAACGAGCTCGGATGGACAGGGTAGTATGACTGGGGTTCCCATTTGGAAACGGGGGGTGCCATTGACATGAGGGTCCTGCATTCGCGCTGGCCGCTGACTGCCTCAATGCTGATCAATTTCTGGAATGCAGGTCCGAAACCCATGCCAATTTCAGCCTCGACCTTGTACCACTTGCGGGCAGGCTGGGGCATCCTCAGTGGTGCAATGTCCTCTAGCACTTCATCGACGGGGTCCTGAATGCGGATCAATCCAAAGCAATGCTCAACTTGAACGTCGGCTTGAGTCGTCGAGATGCGGAACTCGTGCCATTCATTGTTGCTACCAGGGACCTTGGAGAGCGACAACATTATCGGTATGTCCGTCCCGGGCTCAAGTACCAAGGCCCTGTTGAAGCGTACATTGCGGAAGCGGTAGGCGAGCTCATTGGGAGATGCAGGGGCTTCTTCTGGGTTGAGAGCGCAGTGTTTCTGGTACAAGGCCTCGAGACCCAGTGTAAGGAAGCCAGCGCCCGGCATGAGGGCATCACCACCCATCTGGTGATCCAATATCCAGGGCACGTTGGCCACGTTGAGCGTGTGGCGCCACACGGGTGAATGCCAGGGGACTCCGAGCACTTTACTGCCCAACAAGTCGTGGACGGGGAACTTTCGGAACCTCCAGTCCTTACTTGCGGCACTCTCGTGCCAGTACTTGACCGAGTGGTTCCACGTGTAATTGGGCAAATCGGTAATCGTTTTCACCGCCTCACCATACTTGTTTACCAGAGCTAGGTCAATGGGATGGCCATTGATGAACAGTCGGCCAGCAATGTCGAATAGAGCGTGACCAGCATTGGAACCACGTGCCCATGATGCTTGGTACAAAACATCTGTACCCTTTGAAATGGATTTGAGAACCTGCCCGACTGGACCTGCTAACGCACCTGATGGACCAATTTCAATCAGAAGTGTCGGGGATTCCTGAGTGACCATCTCTTTGAGCGCTTGATCGAAACGAACAGGAGAAACCATATTAGTCTTCCAGTAGGTTGAATCGGCAGGGGAATCTTTTCTAAGCCCCGTGACAGACGAGTACATGGCGACAGCCGACGGCGAATTTTGTTGGGGCTTGAATTTATCATCGGTGTCGAGCAGCGTGTTGTACTCATCTCCAATTCTATCCATAAACTTGGAGTGGTAGGCCAGATCGACTAGCAACGCCCGGGCAAAGTATCCATCGCCCTTGACCTCATCGGCAATCTCGTCGAGTGCTGATTTCTTTCCGGAAAGGGTCAAGCTGCCAGGACTGTTGAAGCAGGCAATGAATGCGTCGCCCGCGTGCTTTTCCAGGTACTTCTGCACCTCGGCGGCTCCTACACCAACTGCAAGCATGCCGACATCCTTTTCGCTTTCGCTTTCGCAACGCAGCGCAGCTCTACCTCGGTAAAAGGCAGCCTTGAGTGCGCCAGCACGATCGACCCAGCCAGCAACGTATGCAGCAGCACACTCACCCGACGAGTGGCCTATGACACAGCTTGGTTCAATGCCCCAAGATTCCAAAACAGCCACGAGACACAATTGGAGAGCAGTAACCAAGGGTTGCGATATCTCGGGCTGGCGCATATGCTTGGCAGAGCGCGGCTCAGTCAGCTCGCTGATCAGTGACCAGCTCGGCGGGTCTGGCTGGCTCTGGAGCACTTGGTCCAGCTCCTCCAAGATTGATTGGACCCAGGGGAAGAACTCCAAGAGATCTCGTCCCATCTGAGGCCACTGGGCGCCTTGACCGGTAAACACGAAGCCGATCTTGAAAGGCTCTGGGGCCTGTTTTCCCAGAACAAAGTCACTTTCACTGATATTCGTCGACCTGGTGCTTACGTATGCTCGATGAAATAGACGCGACCGTCGAGCGGAGAGGGTGTAGGCCAAGTCGGCCAAGTCAACCTTGACACCGGGGTTGATCAAGTGGTTACACAAGGCCTTGATATTGGCCTCGAGGGTAGCCGCATCGTTGGCGGATAATACCAAGCTGTATGGCGTAGCGGCCTCGTCATCGTCTGAGCTGAATTCTCCTCCAGCCGTATCAAGATATGAGGATACATGGCGCACTTGTTCCCGTAAAGGTGCTTGTTGGACAATAGCATGAGCGTTTGAGCCTCCGATGCCAAATGAATTGATGCTAGCTCGACGAGGAGCGTTCTCGGGCCACTTGATTAAAGTTCGCGAAACTTTCACCTTGGCCCCCGCAAAATCGACTAGGGACAATCATTAGTCATCTGGCAACAGGTTGCACCAAACATCATTTGGCCCGCCATTTTGCTTACTTTTGGGACTCGGTGTGTGGAATGTCGGGTTGCCGGGAATAACACCCTTTTCAATTGACATGACTGCGACGAGGAAAATTAGCAAACTCGCATGCATCTTATCAAACTGTATCAAGGTTCATGGTAGGTAACGGGGGTCGCCTACTTGCTTTCATCAGACCAGACAGGCCAGCTGCGGGCTCAGCGTGGCCAACGTTGCTCTTGATCGACCCAATGATGAGGGGGTTGTTGTCAGAGCGCGAACCCGAAAAGACGGAAGCTATTCCCTGAACCTCGTTGGCGTCGCCTGCCTGCGTGCCAGTGCCATGGCACTCGAGAAACGTGGTCTGGTTAAAGTCAGTGATGCCGGCGCTCGCATACGCCGCCCGGATGGCCAAGGCCTGGGAGTCTGCGTTGGGGCTCGCAATGCCGGGGGTGCGGCCGTTATGATTGGAGGCCGTGCCGAGCACGACGCCGCGAATGGGGTCGCCGTCGCGGATGGCATCGGAAAGACGCTTGACTATGGCCGTGCTGACTGCTTCGGCCTTGACGTAGCCGTCGGCCTTGGCGTCGAAAGTGTGACAGAGCGCTGTTGGCGAGTGTGCGCCGCCCACGTTTCCGGCATCGATGAGGTGTTCTGGGCTCATGTACAGATTCGATGCGGCCACAATACCCACGTCGATGGTTTTGGAGCGCAAGGACTGGACTGCCATGTCTAACCCAACCAGACTTCCAGAGCAGGCCGTGTCAACTGTGACACTGGGCCCCTTGAGGTTGAAGAAGTGGCTGATTCTGTTAGACAGCATACAGCGGGCGTTGCCTATCACATTGCCCATGGGTCGGTCTTCAGGGTTGCGGTTGGCCATGTCGGCATAATCCACGCCATAAGATCCAACGTAGCATCCCACCAGTTTGTTATCAATATTTTCCATGGGAATACCAGCATTTTCCAGTCCCTCGTAGACAACCTCGAGGATTTGTCGTTGATTGGGGTCCAATGCTGTGGCTTCGCTGGCGCCGAGCTCGAAGAACCCGGCGTCAAAGTCGGCCAGATCGATATCCTTGAGGAACATGCCTCCAGGCTGACGCATAGTCTTGGGCTTCATAGAACCATCATAGTGACCGTCGATATTGAACCTTGATGGTGGGACACCATTCCATGCTATCTCCCCTCGTTCTAAAAACTCCCAGAGCTTTGGCGGGCTGTAGTTACCACCCGGAAGGCGGCATGCGAAACCTACAATGGCAATAGGTTCCGGGCGGTATTCTTGTGATGATTCTGCCATGATTCAATAGATGTAGAAATATAGGAATCGAGAAAGCAAAATTTTATGATAAGTGACAATATACGACCCCAAAGTTGGTATGCCCTATTCCCTATTGCTCTCTGTGGAACTTCCCAGGCTGCACTTATCACGCTACTGGAAAGATTCTTGAGTGGTTGAATCACCTCAGACTCTGATCTCCATCTCTTTTTCCCGTGAAAAAAATCCATGTCTTATATTCATTCATAAACACACTACACTTTGCATCCGTATTTCCCAGCAACTGGTGGTTAACAGCTGATTCTCTTACGTGGGGAAAAAAGCAACTGCATCCGTCACAATGAATAAGCTGGTATAAGCAGTAAAGCGTAATAATGAGGAATTCATATTGCTAATTCCTGTATGTAAGCCATTGAGACTGTTGTGGGGTTTGCACGCACCTTGCACGACTTCACCTGATTATGCTTATCCGACTGCTTACATCAAATCATTGATGGACATAAGCCTCCGAGGCTCGAGCCGTCTCACGCTAGATGTTGATTTAGCTATAGCTCCTACTGTGTTCCTTCGCCCTGTACATCAAATTTGTAATAATATAATGGTTCTTAGATAAATCTACTAGGATATCACGAGGGAAAAGGGTTTTATAGCATTAGCGAGCGGGCACGGTGGACCTGCCAATTTTGTTGATAATATTTTGAGCGAGTTGAAGCTTTGTTGGCACTTCACCATGTCGCCGTTCCGGCTTCAGAAAACTGTCAAGTGTCAAACCATTGATGGCATCTCCCTAGAGGCGTGGTTTTGGGAGGTGGATGGCCCAGCGCCCGTGATTGTAATGTCCCATGGAGTAAGTCAATGCTGACAAAAGAGGTTACTTTGGTATTTTTCATCGATTCATGCTGAACTCTCCGTCTGCTGTAGCTCAACTGCGTCAAAGAAATGAGCCTTAGTCAAACCGCAGAGGGTTTCCAGTCTGCCGGCTATAATGTGCTTCTCTACGACGCAAGAAATGTTGGAGGAAGCGGAGGTTCTCCAAGGAATGAAGTTGACCCGTGGCAACTTGCCCAGGATCTGTCAGGTAAGTTGCCAATCCTTGCTCTCGTACATATCGCAAGGGCATTTGCGCCTTGGGCTTGATGTCATTCGATCCTTACCTGTTTCCATGCCAATAGACGTCGTCAGCTTTGTTCGATCCCTGCCGAGTGTAGACGCGAAACGCATCATAGTCTGGGGAATCTCTCTCGGTGCCAGCGTCAGTGGGTGTTGCGCCGCCATCGACCGACGTCCAATCGCCACGGTCATGGTATGTCCCATCTTCAAAATGATCCGGCCCGACCGGCGCAAGGCCATTTTTGGGCAGCTCATGCGAGATCGCGAGTCGCAGCTTCGAGGCAACCAACCCTACACGCTACCGCCGTACGACAGCAAAGGGGAGAACCCGGCTGGGTATGCCGGCTCAGGCGGCCCCGGTGGGCTTGAGGCGCACATGCTCATGAAGACGGCGACCGACCGGGGCCACCCCAATTTTCGTGACCGCGTCACGTTGCAAACTTTTCATAAATTAGCTCTTTTCCGCCCCCGCGATCTGCTGGAAGAACTTCTCGAAACTCCCGCTCTGATGGTAATACCGGAAAACGATAAGCTCTCGCTGCCTGAAGACCAGTTGGCGGCGTATGAAGCCTTGCAGGCTCCAAAGCGTTTGTACTGGGCAAAAGGTGCAGGACATATGGATGTGCTCACAGGTCCGGGACACGAGGATGTAATGAAAGCTACCCTCGAGTTTCTCGAATCTGTCTTGGAAGGAGAAATACCTTAGACATATTCTAGATTCAGACACATTGCATGCTTGGTCATTTTATTCCCAATGGACAAAAACAAGATTATGAAGTCTTTTATACAATTACAGCGATAGAACAAGGTCACAGTTAAAAGAGTTGACCGATGAGTTGGCCGAGTGTCTCTAGGTTCTACTGTGTAGCGATAGAAGGGTTTCTATAGTAAACCCGAGAAATTCTATTAAGGCTTTCTATGTGACGCTGAGTCAACCATCTAAGTAATAATACAATATGGACTATAAAACGGAATTGAGAATCATTACATATCGACAAGCTCACTGCACCCGACACAGTCTCCCACCGTCACTTGGCTTCCAGTAAACGTCAGCTCCCACCGCCGTGTGTTGCCACAGACTGAACTCAGGGTCGTACTTTTGTTTAATACGCAAGAGCTCATCATAATTCTCTCCAAAGTAATCAATCTTCCAGTCCGGGTTGTCGAATGTGGCCTCGTTCACGTACGCACCCTGAGTCAAGGGTTTGAACAGATCCTGCCAGGTATTTACCTTTGCTTGATAAAAGCTCAAGTCTGTGCGTGATGCGTTCTGAGCAAAAAGAATACCGAAATTTGTAGTGTACAGCGAATCTCTCCACGCGGGCAAGACAGCATTGGAGCCAGGGGCGTTGCCCGACACAGCGTGCGTCACATTGCCGGCATTGAAGTTGATGGCCTGGAAAGGTACCGTCGTGTCGCCAAGTATCGACCGGAAGATGTCGACGAGCTCCGGCGTGTGGTCTTGGACGGTCGAGCGAGACACCAGTCGGCCTCCAAGGACATTGTTCGGCGGGGTGGCATCGGGAGCATACGAAGTGTAGGCATTGAAATGCTCGAAATACGTCGGGTTGACGGTCGTTGAGTTCGAGATCACTGTAACATTGAGGTCTTGGAGTTCTTGATAAAATGGGTCCATTGCAGCTCTGATGTCGTCTTCGGTCCCGCCCGGCAACGTTGCGACGTTCAGACTAAATGACTGCGAGGTAAGCGTCGCCGAGGTGGAAAGACCGTGGATCCGGTCAAGGACCAGGAGATGTTTCTGCCATGCAGCTACCGCTGCCCAAAATGCCTCCGGGTCGGCATTGCCAAAGACAAGTGCCGCGCCCGCCACCGGGCCATCAATGTGAGCCTTGATGGTCACGGAAAGGACCACGGCGTAGTTGCCAGAGCCACCCCCGCTCAGCGCCCAGTGCAAATCGGCGTTTTCTGTGGGTGATGTGGTGAGGTGCCGACCATCGGTCGTTACAACTTCATAGGCCAAGACGTTGTCAGCTCCCAGCCCGTAGCTCGAGCCCAAGAGCCCATGACCGCCATTTTGAACATAGCCGCCCGCTAGACCAACCGAGGGACAATACCCTCCTGTTACCCGCAGACCCTGTTCTGCTGCAGCGGCGTAAGCCTCGGAGAACTGAACACCGGCACCTATTACAGCGGCTGGTCCGGTGTAGGCCTCGCTGCTGTAGTTGAGAAACGAGATGGACTTGAGATTATGAGTCCATAAAGCCAAGGAGCCCGCGCCACTCGATCGACCGATATAGTCGTGACCTGTATTCTTTATCGAGAGACGGATATTCCTTTCTTGAGCAAACTTGATCCCCGCAACGACCGAGTCTGCATCGGTTACATTAATTGCGTAAGAGGCAAGATTTCCGAGAGTACAAACGCCACCGTCGGCGGTCAAGAACGGATTGCAAGAATCGTTTAACCAGTAAGGTGACATGATGTTGATGGCATCATTGTAACTGGTCAGCGTGCATGCATGGTCAGTTTGTACTTTGCGATCTGTCGGCCGAGGATAAGAGATTGACTGACTATTCTTCAGCGTAGCCCCACCGACTCTGTATGTCGCTGCATGCGGTCGCATCTATGTGCGTGCCGTAGCAAGGCTCCCCCAGGGGTTCTCCTCGGATCAGCTGACCGCCGATTGTTGCATTGAGCGTCTGCCAGTCGTTCTCATTGGGCCAGGCGACATCGCCGGGCATGGAGCGACATGTAAGGTTTCCAGTCGACTGCCATGGTGCTGCTGTGGCCGAGGAAACAAATGTAACGGCATACAGCGAGCTTACAACGTGGAATTTCATGGCGTATGTGATGGCAGAGGATTGAATTCTAGACCGCCACAAGATAACAACACTTTATTGTGCAGTACTGAGCACTACTACCGCAAAGTCATGACTGTGTCCTTCCACCTCGATTATTTACGGTGATTGATGGGACCTTTATTCGACTGAGCCAGTATACTTCAAACTCCAGCTGACGCTGCCATAACGCGTTCAGCTCCTAAGCGATCACTATTAATGGTAAAAACCTCGAATAATTCTCCCAGGTAGCTGACTATAGCTTACAACAGCTGATTTGGCTGCTGAAAGGAGTCAAGCCACTTCCTATAGGATTGTGGCAGCGATAGCACAACGTACTCGGGATGGCGAAAGTTTTTGATTATTTTGACTGATGGAGGCTACTTTGAGTAAATCTGCGACTAGATGGCGTCGTGTACTATGCGCAGGAAATGGCTGACTGTATCGCACCACATCAGGATCAATCACACCATACAAATGATATGATTGGCGTTATGCCTTTCTACCACGCATAATGGCACGTGGCTACCTAGTAGTCATGCAAACACCCACCGCCGTGTGCAACCCAATTGATACAAATTTGTAAGTACAGATATCGGTTTCGCTATCGTTTATTGCCTAAAACTACCATTGAAAATCAGAATTTGGAATTCGGCCGAACCATTCTTTGTGCGTAGCTGCTTGAATGGATTCAATATGATCATAAACAGCAAATAATAAGTCTGTTACTTTTATTATGTCCATCTTTGAACATTATTCCCACCAACGCTGCACCTGTAACAGTTAAATCTTACAGGACTTGGCCGCGTATCACATTTACGAAACTTGCGTGCATGCTGACCTACGAATCTTATTGGTTGCTGCGTATTCTCGCCATTGCCATGTCAGATTGCGGGCTTTTAATCCTGGGCAGAATCATGCCAGCAACAAGAAAAGGATCAAGCCGATAAGCAGCCCCCTCTGCAAGCAAAATGCAACGAAAGTCTTACCCACCCTACAGAGGAAAGCCACAGTTTATCGCACCCAAACTGCCATGATCTAGAAGGAACAATTATATCACGTCGCAGATAGAACTCGCCTCTTTAGTCAGTTATCGTGTATTCATCTATCCCTTTTCATTCACCGAGGTGCATATTCGTGTTACCTGGACCCATAATATATAGAGAGCCTGTTCAAATAGGTGGTGGTGGTGGATATGTGTATAACAATTATGGAGAACCGACCCAATATCATTAGCGTAAGCCCCAATGGCAGAACGGTCATACAATCTTTTAATAAGTCTTGAGACAATATTTAGGTGGGTTTTATCGAGTTATAAACGAGAGTGCCAAAGAGCTGTTGGATAATGCCAGAACCGGTAAAGTGGGCAATCTTTCTCAACCTACGCCAGTGCTACTATCAACACAAGGGCAGGTATTTTCTGTAACAAAAAATAAAATAAAAGAATCTGCACAGGTTGATAGGTACCGGGTCAGACGGGTGCGGGCCGCGAGAAGGGCGAATTGGATCAGATCATTTTGCTTGCCTTTGACTATGTGCATGTCAATTTTGGAGGGTTTAGACAGGAGGAATCGTTATGGTTTGATCGGACAAGTACCCCCGTCTTCTTAATCAAGAATCTAAATCATGTTTTACGACAGCCGTTAAGGCGTGGCTGTGGCACAAAGTCCCTGAAGAAAGGGTCCCCCACGTTTTTTTTTTCGGAGAGCGACAGGCCAAGACGTTATGTAGATATGACCAATTCTCGCCGGTCCTAACTCGCCAAGACGTATATAAGATAATAAAAGCTGGTAAGAGGGCCGGGGGTTTTTATATTGTGGATGAGGCTTGGAGTGATCACCTTCTAAGGGGATACATGAACGAAGTTATGAATATCAGCTGACCTGTCATCGTTTAAAAAAAGAAAAATAAAGGCAAACGGCGTATAAGCAATCAATAGAGTCACACAAGGACAAATCCCATGACAGTCATGTCTGGCAACCTGACAACCGTGGAACGGCGTCGAGAGCAAAACCGACTAGCACAGCGCCGGTTTCGAGGTGAGTAATCTCCAGTATAATCGAATTAGATACAGGGCGATCCGGACTGGGCTGGTCATACTCATACGCTAAGTAGAGAAACATGGTGCACGCAAAGCACGCGAGCATCGACAGAACAAATCCCCCCAACCTTCGAATGGGGGGCCGCCCCAATCTGGGGCCACTTCCGGATTCGCTATCCTGCCCGAGTCTCCGAGTCTCTCCTTTCCCGCGAGTCGAGATGGCTCCCCCAGTGACTTTGGAGACTTTTCCATGAGTCGTGTCACGGACGTAGCCATGGACAACAACTTCGATTTTCCCTGGCTTTCGAGCCTTGAACCCGAGTGGAACTACTCGATTGGAGCCCTTGCATCGCCAGAATCGCAGAATTCTGACCACATTGACCGAGTGTGCAAAAAGTGCGCCCACGGAAAGTCCGAGATGGTACTTCCTGCTCTTGTCCAAGCCTCGAGTGATACGCAGCAGCTCAGCATCTGTGCGTCGCTGGAGGCGGCAGCAAGTGGCGAAGACTCCAAAAGCAGGTTTCTGACCGTCAGTCCGCTGCACATGGCGGCCAAGCAAGGGCACTGTAATATTGTGCGAATCCTGCTGGACCATGACGCGGATTGCAACCTCCAGGACCAGGACGGCCAGACGCCGTTGGTCCACGCCACCATCCGCGGCTACGAGGACGTGGCCGACTTGTTGCTGTCGCACGGAGCGAGCCTCCGATATGTGGACAACCAGCACCGCTCGGCGCTCCACTGGGCCGTTATGCACCAACGCGATCGGCTGCTGCGGAAATACTTGAAGCACTGCACCAACGATGGTACGTTGGTTAATAGCTACACCAAGGCTGGGAGGACAGCGTTGCATATTGCCATCCAGGCAGGCTTCGAAGCAGGAGTGGAACTGCTGTTGAAATCCGGGGCCAGCGTCCAGGCCAAGGCGCCATGTGATGATAGTAGTAACAATGCGAAGCAGGTGGAAGATCTCCAAGCCCAGGAATTAGACTAAGTAAGGAAAATAGCAATGTTGACACTATCAGTTACGAGATACGACATGATACCGAAATGGTAGAGATACGGTAGCGTAAATTCATCGCCCTCTCCAAAAACCCTTTGCCACCATGCCACGTTGAAACTAGGTATATTGGCCACTCGTGAGGACATCATCAATTGCCTTGGTCGAAAAGCCCAGTTACGTACCAAAGCAGCTATTATCAATCAAATCGAGACCTACACGAAGACATGATGGACGATAGAAAATAAGTCAAGATACAAGGTAGATAGATAGCCTAGAATAAATTCCAGATAATGAACACCGAGTCTAACGATGAATGAAAGGCTACATTAATTTCCATATCGCTTTTTAATGACCTCTTCAACCTCGGCGAAATGAGTCGCCTTCTTTATCACGCCGTCAAGGAGACCGTGCGGCAAGAGGGTGACCACCCATGCAAGCAAGGCCGATTGTCCTCGCCAGATCAGCGATGGCGGCGACTTCTTCTCGAGGTCCTGCACAATCTTCCGAGCCCACGCGGCCGGGGGCATACCGGTCTCCTCAAAGTCTTCCCGGCGGAGACCCTTCTCCACCAGGTCCTTGGCCGGCGCGTAAATGGAGCCCTCGGGCAAGACAGGGGTGGAGCGCTCGTTTTTGCCCAGGTTGGTTGGGCCCACAACGCCCGTCTTGAGATCGACAACCCGGACGCCAAATGCGGCGATCTCGACCCGCAGCATGTCGGAAAACATGGCCAGCGCCGCCTTGGAGGCTCCATAGGCGCCGCCGTACGGGATCACCAAGGTGGAGCTGATGGACGTGTTGTTGACAATGATGCCCTTGGACTTGATCAGCAGGGGCAGAAAGGCCTGTATTGCGGCCAGCGTGCCCCAGACATTGACATCAAAGACCTCCTTGGCCTGAGAAATTGCCGTGTCGGACACGGGCATGGTCATCATGGCGCCGGCATTGTTGACCAAGATGTCGAGGCGATCCCCCACCTGGGCCACACACTCGGCGAGGGATGACTCAGATTGTATGTCTAGCGCTAGTGTCTGGATGCCGTGGGCGGCGCACTGCTGCATCTTGGTCACGGTCCGGGCCGTTGCGTAGACGTGGTACCCGGCATCGTGAAAGGCTATGGCCAGAGCGGTCCCGAGACCATTGTCTGAGCACCCAGTAACGAGAACGGTGCGCTTCTCTTGTTTGGTGGCAGTCATGATGTTGCCAATGCACGTAGGCTGCTACTGGTGGGACTAGTCGCAAAGAAAAAAGGGAGGTGCAATCATACAGACATGGTGGGGTTTAACGAAGACCTACACGGAATAACATAGACAGAAAAAGGTGTGAAGCTGCTGCTGACTGCTTTGTATCTTCGTAATCATATCTTGGACCTTTGTCTCAAACCGGCCTAACACAAAAGCCCGCAAGTATGGAAAAGTCTCCGAGCATTGTCGCACAAACGCGACAAGGATTATCATGTGAGAATAACGCAACCGACGCGGGCTACCTACGAGGAGCTTATCGTACGTGCTTCAATACGTACCTAGATGGGTTAGCTGATATTTCGTACATCTTGACTGTTCAATTCATGCCATTAAGCATAATCATTCGATTTCATCTCGGGTAAAATGTAATATTGTTGCTTAGCAGTACATGTTGCTTCAGCTTTCCCTCAGCTTACCCCAACAAGCCACACTGGTTTATGTTTAGCCGACTCCGGATCAATGTTCCGTTACAATACCAGTGTGTATATTCTAAGGATGCCGATGCGGGCTTCGAAAGGACATGGATTGAACATAAGTCTCCATTTACCACTTTCAGCTGCTGACAGTGCATCTCCTTTTCTGTTCATATAACCTATGAGCTGAGGGTACTCATGCTGTTCATGCCAATGCAGCCACGTGCAAAACTGGAAATAATCAAAATCATCACTGATTACGATAATCGAGTTATTATGCTGACTTCTGATTATGTAGTAATGTTCCTCATGTAATGATTGTCTTCATAAGCATCATTACCATTCCGTAACGCCGCATGATTAGTTTCTGATCCTCACTCGCAAACCCAGGCTCCGTTTAGCAGGAAGGGGGAGAATGTAGTCCCTCACAGCGTCAATGTCCCGACCGCGCACAGTGTCATATAGTTCGAGTGTAGGCCCTTTCTGCCCGCGGTACACGTCGTACTTGAGGAAAATGCTCGCGACAATCGTGACGAGTTCGCGCCGTGCAAGGTTCAGCCTGTTGCAGCAGAGTTTGATCATTAGACGGGTTGCATTCGTGAAAGAAGCGCAGAAAGAGGCAACTGACCCAACGCATGCCCTCGAGCCCTTAGAAAAAGTCATCAACGCCCTGCTGATTGTGGGGTCATCAATCCATCTTTGGGGTTGAAATTCATATGGGTCCTCGAAAATGTCGGCATTCATGTTGATTCCAAGTGGTGAGACGCCCCAGGCTGTGCCCGGTGGCAAGACGTATTCTTGCCCAGTGCTCTTGTCCGTGTAAACGATTGGATCATCAGGGAATACGCGGACCTGCCGATGAATAACGCCGGGATGGAGACGCAGCACTTCATTGATCACGGCATTGAGGTAAGGAAGATTAATGACTTGCGAACCACTCGGGATAGCGCTTGGGTCCTGCACTGCTGTGTGGAGCTCGTCTTTCAAGCGACCCAATTCCACTGGGTTGGACAGCAAATGGAAGACGGCGCACTGAAGCGCGTATGCTATTCCCCTAGAAATTAGTGCCAATGTTGGAATAGGAGGGCCAGCAAAGAGGGAGGGCAGGATGATGTCTGACCAGTAGTACCCTCTCCTGCAGAAACAACCAACTGTGCCTCGTCTGCCAACCGAACATCTGTCTTGTCCTCGTCTGGTAATGAACTGCTCAGAATGCCCCCGAATATTGTGCTTTTCATGAGCTCTTGGTCGTTGGAGCGCCTGATCTCACGAACCTTGTTGAGCCACCACTAGAGAAAAGAAGGATGATAATCAGGCGGCCTGTTTAAAAATGAGGGTTCAGACGCAGGACATACATACCGATTGCTTATCTAAAAAGTCTCTCCCAGATGGCATAAGTGTTTTCATAACCCAACCTGGGATCGAGCTTGCTAAAATACGAAGCAAGGGGAAGTTGCCAAAGTAATGAGTCAAGCTGACGAGGTAGTCGCTGGCGTCGTAGTAACTCTTGCCGTAACTCTCCTCGTACATGAACTTGAATGAGTCGGCAAATGCATGTCTGGTGACAATATCGCTAGTCATCGCTTTGAACATGTAGTGTATTTCAACTACTTCTTTGCGCTCGCCGTGCTTCTCCATCCTCTTGAGCATCTGCCGAATGTTGTCCTTCATAATGGGCTCAAGTCGCTGGATACTGGCGTTGGAGAAGAAGGAGCTCAGAGCATTCCGCCGCCGCCGGTGGACATTGTGGTCTACGGTTGACACAAGGGAGCCGGGCGCTAGCAGGACGCGTCAGAGAGATATTGACAAAAATTAAGGATATGTGAATTTTTGCTCACTTCCCGATCTTACTGCTACAAATTCGGGCTTATCAACGTTTTTCCCTCTGCTAGGATATAGGGTATTGAGAAAGTCGGGGTCCTGGAAATGGATTTCTTGTGGAGTGACACGGACGATGGGCCCTATTCTAGAATTAATTGAATGAAGCCATTGATCTGATGGCCGAGACACACCGTATGTTCTATGCATCTCTTCGACAACACGGAAGTATTGCCCGCCTTTCCATAGCTCAAAGTATGACTCGTACCAATATGTCAAAGCTAGAGAAACCGTCGTTATCAGAACTGTCATTTGTCGTCTTCTGCTAAAACTTGCTGACTTACCAGCTATGCGTGGCCCTGGGATTTTCGAAAGCGGGGAGAAGAATACTACATCGGCGGTTAGCAACAGGATACCCGCTCAGGCTTGCATCCAGGGCAATTGATTTCATACATCGATAGACACCCAGACAGATACTGTACGCGAGTATGATTATAAGAAAGATGCAGAAACCGTGCAGATGCGACATATTGTTGGTGTCATACCACGACAGCCAGCCCAATACCATTTCTGGCAGCTTGAACAAGTTAAACCAGTCTTGTTGAAATATCATAGTAAATGTGGACAATATACTTCGTTACTACTTGGTTTTTCTACGCGGTCCAGCGACTAGATACTGCATGTTTTATACAGGAAGACAGCTGAGGACACCTCACGAAATCAGGCCATCATCTTGCACAAGGAATTTCGTTGCCCGCGTAAGCGAAGCCAGACTCGTAATCACAAGGAAGGAATTGGGAGTACAGCGACCACGCCACCACCCCGCCGTGGCTGATGAAAAAGTAAGCGTGGGTATCAGCCTCCACACGTACAGACCGGCGCAGCAGAGAGCAGCAAGATGTACTCCGTACGCGAGGAAAATGATTTCTTTTTGAAAATTTGCACTTAATTTCCAAACATTGATCTAGAATATTTCGCTTCATTAGCATATTCCCCTCTGAAATCTTACACGACCGTTCGACATGGATAGGAACATACTCAGGATCTGAAGCCATGGCAAAAATCAACTGCTGCGATTTGGCTTCTGGACGGCGACCATCAGTCCAGTCCACCGAACTGTAGCCAGCTGCCGTCAGAACCTTGTTCCAAGCCTTGGAGTTCTGCAAAACGTGGGTTCGCTCGTCCTCGAATCGCCACCACCCTTCGATCAGCCCGAACGCGGCGTCGGCCCACAGCATCTGCGCCGTCATCTCGTGCACGACGAGGAATCCGTCCGGTCGCAACATCTTGTGAAGATTCTTGAGGGTGGATTTCAAGTCGAGCGTCGCATGCAGGACATTGGACCCGAGAATGATGTGCGCACTCTTGAGCAGCTCCGGCTCCGGCTCCTTTTCAATGTCGATAACCGCGTACTTGACAAAGTCATACTGGGCAAATGTCTGAGAAGCCTGCGAGACCAGCATGGCGCTCAGATCCGACACGGTGTATTGGACCTGGGTGCCTTCGAGGGCCGCGAGAGCGGGCAGCATGCGCTGCGTTGTTCCGCCGGTGCCCGCTCCAACCTCGAGGATACGGAGGGGTTCCTTTTGTGATACCCACGACTCGCCAATCTCGGTCATCAAGGCCTCTAGTGGCTCGAGCACGGTTTTGCTCGAGTCGGCCGTCGCGTAGAGCTGGTCCAGCAGCACGCGACCTTCGCTGGAGCCAAACAGGAAATGCACGGCCTCGACCTCGCCCAGGAGTCCTCGGACAAAGTGGCGGCTCGTCAGCTGCATGAGCTTGATCTCGGCCACCTGGGCAGGCCGGTCACGCAGGAGCTCCTCGAATGCCGTGTCAATATCAGCACTGGGACACGGTTTGGCAGTACGAATGACATCTGAACCTCTCGTCTCGACCAAGCCGCCATTATTTTCCAATACTCCATAGAGATAGTCGACGTATTTTTTGTGTTTTGGCGCGTGACGTACTCGTGGGAGTTTGTCGCCTGGAGCGGCGGATCGAATGGGACATCCCAGCTCTTGGAACACGTTACAAAATATGGCAATGGCGAGCTCACTAGCTCTTGGCATAAATTCTGAGCAAAAGGTTTCCATGTGATTCTTCAAAATGTAGTTATCTGTGGCATTCTTGATGTTTTGAAAGGCCTCCAGGACTATGTCGGCATCTAGTGATGCGTTCTTGCTGGGGGGCATGATGAGAAGACGTTTGTAAGGGTATAGCTAATACGTGGCAATAAACTTGGTTTGAACTCTGGGTTAACGCTACCGAGTGTAGGTTTGATAATGGATCACATGAGCTTGATAGAGAAGTGGTTTTGATATGCATGAATTGTAGTAGCCCTTTAATGCCGAAGCAATGAAACAAGTGTGCTTTGCTTCTTATAGTACCTAATACCAATTATTCGTTTTAGCACGCAGAAATTAATCATATACATGCAAGAAACCAGATTTTAACAATTACCGTAAGACAGTATGTGCAAGCGCACCGTGTCTTACATTAGAAGACTCCAAGTAAGCCGTCACGAAAAGTCTGCTTACTTAGGTAGGTTAGGTACGTATTTGCTATCCTTAATCTGGGCGCATACAAGGTATTTGGGTGAGTGCGGGGATGACAGTTGCATTTACACGATCGGAAATGCTTATTTTTCTTTCGTAATGTATGTAATAAGCCCGGATTTGCTACGAACCTGTACGACTCTGCTTTATATATCAGGCCATTTATGATTTATACTGCACCTCTGATTCCACCTCATAATGCTAGTTTCAACATTGCTTTACATCACATTAGAGTTGTACCTTTAATTACTTGTCAGCTTATAAGGTGGTGGAAGATACGCGTATAACAATTGTGGAGAGCCAAGCCAACGCCATTAGCGCAAACCAACCGCTAGAGCGGTCATACAATCTTTCCAGGTACATATATAGGTTAGTCGAGTAAT
Organism: Pestalotiopsis fici W106-1; assembly: GCF_000516985.1. Classification (NCBI taxonomy): domain Eukaryota; kingdom Fungi; phylum Ascomycota; class Sordariomycetes; order Amphisphaeriales; family Sporocadaceae; genus Pestalotiopsis; species Pestalotiopsis fici. The sequence goes on along the minus strand of NW_006917095.1, from coordinate 2,078,186 downwards.
TCATTGGTGATTAATACGTTTGTAAATACCTAAGCACTGCACCTTAGCACACAATTATTTCGTAACGCGTTAAGAATTCAACCGTGCCATGTCCAAATGCTATCAGAGTACTTAAATCACATATCTAAAACCATTCTTAATGAAGATATGAGGGGGAGATAAATGTTGAGGGACTGTGAAATAAAGACGGAGGCATTTAGAATGTTTGCCGTGAGCGGTGGAAAAACTCGAGAATTTCGGTGCCGCTACGAACCAGAGCCGGGCCGTCCCCAGAGGTTTCTTCGACCGGCGTATGTGTGATTGCGGGGGATGACTCCAGGGACCAGGAGGGGCATTCAGCGGGGCTGTAGCGGGCCGGCTTTCACCATGTGCTCGAATCCATTCCCCAGCTGATCGGGAATCCTAGAAATCCATGATCTGTTGATTTTGAGGAGTTTGAAGCTCCGAACTCAAAGCCTCGGCAGACCTAAGAATATCTACAACAACTATGCTAACATGCTTCTTAGAGATGTTCTGGCACAGTCGTCCACTTGGCCCGTCGCAACAAAACTGAATACTTATGAACTATATTCCTCCCATGGAATGGCCTAGACACTCGAGATATTCAGAAACTATGCAAGAAACAGCCACAAGTAATTTTACCGCAAGATAGACAGAAGATGCCGCCGATCACGGCAAGATATAATCCAAGTGACCGGAGACTTGCTTGCCAGCGTGGCATGGTTAAAGCATACTAGATACACATGTACCGGTACTTCCTGAAGCCGAAATGTATTTCAATTACCAGCTGACGCTTCGCGGGCCTCTTTTCAGATCCTGCTCTGCCATAGATACGAATTCGTCTAACAAACCGTGGATACTCCATTAATGTGCACTTGCGATGCTTCTAATTTTACAGACATGTGCTGTCGCTGCTTCAATTGCTCATTACGATGGCTCCATTTTTAGAGACTGAGATGTCCAAAGACAGTAACGGATCACCTATATCAGCCATCACACTATCTGCTGAGTGAAGTTTCTTCAATTGGCTGCATATTAGGTTCATGGTGTTGCATAAGACCAGAAAATGCTTACCAGGGAGTTTCACCGTTAAACAGCACGGAATGAAACAGCGCAGAACAATATTATGTCATTGCATCGAAGTGTATTTGAATACCCTACAAAGTCTATGAAATATGAGATCTATGCAAACAATCGTATGTAAAACTACAAAAAAAAAAAAAAAAACTTCACAATGGACAGCCACCTAATAATGACAGCCCAAACAATATATACTAGAATCCGTAGCACCGTCACTCCAGACCCCGCCTACGCTGCATGCTTATGCGGCAACGATGGGGTTGTAGTAGCGGAAACGGTTGTCAGGGTCGTACTTCGTCTTGAGGCTCGTTAGCCTCTCGATACGCCAGCTCTCCTCGCCATACCACTCCTCGACGGTCTCGAGGCCGCTGGCGTAGTTGACATAGGCGTGGGGGGCGCGGCCGGGCTGGCCTGCGTTCCACTGGTCGCGCGCCTCGTTGGCCCAGGCAAGAGCCAAATCATCGTAGTCGCTGCTCGGCGAGACGGCGTTGAACAGCATCAGATGGTGGTCGCTGCGGAAGGGGTAGGCCGAGCTGTCGGAGGCGATGTTGTCGACACCCTCTGTGGCGTAGCCCTCGTGCATGATGAAGGATGCCGCCACGAGCTCTGGGTACTCCTGCGCGCGCTGCTTGAAGCCTTCGAAAATTTGACGCTCGGCCGTTAGGTTGTAGGTTACTAGGCCCACTGTCGAGGTGATGTGCACTTGTCCGTGCTGGCAAATGGCAGAGTCCCAGCTGGTTCCCTGTGCGGTGGCGATCCCCGTGTACGGCACATCACCCGAGACGCTCATTTCGGCGTCAATGGCGTTGAAAGGGACGAGGAGCTCCTCTGCCTCATCGGCAGGTCCACGGTAGGCAAAGGTCCAGAAGAGCACGGGCTCGTCGCTTGTGATGGTAGTGTTCATGACAAAGTTTCCAACCTCAAAGGCCATGTTAACGGGCGTGGTACCATTGCCGTGGAAGGTGTTAAGGGCATCAAAGACGGTCTCGAGCTGATCGCCACGCCAGATATAGTTGTGCCAGTGCCAGGTTGTGTCCTCCAGGGGCCAGATAGTCATTTTGTAGCTCGTGACGATGCCGAAATTGTGACCGGCTCCCTTCATGGCCCAGAGGAGGTCACTGTTCTCCGATTCGCTAACGACAATGGATGTACCGTTGGCCAAAACAAGGTTGAGCTCCAGAATGTTGTCACTGATCATGCCGTAGAGACCTTCGTACCGACCGTGGCCACCACCAAGACCAGCGCCCATCATGCCGACGCACTCACAGCCACCAGTCGTGGTGACATAGCCTCGATCGGAAAGGTATTGGGTAACATTGCCAACCTTGGTACCACCTCCAAACCAGGCTGACCCGGCATCGTCTGAGATGGTGATGTTGTCCAACTGCCACATACTGATCTGGAGACCACTAAACGATTTCAGACTATAAGCAAGGCCATGGCCACCGTTGAGGGCTAGGAAGTCAATACTGTTGTCGTTACAGTAGTTGACCTGTCGTAGTTAGTAGGTAGAACAAGTATTGATGTTATCAAAGGTGGTAAAATCATACTATTGTTGCAACATCGGCTTCCGTTGCGGGTTCGATTGCGACTTGGACATCCGGCTTGGAATAATCGGTCCATCGGGAAGTAAGTTCGGCGAATTCAGCATCATCTGCTCCATAAATCAGGGTGCCCGAGGAGACCTGGTCGCCAAGCTCCTGTCGGACCTCCGCACTGGTGAGATCTCTACGAGTGATTGGTTGTTTCTCGAAATATCTAGGGATGCTGGCGCCAGCTGCAAGGCTGGAAAGGCCAGAAAAGAATAATAAGGAAGCCACGGAAGACTTCATAGTGGACTATGTCTATAGATGAAATTGCAAAGAGTGTATTGAATGAGATTGCCACAATGTCTTTGTGGTTCAGACTGTAAAGAGTGTCCTGAATGAGATCGCCGCTGTGCACTAGAGCTAATCGATTATAGAGGTGTCCATGGGACTTTATATACAACTTGATGACTTGACAAGTTCACAGAAAGAGACTGACCCTGGCAACGCGATCAGGAGTGATCGGAATCCTACGGCCGCATAACGATGTCTTCCGATAATTCCGGGTGATCAGCTCAGAAGCTGACAGCAAGGTCACGATGCTAGTGTGAGATCTCGAGTCCTTCCGGCCAACGTTTTGCACGAATTAGGAACAGGGCCATCGGTTCGTGATTGAGGCGGTTGTCGATATTCATCCTAAAAGTGGCCCGGCCGGGAAAATGAATAGAAACAAGTGAGAAGACCGGGGCCTGGAAATGGAGTTAAAATTGATTATTGAAGAAGGCGGATTCCTTCCAGTCGTCCACTTTCCCAAAAATAGACCGAGGCTGAGCTCACACCAATAGTCATGAATGGTATTGTCAAGATACCCCTTGTACTGAGGATGCATGCGGGGGCTGATCCGCGGTGCGTAATATATTCAAGCATAGGGTGTCAACAATTTTAGTTACCACGCGACTACCTCTTGGCACGGTACCGAAGTTCTGGGTCACCACGCGACTATGTAAGAATTTGAGGGACAAATGTTAGCACGGTACCAACGTTCTGGGTCACGCACACGCGAGAACCGATATTATTAGGCATTTTTATGGATTCAACGTGCATTAAAGAAAGTCTTTTACCATGTTTGTATTAGCAGTGTGCCTATTGACGCAAGGAGCCCTGTCCTGCTTGCCTTTGCCTCCTGAAACATTTCCACACACTAGGTGGCTTATTAGACTCTGCTGAATGCCGTCGATATTGCTCGACTGGGTCGTACTACCACTGCCGCTGAACTCTATGTTTACGGCCTTAACAACTTTCCCTTATTCGATTCCTTGCAGGATAATCTTGCTGCATGATTCGATGGCCTCGATAAACGCAGCAGAGAGATTGACTGGCGCATGCCTCGAAACTGCCACCGCTTCGGCGATTGTCAGGTCCGCTCCGCTAATGGTCCCTGTTCTCCCACCTGACTGGGAAGGATTATATCCCTACAGGAAAATCACTTTACAAAGCTTACTATTTACGTCGTCATGATGATTAGAGCAAGAAGACGGTAATGAGAATTTGTTTTTAGAAGGATTCGGTCGAAAAAAGGATGCCTACAAAGCCATCTATGGATAAATGATACCCTTTTTTTCAGTGAGTAGAAAAAGGTGCATTGACAAGAAATTCATCTAATCACGTCGGTCAAGTCATCAGCAAATGATAAATGCAATATTTGCAGATCACATATATCCGCCTCGCTTCTCGCTGCTCTCCGGGTTTGATCCTATTGGCCGACGCTGATGAAGAATTAGATTTAACATGTTGTATTTAAATACCTACGAGTATTCAAAGTTCATCTTGTCAAGCAGAATATTCTGCAGAGTCTCTAATGCGTTCTTTGCTGGTATTTCGGCTATCGGAGAGAGGTTCAGGATAGCGATCCATGCAGAAGCCGCTTGTTCAGCTGTTTCGTGGCCGCGGGTGAGTTTCTCGGCAAATAATCATCCTCTTGGCTAGCGAATGGCTTGTATAATGAACGTTTTCAATTCAATCAACAATTCATTCGGTTTTAATCCCCGAAGCCTCAGAGTTGACTAGATCGACTGTAGGCAGCACGCCGATAGCCACGGAAAGTTCACAATCACGGCCAAGACGCCTTTAGTCAGCTTATTAATCGGCTTATCTCTATGGTTTGCTTCAACGAATCATCGCGGAGCACCAAAGCCGTGATTCAAAACCTCGTTCCATTCGCTGATTGTGCAACACCGATTTGGCAAATATGCAGGGCCCCGATCAAGAAGTCGTTGCGCCGCCGGGATGGCAGCTGCTGTCCAACCACACCAGTGCGGGTGGAGCCGTCCAAGCAGTCCCTGTTCATACATGACCCTGAGGATTGCAGACCCACGTGGCCCCCAGCTCGGCAGAGCAGCTTGCTTGTTTCTGGCACCCTGCCACTCGGCGAGTCGGCGTTTTGTTATTAGATGATCGGGGAATCCTTCAGGTCCTGCTATCAGCTATACAGAAGCTGGTCAGGCAGGGTCTTCTTTCAGGTTGTTCAGTAAGACAAGTATGGCTGAGAACCGTCAGACCCTAGCCTATGTAGATTTCGATTCAGTGGTATTCACGTCATGCGCCACATTGTGGCTAAGTATTGTGGCACCCTCCGTGACATGAGTGCACGGGCCATTAATATGATCCACACTAGTCCATGAGCTGCGGCCGCCGGTATTATTACTCAGCCTATGCTTATCGTCTTCGGCCATTTGCATCTCACGATTTGTATAACTGCCGTAGGCTCTCGATGGCATTTTCAGCACGATTGTAATGAGTGATCGTATGATATGAAACCATAACATAGCCAAGAACAAGGATGCGTGCGGTGTCGAGTCATGGCAGGTTGCTTTCTCATCCCTGTTGCATGCGCTTTCAACTACAGACATAGTATGGAAGTTAAACCTTTGCCCGCCGATTTATGAACGGCCTGGAGAATCCCATATGTAGTTATGGCCGAAGATCTCCACTGATACCAAAATGATAGTCATAGCGCGGATGCCGCTCATTCCAGATTCGTAATCGCTGAGTAAAAAGCGCCGTCTCGCCAACTTGCACCATATCAAAAGACAACTTACAAACAGGATATAAGTCCCTGATCACTGAGTCATCATTTCCCTTTGCCGTTGGCGTGCATTGCCTGTCAGACGTCCTATTCCTTTCGTTTCTTTTCATCCCGTCTCTGAAATGGTGTCCTCATTCCAACTGTGGCTTTCGGCACGGCCCGCCAAACGAACCCCGATCAACGACAAGCCATCGTGGTCTCACCTCGGCGATGCTGCAGTGTACGAGCCGCTCTCCAAGGCAGATGGGCTTTGGTATATTCGGGAGACACATTACATAGAAAACCAGTTTGTAGCTGCTGGATTATCTGGACCCCCATTGTGAGTAACAAGAAAAGAGTCATTATAGCAATTGCGTCAATTCTAATACCTGGGAACAACAGACACATTCATCGCCTGCAAGACGAGTTCTTCAAGGTCGAAAAAGGCGTATTAGGTGCCGTCAAGAACGGCGTGGAATACGCCATCACCAAGGACGACGGAATCTTCCACATTCCCCGTGGCACGCGGTAAGTTGCAGCAAATCTGCCCCGGAAATGCGACGCCCCACGGCTGACGGGAAACCCCCACTCTTCGATTCACAGCCATCGATTCTGGTCACACAAAACAGCCACCGAGGACCTTGTCTTCTCCATCTGGCTCGACCCATGCACCAGCGAGGAACACATCCTCGACGTTAATTTCTTGCGCAACCTGTCCGGCTACGTCAATGACTGCGTCAAGTCTGGCCTGAAGCCGTCTGTACTCCAGATTATTCTCATGACGGAGCACGCATCTTCGCTGCTGTGCCCGCCGTTCCTCAACTGGATGCCGACCCCAATGCTGTTTTGGGCACATCGTGCATGTGCTTGGTATGCACAGAGTATTTTAGGGTAAGTAAATCTGTGTATCCTTTGTTCACGTTCAAAACCTTATCTTCGTGGCAATGTTGTGGCCCTGGCTAATTCATGCTCCATCACCCACAGATATGAGCCATCGTATCCGGAGTATACTAGAGATTCGTATTTTTAGTGATTGTATGTTTAAAGTCCGAGTGGGGACTCTAAGCCTAGTTATGATTCTGAAAGTGTGGATTTATCGAGTTAATTAGAAATATCATAACATGATCATCATTTGCAGTTGATCAGGCAGTTTTCCTGATCAATCTGCTAGTCTAGAAACTCATCCATATATTGAACAGAAACTGTGTGCTGGTGATGCGTTCGTAATGTGATCTATTGTCATGCCTACGTTGATTGCTTTTTGCGATCAGTCATTCTTCCCCGTAACCCACATTCTTGTAATTGCCGGAGTATATTTGGCCCCCACTTCGGAGTAAAGAAAAGACAATTCGAGCATAGCTAATGTCCGGCACGAACCAGTAACGGACCGCCTGTCGGTTGAACCCAATAATGATGCTAAATTTTATGCAAGTGCATCCGGCCTAGATTCTCAAGTGATCCATCCGAAGTGACATGGAAGTACAAATTTCGACCTATATACTGAATTATTGATCTTTTCTGCCTGCTACAAGTCCCTTTCGTAAATACAGATTTCAGCAGACACTGTTCGATTTAGATCAAGTCCCGCAGTCGCATAGCACTCTCATCATGTCGCCATCCGACCAACTTGCGATTCCCAAAGGCTCAACTGTGCTAGTCACGGGCGCCGTGGGTTTTATTGGATCTCACATTGCAGACCAGTTTCTCAAGCAAGGCTACAAGGTCCGCGGGACTACGCGAAGCCCAGAGAAGAACGCCTGGATCAACAAGCTGTTCGACAGCAAGTATGGGCCGGGCAACTTTGAATTGATGGCAATATCCGACATGGCCGAGCCGAATGCCTTTGCACAAGTCGTCAAGGGCGTCTCGGCTGTCGTTCATACGGCATCCATCTTCACAATGGACCCCAACCCGGAGAATGTGATCCCTGGAACCGTGGCGGGGACGCGCAATGCTCTCGAGGCCGCCGCACAGGAGCCCAGCGTGAAGCGCTTTGTGCTCACGTCCTCTTCCACCGCGGCCTTGATCCCCAAACCCAACGACCCCCGCAAGGTTACCACTGATTCGTGGAACGATGAGGCTGTGGCGGAGGCTTACAGCGACCCGCCCTACGGCCCCGAGCATGCGCTGCCCGTTTATGCGGCCAGTAAAACTTTGGCGGAAAAGGATGCATGGAAGTTCATGGAGGAGAAGAAACCCGCTTTTACCCTAAACACGGTTCTACCCAATCTCAATTTTGGCGCGAGTCTCGACACGACCCACCAAGGCCACCCATCCACTTCAGGGATTGTTGTTGCTCTCTTTAATGGAGATACCAACTTTTACCAGGGCGCTGTCCCGCCCCGTAAGTCACGACTAGGGGTCTTTATGAGAGAGAGTCGGCCAATACTAACTCCGTGTGCCAGAGTACTATGTCGACGTCCAGGACGACGCCCTCCTGCACGTAGCTGCTGCGATTCTCCCAGAGGTCCAATCAGAACGCATCTTTGCGTTCGCCGAGCCCATGAACGGAGATCGAATCCTGGCCGTGTTCCGCCAGCTGTACCCTACACGCAGCTTTGCCTCGAACTTCCAGTCTGGCGAGGACCTGAGCGAGATTGTTCCCCGTAAGCGGGCTGAGGATCTGCTGCGTAAGTTGGGTAAAGACGGGTGGACAAGCCTGGAGCAGAGCATTAAGTGGAACACGGAGGATCTTGTGTAAAAGAGGCCCACGATCATTGCCGCAATGCCATGGTCTCGTGGGGTACCTTGGCAAGGCACCGGAGTCGGAAATCGGCGTACGTAGCGGCGGTAGCTAATGTAGCGTACCGTTTATACTATAGTAGAAGCTCTGGAACCCCCACATGTACTTTGTCCAAAAGTCCCTTGAACCAACAATGCGGGTCTCGAGTTCTAGGGCGTGATATTGAGCACATTCCAGCTACGACATATACTTACAAAAGTGATGCTTTTTGGCGAGACTGCATCAATGGACTCGGTCATTGGCTCTGAAAGCGGAGTAGTAGTGATACCCCCCCATGCCGGAAGAAGATCCCGTCTTAGTTGGGCGAGTGATAGTACAGAGCAGCTGGGGCCTCGGATCCTTATCTCGGCTATCGATCTGCCCTGAGCCCCCTGCCCTTCATGCATGGCAGGCGTTTTTTCAGTTGGGCGCTTGGATCTTTCGGCGAGTCAGTGCCCCGCCTTTTTGGGGGTTTTCGCCGAATCTCATGTTGTGATCTGGGTAACAACCACTGTGGCTACTGTGTAAGCGCGCAAACACAATTCTTGTTGCCTATTGGTAATTGTCTTGCTTTGACATCGAGGAGGATTGATCCTTTGTGAAGCCAGACGCTTACGATGATCAACAATGTAATGCCGAGTGTAGAGACTTATGGGCATGTGTATCGTAGCTCAGGCGTAATTGTTACCCGGTTTTGTCTGCCGCTAGAAGTCCCGGCTTGCCTCACTCACTAAGGTGTCCCCGATCTCACTTGATGACAAATCTACCCTCAATGTCTTTACTCTTGACCTGGCAGGGACCTAATGGTGTATACCCTGCGTATAACCACCCCTGTTTACATATTCCTTGCATCATTGCGGGGCGGACCGAGGGGCTTACTGCATGGATGTATCTCTGCCTCCTGGCAGAATATAGCAGGTAGTTAGCCATACCAAGGCTGACATGAGTGATACAGTCCCATTCGCAAGCTGCATTGAAGCCTAGGATGCGATGCATGCTGAAAGTATCAAAACACATCGGAGATTTTCGAAACGCCGAGCTTAGTAAAGCTATAGGGCGACTCTGAGAATCTTTTGCTTTCTACCAGTAACCGAGCTATACTTCTAAATACCTGGCGTCTGATTCTAGTTACAGACCCCGTCTTCATCTCTCTCTTCAGTCAAACAAACCACTATCGTCCAAAAAAGAACACTACTCTCCATTGCAACCATGTCTGTCTACGTTATCACAGGGGTGTCCAAGGGAATCGGAGTAAGTCTGCCAACACCCCCATCTACCCCGTCCCTTATCCCCGCCGCTAATTGAGCTTGGTATAGTTCGAGTTCCTTAAGCAGCTGTCGGAAGACAAGAACAACCTGTTTGTCGGTATTGTCCGTGACAAGGTTGGAACTGAGAAGAAGATTGCGGCCGAGCTAGGCGAGCGCCCCAATGTGCACATTCTCCAGGGAGACCTCACCAAGTACGCCACACTAAAGGCGGCGGCCGCTGAGGTTGCCAAGATTGTTGGCGACCGTGGCATTGACTACTTGGTGGCCAATGGTGGCCTTGTGCCTTCTTTCGATGCCTACGGGCCTGTCAGTGCACTGTATGTCTCCCCTTGCCTCCTGCTGGCAACCCGAGTCCCGAGTCCCGGCTCCGGTCTGTAATGATAAGTGGCTAATAGTGGATGATGCATAACAGGGCCGACAAGGTCGAGGAGACCGATGCTGGTGCCGCTGAGACGTTCGCGACCAATGTCACTGGCAACCTTCACCTCTTCAACCTCCTCGTTCCTCTGGTGAAGAAGGGCAAGGCCAAGAAGGTCATTACCATTTCGTCTGGTGTTGGCGACGTCGACTTGACCAACCAGTGCGAGATTGATGTTGGCCCCATCTACGCTGCCTCCAAGGCCGCCATGAACATTATCGTGGCCAAGTTCAACGCCGAGTACAAGAAGGACGGTATCCTCTTCTTGGCCATCAGCCCTGGCTTGGTAGAGGTTGGCCGTTATGCAGATGGTACGTATCTCCTTCTCCGGCCCGAGATATTTGAGCATTCTACTAACACATTGCCCAGCTACGCCCGAGCAAATGGCTGGCATGATGGGATTTGTAGGCAAGCTCGCAGTGTATGCACCTGATTTCAAAGGCCCCATCACTCCTGAGGAATCGGTCAAGGCTGTTCGCTCAGTTTGGGAGAAGGCTAGCATTGAGGATGGATACGGTGGTGCCTTCATCTCGCACCTGGGTAACAAGCAGTGGGTCTAAGTGCTGCTGCCAGGGTTTTGTAGTTACTCTTTTAGGTGTTCAATGCAATCCAAATTAGAATATTTCATCGTTGGAGAGGGTCAAATAAATTAAGACGTTAAAGACATGGTCGCGAATAATGAACTCAACTGCGTGAGTCTGCTCCTTGGGCGAATAAATTCACAAACATGACGGCTATAGGATGATCATGCCGTCCGCGATTTAGGGGTATGTTCGAGCCACATTTATGATGCCTTGGTCAAGCAAATTTACCTTATTGATGATCTTACCATTCAGTTGCTGCATCAGATGTCTCTACATGCAAAAAGAAGCAGAAGAGAAATCACCAAGGATGGTTGCGTACACAGTTGGGAAATACCAAGAGTTAGACAATGAAGATGGGTTACCCACGAAACCACAACACAGCACAATCCATAAAGCCAACGCGCCTGGTATAATGCTCCGGCTAGATCATCTTAGAATCATCTATAGATAACGATATCAATACTCCATTATGAAAGCAAAGTGTCACTGCCCTCCGCTAAAGTACACCTCGCATGAGACCCAGCATGGCTGGAAACCGTTCTATGGTGCATATTCTGGGTTGGGCCTTTGCATGGACATGCAGTGGTGACTGTCTGCATCTCCACATGCACCCCTGAACCTAATTTCCATCCTTCTTCACGAGCAAGACCACCGAGAGCCCGAAACCCTTCGAAGTCCCGACGTCCATAGCCACTTCCACCTCCATTACCCAAGATAGATTGACTCTCGTCTAGGCCACCCCCACTCATCTCACCTGCATTGAGCTAAGGAGAGAACCAACGGTGACCGAGATGCGAGGGTGTTTCGGTCCCGACATCAGTCAGTTCACGTGAATGTCAGCGGCGTTCGGGGCGACCGACGCCCACGTCGACATATACCTGTCAGTTGTAAGCTCTTTTTACCATGGGTCTAGACTTGTGATTACCCTGAGCCTATGGAAATACTCAGCTTCTACTCAAGGCGAGCTGTTGGGTCCTCAGTCTATGCTTCGCCACCATGAGGCAGGCCCCCGCTATTCCTAAATCCATTGATCTGACATGTTTTCATTTTATTGGTAAGGCGGATAGTTCAGCTGCCTACCATATTGCTTGAAATGTCAGCACATACTTCGAGAGCGATATCTGCGATTCGTCCAGAACACCGCCTTTCGGCGCTTGTTTATGGGTCTCCAAGACATTTGAGCCGATGGATTCAAAGTCATAGAGGGATGTTAGTCCTATTCTGCGAGTTCCTTTCCTGTCTCGTTCGGCGTTTTCGTCTACCTAGCTAGATACTCTTTGACTTGCGATCAGCTCTTCGTCGAAAAGTTCCAAAGTCTACAGGATGACATGATACGAACAGCTACGCTCTGTAAAGCACCGTCTTTTATTGTCAGCCATCAATTGCGCCGGTCTTGCCATGAGAGTAATCATAATATAGTGCAGAGTTATGAGTAATAATGCCCTGAGTATCTAAATCAATTTCATGTTCCACGGAATATGTGAGTGTCAAGAGTGTCCAGTGTAATGGAAAGATGGTTGAGTTATAATTTTTAATACTATTCGATGCTAGCGAGACCACCCTTGACTTGATGTCTTGTTTTCATGTTTGTTGCTTGGTCCGTTACATTCTATCAGCATTTGTTTGATCAGAACTCGAGCCGTGGGCGACTAAGTTGACTTTTCATTGTGTGTCTATACGATATATAGATGGATTGGCCATATGCTTAAGAGAGAAGGTCACACATTCTTTATATAGTCTAAATGTGTATTATCATTGCGCTGTTCTCAAGAAGTCAAAAACAAAGCATATTCCCCAAACTCTTCATCTTTGAGCAAGATATCCCATTCATCCTTGAACAGATTAATCACAAACTCGACACCCTGCCCAGACTCGCGTGGCATCGGGAAACAAAGACGACCCGCCTTATTAATATCATCAAAGAGAGGCCTCAACGCATCGGCTTTGCCACCATTGTCGAATACGCCGCCGCCCCACCGCATTTCCTCGATGCGCAGCATCATCAGAGACGAGAGAATCATGTCGTAACCATGGGCATGCGTGATAGAGAGCTGAAGCTTTGAGATGTCTTCAAGGCGGCGAGCCCGCCCGTATGCGTCTAGCATGGCCTGCGCAGTGGCTGCCTCGACCTCTCTGCGGATAGCCATGGCCACAGCGGCAATGCTGGTTTCGGGAGAAGTTAGTGTCGAGATTGGCATGGCAACCCGATTCCAGAACACCAGGTTGCCCAGGTATTCGAATGGCATGGAACCCTTGGCCGAGATATCAGGACGTCCATCGAGGGTGAGTTGCAGCAAGGCCATGACATCGTCTGACTCGCTGGCTCGACCGGCGGCGACGGCTGCCGCGTGTCTAGCTTTGAGCAGACTGCGCCAGATCAGTGCCGTCATGCTGTCATTTCCAGAGATGCGCGATCCAGCCCCCGCCTCATCCAGACAGCGCTTGTGGAGTGCCGTAAATCTGTCAGATGAGATGTAAAAGACGGCCGACGTCATGGCCTCACCCGAGGATGGTGGCGGAGGGAGAGAACGGTCATGCTTTGAAGGTAAATTCGGTGGCTCCTTGTCTAACAAGGTATACTGTTTTTGTTCAACATCGCCCGTTTCTACTTTTGCACCATCGCCATTCAGTTGGCTGCCCTCATCCACCCATATACGTTCTACCAGACCTCGATCCGAGCTCAACGGGTCGAGGACCACAGGCGCTGTGTTTGCCTGCAGGGCCGCACAGTTGGCAGCCCATATCCTCCACACGTCAAACAAGGCGGTGCCGTCGCAGGCATTGTGATGAGTAGCACCGCAGAGGATAAGGGCTCCCGGTATGAAGTTTGCCTGAGCTTTGAAGCACTCGGCACCCTTGTCCTCCTCGGGAAAATTGAGAAAGTCTCCCCAGAAGACTTCTTCGTCCGGAAACGTATTCATGGGAAAGCCGCTCTCGCTGATCTCCTCGTACGTGACGGAGCCCGTCGACTGGTCGAGTATCTTGAAGGGAAACTGAGGCAATGGCTTGGTATCATCCTCCAAATCGGCCGGGTTATACCGAATCTCAAGCTGGCCCGGGCGTCCGCCTGGTGTTTTTGGGTCCTGCTTGTAGATTTTACCGCTAAGCCAGGGCAGCTGCCGGAAAGTAAAGCGAAGGCCATCTTCCAGAGCCTTGAACGCTTCCTGGGGCGTGATACCGTCCTTCAAAGGGATGTACCATTTCATAGGTAGATAATGGGGAGGAAGGAAGTGATCCAGAACCCCAAGGGGAACATGAACTGTGGAGTTGGACATAATGGCCGTACTGATTTGCAGTGTGATTTTTCCCAAGATGCGACTTCCAAAGGACTATATGAAAGACACTTATTCTAATGATGCGAATATCGTCAAGAGGGACTATAGAACCGAGATCTAGCCTGGATAGGAATTGTGGATCCCCATAACGGATGTAAGCACGACTATTTATAGCAACACCGAACGGTGCCATGTTCGTATGTCTAGACTCTATAGTGGATGCATCATCATGCCCCCTGTAGTCATACTAACCGTATATCTTGCCGAAAACGATAAGCTGCTCCTTACCGACGCCATGGCACCGGCGAAACGATAGTGGATATGTCAGATCAATCTCCGAACCATAACGACACATGTCAGATCATCATGGTTGTACCTGGGCCGTTGTATCTTACATCAGCTCGCAGTCGCTCACCTCGATAGCTATAGTCTCATGATTCTGACTTTTATAGAAGTAATCTTTCATATTCATTATTCATTTTCAGCGTGTCACATAGATTCTTAGACTACATCATCATGACGATCAACAGCTCAAACCAGGAGTCGTTCGACCAATACAGACATGGTCATGAGAAGCAGACCAAGTCCCAGGCTGCGGCGCCCATTGCCGTCGTGGGCATGGCTTGCAGATTCGCTGGCGGCGTGACCAACCCAGAGGAGCTCTGGGATCTCTGTGCTAGCGGTCGAGACGCCTGGTCCCCTATACCAGACTCGCGGTTCGATGTCAAATCGTACTACGACAAGACTTCTGCAAAGAGCGGCCGAGTAGGTTCACACGAGACCTCTTTGTTGAATTGGAGTCTGTGAAAGATCTCGAAAAAGTCCTAGAGTTGCTAAGAAACTTGTTTTACAGAATCATGCCACCGGAGGTTACTTCTTGCAGGAAGATGTGGCCCTGTTTGATGCCGGGTTTTTTAAATTCACAACTGAAGTCGCCAGTGTAGGTCATCTGTTCCTATCTCATCTCTGATCTCTAGCTGACGGGATGGTAGACAATGGATCCTCAGCTTCGGCTGCTATTGGAGGTGACATACGAAGCAACAGAGGACGGTAAGAACTTTCTCCCTACGAGCAACCAAGTACTTTTCTAACATTCTGTTATCAATTAGCTGGTATACCTTTAGAAAAGCTATCAGGGCCGGGCCCCAACACGTCGGTATTCGTCGGTTGCTACACCAAGGATTACCACGATCTTCAGACGCGCGATCCCGAGACCATGCCTCCATCCACTCTTACTGGAAACTATACAGCGATGTTTTCAAATAGGGTCTCCCACTTCTACGATTTTCAGGGAGCCAGCATGTCGATCGACACTGGCTGCTCGGCAGCCCTCGCCGCGCTACACCAGGCATGCCAGACCATCAGGTCGGGAGAGTCTGAAGTTTCCATAGTCGGTGCTGCAAATACAATATTAAATCCAGACATCTACATCGCCATGTCTACCCTTGGGTAAGTTTCATATCGTCCCAGCAGGTCTATTCGTATTACTCGTGGACTGACTCTGGATTGTGAATAGCATGGTAGGCGCAGATGGACGTTGTTACGCGTGGGACTCGCGGGCACAGGGCTATGGCCGCGGAGAGGGCGTCGCCGTGCTTGTGCTCAAGTCTCTTGATGCAGCCCTGCGCGACGGCGACCGGGTACATGCCGTTATACGGGAGACGGGACTCAACCAGGACGGTAAAACAACCAGCATCACCTCTCCGTCCATGGACGCGCAAATCCGCCTTATAAAACATTGTTACCAAAAAGCGGGTCTCGATATTTCAGAAACGGGATACATCGAGGCTCACATGACCGGAACCCAGATTGGAGATGCCACTGAGGCTGAATCTCTGGCACGGACGTTCGGCGCAAGCCGCACAGAGGATGACCCCGTCGTGGTTGGCTCCGTGAAGACCAACGTCGGTCATACCGAGGGTGTCAGCGGCCTAGCTGGTATTATCAAGACTGCAATGGCCATGAAATACCAAGCTATTCCGCCGAACCAGAACTACATCGTGGGTAATTCCAAAATCCCTCTTGGCGACTGGCACTTGCAAGTTCCGACCGGTGTGGTGCCCTGGCCACGGAATAAGCCTTTGCGTGCGTCCATCAACAACTTTGGATATGGAGGCACGAACGCCCATGTGATCATGGAAGGAGCGCCTCAAACAAAGCTCACTGATGGCAACGGTCGCGGAAACCATGTCAATGGTGATGTGTCTCAACTGTTTGTGCTCAGTGCTCAGGACCCCGCCACGGCCAAAGCCATGGCCGGAAAGCTTGCTTCATACATTCGAAAAAGCCTAGAGCGCGAGACAGATCTGGACCCTGCCGATATCGCCTTTACGCTCAGTCAACGGCGGTCGCGTTTCTCCTACGTCACCACTGTACGAGCTCGCGGCTTGGCCGAGTTGGCCGACAACCTTGAAAAGACGGCGGCTCTCAAGGTAGGACACACGCCTACAACTAAGCGAGCACCAAGACTCGGCTTTGTGTTCAACGGTCAAGGCGCGCAATGGCATGCCATGGGCCGAGAACTGCTGTACGCATATCCCGTGTTCGCCAAGGCAATCGACGAGGCCGACCTAGTGCTGCGAGGGTACGGAGCCGATTGGTCGTTGCGCGAGGAACTCCTCCGCGATGCCAAGTTGACTCGCATCTCCGAGATTCACCTGGGTCAGCCGATCACAGTTGCGCTGCAGATATGCCTAGTGATCTTGCTCAACTCATGGGGCATCTATCCATCGGCCGTCACCAGCCATTCTAGCGGCGAAATCGCGGCTGCTTACTGTGCTGGGGCGCTTTCCTTCGAGCAGGCGCTTGGCGTGACATACTGGCGCGGCGAGCTCGCGCGCACACTGCTGGACCCCAAAGCCACAGGTGTTGTCGGCGGCATGGCTGCGGGTGGCGTAGGCGCTGAAGAGGCAGAGAAATACGTGAAAAACACAACTTCTGGCGGTCGAGTCGTGGTGGCCTGCATCAACAGTCCCGAAAGTGTAACTCTTTCGGGTGACTTGGACGATGTAGACGAGGTCGTGAAGCGTCTCGATGCTGACGGCAAATTTGCGCGCAAGCTTAGGGTTGCGCTGGCATATCATTCACACCATATGCTGCACATGGAGTCGGCCTATCTGGAGAAGCTGCAGGAAATTGTGCCATCGAAGCCGACGTGGCCCGGTGACATTACCTACACGTCCCCTGTCACAGGCGACGTTGTGGCATCCGCCAATTCGCTGTCACCAGCGCACTATGTGCAAAACCTCACCAGTCCGGTTCTCTTCAGCCAAGCATTTGAGACCATGTGCTTCAGTGAGACAGACACAAATTCCGCGCAGGTAGATGCCATTATTGAAGTAGGTCCGCACGGTGCGCTGGCGGGTCCCATTAGACAGATCCTGCGAGGCCGTAAGATGGCTTACATGTCTTGTCTTTCGCGGAATGTGAATGCCGTTGAGACCATGCAAGACGTTGCTGGAGAACTCGTGCGCCTCGGGTATCCCGTGTCTCTGTCCGCCGTCAATAAGTACGCAGAGGCAAGCGGTGAGGAGGTTATGACCTCGGATGTGAAATTCGTGCCTGATCTACCGACTTATTCGTGGAACCACGCGAATCGCTACTGGGTCGAATCACGTGTCAGCAAGGACATCCGCTACAAGAAGTTCCCACCTCATGAGCTCCTTGGTATCCCTGTTTCGGGCGCAACAACGCCGGCGTGGCGAAATTTCATACAGCTCGTCGACCTTCCATGGATTGGTGACCATCGTGTCGATGGCATGGTCGTACTGCCTGGTGCGGCCTACGTGTCAATGGCCATCGAGGCGGTTCGTCTGGTCACAGATCCGTCTGAGCAGAAGATTCGTGGCTATCGTGTCAAAAACGTCGAGTTTCTGAGTGCCTTGGTAGTTCCCGAGTCTGAATCGTCCGGCGGAGGTGTCGAGACGTACTTTCGTCTAGGACCGTCGCGAGAGGGGGCGAAGGGTGGCTGGTATGAATATGAAGTGCGCTCTTCAAGGGGCAACGACGTGTGGGTGGAAAACTGTCGTGGTCTCGTCTCGGCAGTGGTAGATCAGCAAGACGTCGAGGATGCCGTCGTACCCAGGACTGACTCCTTCCTGAAAACGCAGGAATCCAAGGTCCGACGAGTGGCCGGTTCAGCGCTTCGGGAGGATGTCGCCGGTATGGGAATCAGATATGGACCAGCCTTCCAAGGTATAGGAGACGTTATGGCGTCCAAATCTCTCAAGCGAGCAGCGGCTGATCTGGAAATCATCGAGCTTGAATCCCCATCAGCGTCGTCAGACTTCAGTTCATATGTTATACATCCAACAACTTTGGACTGTATCGTTCAAGCTACTTACACCAATTTGCCGCCAGACACAGGGAAGGCGTCCATGGTACTTCCTAGGTCGCTCCAGGATGCGTTTGTGCCTCGGTCGCTAAACAGGGGGGCCGGTGAGCGTCTGGAGATCTTGAGTGAGCTACGGAATGCACAACGCAAAGGCTTCACTTCGGACGTAATCGTTGCGAACTCTCAACAAGGGGATGGTCATGGCAGGAGTCCTCTTGTCATCAATCAGCTGTTCTGCCAGGCCATTCCCCGCGATGCTGAAAGTGGCCCTCAAATCCCTCTCTATGATAGTCGTTGGGTTCCGGCAGTGAGGTACGGAGGCATCCCCTCGTATGTCAAAGAATCCATGCGCAATGCACTCGCCTACGAAGAGCGAGACTATGAGAAAAAGGTGGTACGCGCGTCCTATTATCTCATTGCCGACGCGGTGGCCGACCTTGAGGGGCAGCCAACGGACAATTGGACACCACACCAGCACGCATTGTTTTCGTGGATGAAGAGTGTGGTGGCCCGTGGCCAATGCGGACAACTGGTGCATGGTAGCAAGGCCTGGGGCGGAGCCAGTAAGGGCCTCAAGCAAAAGCTATTTGACGAGCTCAGGTCCAAGGGGCCACATGGGCGTCTCATTGTTCGTATCGGCCAGAAGCTGGCTCGGATTGTGCAAGGCCAGATAACGCCTGCCGCTCTCCTAGAGGAAGACAACAGTGATCTCTTAACGCAGTACAAGAGTAGCCTACCAAGCCTACAAACTCGCAGCTACAAGCAGCTTGCCAGGATTGCGAGTGTCCTTGCTGTTCAGCAACCGGGAGCACATGTTCTCGAGATTGGCGGGGGTAATGGGGCAGCTGCTCGGACTCTGTTGGAAGCATTCGGACATGGAGGCAATGGTGGGCTGCTCATCGACAAATACATCTTCTCCGATGTCTCCTCGGTTCATTTCGACGCAGCTAAACAGCAATTGGCCCCATGGACCAATGTGCTAGAGTTCAAAGAACTCGAATTGGAAAAGGAGTGGCCGGCGCAGCCATCGCACGAAGTAGCCGAGCAGAGCATTGACCTGGTGGTAGTATCCATGAACTTACACACAATCAAGAATTTGAAGACGACATTACAGAATGTGAGGAAACTGCTGAAGCCCAGCGGCAAGCTTCTACTCGTTGAGAAGACGCATGTCAGCCTCGACGCGCAGCTCATCCTGAGCACACTCCCGGGTTGGGAACAGCAGGGCGAGCAACCGGAACTTGCCAGGGGGCTTGAAGCGTGGAACAATCTACTTCGCGCCAATGGATTCACCGGCATCGAATTCGACATTTCTGATTGTGAGGAGCGACGATTCCAGAGATCGGCCGTCATGATGACAAGCGTGGGGCTTGAAAAAGAGTCCGCCGCAATCCCTAATCCCTCAACCCCCAGCGTCGTGACTATCGTTCGCGATAGCTCTGCGCTTTCGCCGTCGCGACAGGAATGGTTCTCACAGCTATGCGAAGCAATCCATGTGACAACAGGCATCAGGGCTACGGTAGAGACCCTGGAGGATGTACAGCCAGGCGAGAATCAAGTACACATATTGGCCACAGACATGACCGAGAACAACTGTGTGCTGGACAGTATGGACGAACTCACATTCCATAAGCTTCGTCGAGTACTTTTGGAGAGTCGAGGAGTTTTGTGGTTGACCACCGGAGCCGGTCCAGACGCCGTCGCGACACCCGCATCTTCCCAGGTGCAGGGCCTGCTGCGAACTCTTCGCCATGAGAATGTGGATAAATCCTATGTCTTACTGGAATTACCAAGAACCTGGGCCGAAGAGGCGGACATGGTTATAAAGCATGTCACCGGGGTGTTCCAACAAACATTGTTGAACAATGAGTCTGGCCAGGCTGACGCCGACTGGGAGTATGCAATTAAGGACTCGGCCGTCCATGTGCCACGAATCTACCCGAAGATGGTCGGCAAAGACGAGTCCGAGACAGAGTCTTTCCGGCCTTTCCTGAATTCAAGCCGGCCGTTGGTGTGGGAGACATCGGACTCAGGTGAAGGCGACTTTGTCGAACAATTGTATGGACCTACCAAAGCGCTTACTGACGGTACCATTGAGATCGAGACTCGAGCTTTCAGCCTGAGTCCTCATGTCCATGGCAATGCGACAGAAGTTGACGACGAAGAAGACACAGCTGTATACGAGTTCGCGGGCATCGTCACCGGACTTGGCCCCCATACGGATGCCAGCGGGCTCCAGCTCGGCGACAAGGTATGCGGCGTGACGAAGGGTCCATATGCAAGTACAACACAAGCGAATTGGACCAGCGTCGGTAAAATCCCTGGCGGCTTATCCTTCGATGAGGCTGTATGTGCCCCGCTGGCATATTCTGGGGCTTATCACGCTCTTGTGCACGTAGCCAGATTGCAGAAGCATGACAAGATCCTCGTCGTGCAAGCTAATGGCGAATCCGATGGCGCCGCTGGTCTTGCTATTGCGAAACATCTGGGTGCTGAATTGTGGTTTGCTGCGAACGACTTGACCGAGGCCGAAACCCAGCGAGTCATCGATACATTCCAGCTTGCTCCCAACCGAATCCTTAAGAGCCGTTCCGCTAGAGATTTGGACGATGCTATTAAGGAGCAGACTGGGGGACAGGGCGTAGATGTGGTTCTCACCGGGCCGACGTCTTCGCTTTCTGCACCTCTGCTGCAGTCTGCTCTCAACAGCGTCGTGCATTTTGGTCGTTTTGTTGAAATCGGCCCCTGGAACAGAAGCCTAGACGTTACCCAGCTTGCCACAAAATGTGCTACATATGCGCGAGTGGATATGGTAAAGTTGAGCGACCACAGTGCTCGGCTTATGAAGGAGGCATTGGATGCGAGCCTCAACATCATCTCTCACGGTGTCGCGTCATCCCCGTCATGGTCTCTGTCGCCCCTTGCTCCTGTGGCGAAATTCTCGCCTTCGCAAATGAGTCAAGCATTGCGGCATCTGCAGCAACAGCAAGGTAAGCCGGGCAAAGTGGTCATTGAGGCCCAGGCCGATAGTCTTGTCAAAGCCATTATGCCGATAACCGCACCTCGTCTCGATGACGAGAAAGCCACTTATCTGATTGTCGGTGGTGTGGATGGTATTGGCGGTGCTATTGCTTCATGGATGGCGTCGAAAGGCGCCCGAAGCGTGGTCTTGATCTCCCGTAACGCAGGGACACACCCAGAGGCGGAGGAACTTATCGAAAATGCGGAGCTGCGAGGATGTCGCCTCCAAGTCCTCAACTGCGATATATCAAGTGAGGAGAGTCTTGTCCAGCTTCTCAATCAAGTTTCAGCAACGTCGCCTCCGATCCGTGGGGTTATCCACGCTGCCAATGTTCTAGCGGTACGTAAACAAGAAGCAACGCGTCCCAAATGCTAAGAACATATTCACTGACAAGTTTGGAACAATATAGGATACCGTGTTTGATCGCATGTCATTCACACAATGGCAAAAAACCGTGGGGCCCAAGGTCGCTGGCACGATGAATTTGCACAAATACTTACCTCAAGATCTATCGTTTTTCGTGCTTCTGTCGTCAGTCATCGGAGTGATGGGCCACGTCTCCCAGGCCAACTACGCCGCGGCCAACGCGTTCGAGGACGCCTTTGCCAGCCACCGCGTCAGTCTGGGTCTCCCTGCTGTCAGTCTGGCTCTGCCAGCCGTTTCAGGCGTCGGAATGGTGGCATCTGATGAAGATGCCCGGCGTCGTGTCGAAGCACTTGGAACCGAGTCGGTACATGTGGACGATGTATTCCGCCTAATCGAAGACGCCGTCCAGCACGACACGCACCTACAGCACAAGATGAAATTCAGTCAGTTCAAATCGTCACCTGGTGAAGCGCAGAGGATCGTCGGCCTGCAACCGTGGAGCAGTCTGTCGCCCGATGCTGCCATTCGCCGCGATCGGCGCTTCGGCACCTTACGCCTGGTTGAAACGGGATCATCCGGGTTGACACAGTCCTCCGAGACCATGTCCTTCGACCCTACTGCGCTTCTGGTCCGCGCACTTGGTAGTAGCAGGATTAATGGAGGCGATGGTCCAAAGCAAGAAGTGGAGGGCACAGCACAGGTAGCAGAAGCACTGGCCACGAAATTGGCGGCCATTTTCAACATTGACGTTGTGACCGTGGATCTAGAACAGGGCGTTTCTGCTCTCGGGGTCGATTCTCTCGTTGCCGTGGAGCTGCGCAATTGGCTCGCTCTCGCAGGTCAGGCGAAGCTGTCTATTTTCGAGGTCCTACAGAGCGCTTCGATCAATCAGGTTGCAGAGCTGATCATCAAGAGAAGTGCTCTAGTAAAATAGGTAACAAATGGGGGCGCTGTTAGCGGGGATCGGGCGTTAAAGGTTTCAGCTACGGAGGGCCGGTGGGGGTAGCCCTACGTATTATATTTACAATAACCAATACATCATCACTCTTTGACCCCAAATCACTTCTATTGACAATTGACGATAAGTCTGCTTTCCGCTTTTCTCGGTCTGCCAGCTAGAAGAAAACCCTCAGCTAAGTGCCACGCGTCCAGTTCTGCGTGACACGATGAATAGTTCTGCCAGGTTGGGTACGGCACGTCTGGTGCAACAACGCAAGTGTGAAGTTTCACGGCAATGAAAATTTGGCTTTACTTCACAATACAGCCGCATTGCAGCGATAGGATTCTCGTAACCATTCGTTGAACATACGCTCTGTGACTATGTAATTTATCTTGTTTCTTCAGAATCCAATCAAGTATTGGTTGGATCATCATTATGGTTCGCGTCCAGTTGTTCCTTGCAGATTACTTACTTATTACGCCTACAAGCTAGTACTGTTGGTTGGTTGGGTGTTGAGCGGGAAAGAACCACTGGGGTCGGTAACCCCCAGTGGTACCTAACCTAGGTTAGTGCAATTCCGGGAGTTCAAACTGTAGTTAGCTTCACTCCCATAACAACAATCTCATCTTCAACTACAACATTGAATCGCGTCCTTTTTGGAACTTCCTTACATTTCCCACTGGTTCTTATGATTGTCGTTCACATACAATCTTATCCACTGTCCCTCAACCTGTCCACGCCGTGTGAGGCGAAATGCGACACACTGAAGCTCGAACCAAACGCGATGAACATCTGCCGGCTAGCTGTCTATGCTGAGGCTGCGAAGCCCACATGCATTCCTGGTAGCGAATGCAAGTGGGAAGAATATGATGATCAATCCCATGATGCAGTAGATGGAACAGCACTCCAAGACGTATGCACTACTAATCCAAGTAACAAAAAAGATATTTAATTGGAGGTGTGATTTTTTCAACTGCAAAATTTATTTGTCTATTGGTAACCAATTGTATAGTACCATTATGATCGAACAACACATCTTCTACTCCTCAAGCTTCGTGCCTCAATCCCTCGCCTTGGCACCTTGATCCAGTCTTCCAT
This sequence comes from Pestalotiopsis fici W106-1, assembly GCF_000516985.1. Taxonomy (NCBI): domain Eukaryota; kingdom Fungi; phylum Ascomycota; class Sordariomycetes; order Amphisphaeriales; family Sporocadaceae; genus Pestalotiopsis; species Pestalotiopsis fici. The sequence goes on along the minus strand of NW_006917095.1, from coordinate 2,054,490 downwards.
CCTCTACTCGGAGCGCCGGATTCCTCGAGAAGATACTTAGGATCGACAAATATGCGTCCATGACCACTTCCGCGTCCTTAAGTCCATACTTTTCCTTCTGCAGCTTCACCGTGATCAACGGTGCTTTGGTAGGGTCATCACTCATCTCCAGCGTAATGTCATATGGTGATCCAGCACGCGGTGTGCGCGAGTCAACAATCTTGGCATCTCCGATATTTCCGCTTTCCGCCTGTCCTTGCTTGTAGTCAAAGACAGCCTGGAACAATGGCGCCTGCGAGTGCGCGTCCTTGGGAGATGGCGTGGGCAAGCCTAGGTGTTCAACGAGGGCACCATATGGCACGGCGCTGTGCAGAAGTGCAGTGCGCATCTGTTCTTTGGCCTCGGAGAGCGCCTCATTGAAGATCTTGTCCGAATCATATGGCAGGCGGACTGGTAGCAAGTTGGCAAAGTAGCCCATGGTCGCTTGGTCTGCGAGCGTGGACCTGTTGCTGTCTGCAACGCCGATCACGACGTCGGTGCTGCCAGTCAGACGTGCCAGCAAGACCTGGAACGAAGCCAAGTAGTAGTGCATTGGTGTCGCCTTGTGCTTCCGGCTGCGGTCCCTGATACGGACGCCAATCATGCGGTTAAGACGAGCTGACACCTCGTGCTCCGACCAAGCCGTTGTTGTTGCGGCTGCTTTGGCTTCCGGCACATTGAGTGTTGGAAGTCTGGCGGGAGATTGCTTGAAGAGGTCAGCCCAGTAGGTGAGATCTTTGCTGAGCGCTCCAGACTCGAGCTGTTTGCGCTGGCGTATAGCGAAGTCGGCATAGCTCGGAGGAGTTTCGAGCTTGACGCCGCTGTACAATTGACCAATCTCAACGAAGACATGCTCGGTAGTCCAGCCATCTCCGACAAGGCGATGGTAGGCAATGATCAGAAGATGATCAGTCGGTGACCATTGGTAATGCACGACCTTGAACGTGTCTCCCTTTTCCAGGTCGTACTTGTAATTCTCAAGGTCCTTGAAGCCCTGATCTGCGGCAGCCTTATCGGCAACCTTGATCGTCTCAAACTCCACTCGAGACGAGTCAGTGATGAACTGGATCGGAACGTCCGTACCGGCTGGGTCTTTGATGAACGCTGTGCGGAATACGTCGTGGCGTTGCAGTACTTGCTTCACCGCCCAGCCGAGGCGCTCAAGGTTGAGAGTGCCTTGCATGTACATGCCGATAGTGCTGTTGAAAGTTTGCGGATCCAAGGGGAGTTGAAGCTGTTTCCAAGCGTAGTCTTGTATCAAAGACAAAGGTGCCTCACGTTCCGTGGCCTGGACACTGGCGGAATCTAGGGTGGAGAGTGGCGTCAAATCGCCACTGTGGTCAGCGAACGAGGAAGACGAGTCGTCAGAGACAGCTGAAGATTCGATAATCTGAGGAACTTCTACTGTGTCTGCCTCAGCACGAGACTCATCGGAGCACAGGGGAATGGCCTCCGGCGACAATCGGCCGACTGCGGAGTCGACGAGATTGTTGACCGAAGCACCGCCAAGAATTTCCAATAGCGGGATGTCGATAGTCAGATTCTTGGAAAACCAAGAGGCGACTGTGACCGCACTGAGGGAGTCGATACCCTGATCAATTAGCGGAGTCGTGAGACTGAGGTCGTCAGCCTCTGTGAGCTGTAATGCACCCCGGATCCGAGAACAAAGGCCATCAGTGATAATCGAACGGACTTGGCTGATGCTATCTGCTTTGAGGAGCTGATCCTTGACAGACCCGACTGCGTCAGCAGCATTGCTACCCTTGGCGCGGCGGTCAGAAAGCTTGAAGTATGCGAATCGAGGATCGTCAAAGTACGGAATCCTGTCGTGGTTGGCGGGGTCCATGTACGGCATGCCGGTGATCACCTCAATGTCCGTGACCTGCTTGTTGCGACCAGTCACAACAGCCTCTGCAAAGAGAGTATGCAGCTCCCATTCGTTCACCTCATCGAAGATGAACTTCACTACATCGTACTCGTGCTCACGACCCGCTCTTGCGATGAAACCAACGCCGAAAACGGCACCAATGTCAATGGTAGATCCCGCCATGCCACGGGAACGTCTGTTCTGAGCCAGAGCGTGTGTGTACGCATTCGCAGCGCTGTAGGCTGCCTGACCAGGATTTCCTGAAACCATCACAAAGGATGAAAACATGACGAAGAAATCAAGCGGCTGGGCGGGATCAGACAAGCGCTCACTGAGGAGACGAGCGCCGTCCACCTTTGGTGCCAACACCATCTCGAGCATCGGCAGGTCCATGTTCTTGAACATGACGTCTTGGAGCACAAGTGGTCCGAAAGCTACTCCAGCGATTGGTGGCATTGATTCGCGGATTTTGGCGAGACCTTGGTCTACAGAGGTCTCGTTTGAGGCGTCCCTAAAGTTGAGTCAGCATCAGGTATTCATTAATCACTCAGAGCAGTTCTTACATTGGCAGAACCATGACGATAGCCCCCAGTGCTGTGATCTCATCAATCCATCGTTGGTCGATCTTGGGCGAGCGACTCGACAAAACAATGTGGCGTGCGCCACGCTCAACCATGAAGCGGGCAATGGAGCGACCTAGATCACCAGCAAGACCAACAAGCAGGTACGTCTTGTCAGATACGAAGATGGTGTCTGTTTCCATCGATCTAATGCGACTAGGGATGATTTGCTCTGATCCCCAATCAATCAACGTGTCAATGCTCAGGGCATTTCCAAGCAACATATCGCTGCCTTTGAGGACCGACACCTTATGATCAATCAAGATCTCCTTTGAACTAGAAACTGCCTCTGCTAGCACTTTGTGTGCATTATCTGCATTTGCCTCCGACTTTGGTGTTGTGGTATCTTGGAAGAGATAGTCCCTGTGACGAACCGAGCAGCCGGCAGGGATGCGTCGGGCAAGTCGCTGGCTAAGGCTGGCTTCGCTCTGATCGCTTGACAGATCATAAAGCAGGTTGATGTCTCGGGGGAGCTTCTGTTTCAAGCTGCGCAAGGTCTCCTTCTCGTGCAATGAGATCCATCTGACGCCACTTGATGGGTTTGCTTGGGTGGATGCAAAGCTGATGACGATTCCAGCCGCTTCCGCTCTCTTGGACAGGGCATCGATGCACAGCGTAGGTGGCTCAAAGACGAGGATCGATGAACCAGGAGCGACATTTGACAACATGCTGCTGGCGACTAGTTCCGCAAAGATGCTTGGAAGAACCGTTGCTGCATTCGTCTCCTTGACTTTGACCATCCGACTTGGAGAAACTTGGAGTGAAGACACATTGTTCTCAGATAGCGTCACAACAACTTCACCAGTCGCAACATCTTTGCCCTGGATGAGATGATAGAATCCCGATTGACCAATTCGCAGGGCCTTGGCCAAGGAGTACTGCGCCTGAACCTTGATAAAGGACTCCTCCGTAGCGTCGGGCACAAAACGCTCCTCGAGATGCCGGAAGAAGGATTCCTCGCCATCATTCTCGAAACGCAATGCATCCTTGCTAGGGTTCATGTCGGCTAGAATTGCACGACGGTTCGAGTTCAACCGGTTGTTCTTTTCGGTGTCTGGCTTGAGGCGAGGGACAATGATCTTATCCCCTATCTGGTACAACTCGGGTTCTTGCGTCCAAAGTAGGCCGCTCTCTTGCCAGTTCTTGGCATCTTCAAGTCGAGATACGGTTTCAACCAGGAACTTCGGGTCCAAGTTCTCGGCCTTGTCGACATCTAGTACCTGAATGTCGATATCCGGATATTCCATACGGAGAGTACGCAAAAGTCCAATCGTCATGGCTTGCTGAGGATTCTTGCACCAAGCATCCTCTGTAACCCACAAGACGTGAATTGCAGCGTTGAAAATGGTTTGCAATGCATCCAGCTGCTCTTCATCGAGCCCAGCAAATGTGTGCTCGTCCAGTTCGGACAGCACGACAAACGTGGATCCTGGTTGGTAGTCCAAGTCAATGATCTCCCGAATGCTTGGGACTGTAGTGAACTCGCGTCCTAGAGGCGCGAGAATATCTGGGATCTGATCCAGAATCGCCGATGTCTTGGGGGACGAGCCTCCGACGAAGACCAATGGAGGATACGATTCCTTTGCAGGGGCCGACAGTGGCGCGTCAAGTCGTTGCACCAAGTCGTCAACGGCATGACTCATGAACACACCGTTGGGAAATACTCTACTGTCTGGGTCAAGAGAACGGCTATCAATGCCCGAAAAGCCAGACTTCTTGAGTACAGTGTCCCACTTATCATAGGAGATGAATGGCTCGAGGACACGTCCTTCGTCGTGACCAGCCCACCAATCAGGGAACAGACCGAAGATGAAACCAATACGGGTGTGCTCGTAGTGAGCGACTTCGATGACTATCAAGCGACCATTGGGCTTCAATAGAGATCGAGCATTCGACAAGGTTTCCTCGAGGCGAGGAGTAGCATGGAGTACATTTGATGCTATGATCAAATCGTACGAGTTTGGCGTAAAGTCTTGCTCACTTGGATCGCGGCGAACATCGAGGGGCTGGAAGATAAGCTTCTCGCTATGCCGCTCGAATTCCTTGCCGGCTTGCTCGAAGAAAGCACTTGAGATGTCGGTGAATGTGTAGCTATTGAACGAGAGATGGTCGTCGTTCAGGAACACACGCGTCGCACCTCCGGTACCAGCGCCTAAGACATGTGAGCGGATATTTGGATCCGGAGTATCAATACTTCAACTGACCAATTTCGAGAACGTCTAGATTCTGATGACGATGGTTGATCTGCTCGAGCAGCATCTGGAAATAGCTGTATGAGTGACCGTAACTTACCGTACCTCCGTAGAACTCAGTGAGCAAGCCATCGTGATCCATGAGGTCGAAGGCATTCCGGTTCTCACGCAGGGTCTCCAGGGCACCCTCTCCAACTCTTTGAATGAGTCGGACAAAGGGATGAGACCGATTCCTTGGTCGTGTCAGCTCATAAACACTAGGTCCACGACCATTGAGATGGGGAAAGTAAGTACTTACTGTTCGATCAGTTGCTCGATGTCTGATTTCGTGTCATTTTCCCAACTTGGCTGCCACCAGACGTTGCGACCTGCCTTGGCCTCAGCTAGTTGATGCTCGCACCACTGGATGTGCTTTACGAAATGGAAGGGAGCCTTCTCGCGATCCTCTGCTTCCAGACTCGCAATGAACGACTTGATGTACCAGTACGTGATACGCTCAATGATCTCGACGTCGGCCTTGTCTTGCTCAGTGGCGTGGTACTTGCTGTCATCAAGCAGAGCATCTGTGTTGATCGGCGCCCATTCCCATTTCGAAAACATCTCATGGTCGTCGGCGGCCGTCGGCGGAGAGAAGGGCTTGAAGCTAAGACCCTCAATGTGAAGCATGGTGGCCCCGGACTCGGGGTCAAATACTTCAATGTCGCCTTCCACTCCGTTACCGACACTCGCTGCGCTGGTTGAGATAAAGTCAATTTGTTTTGACGAGCCATTGATGTGACCAGCCACCCATGGGTTGAAGGCGATACGAGCGATGCCGGTGGGTACGAGGAGTGATCTCAAGCGTCTATCGCCCGGCGCAGTGTATGCTCCGATAAAACTTTGAAAGGCAAGATCGAGCGTGGCAGGATGCATTGCAATGTTGTGATTGCCATCAGTCAGACGATGGAAATCAAGAGATCCTCGGGCCTTGCTGTCGCCACGCTTCAGGTTGCTGATACCACGGAACTCCTTTGTGTAACCGTATCCAAGTTCCGAGAGCATATTGTAGAATCTGTCAATGCTGACGTTATTCAGGTGAGGAGGGTCTTGTTGACGAGCTGGAAGAGTATCCGATGCCCCTGGTCCGTATGTAACGGCAAGCGTACCAGAAGCCGAGCTCGACAGTCCAGTCTCTCTGGCCAGGGAAGAATTGATGACAAATTGGTAGGTGGCGCAGTCATCTGTGGTCTGCGAAGAGTCGAGGGTCAGCGAAAGGCTGAGTTCAACCATGCTATTCTCGTCGTTGAAAGTCACAGCTTTGTTGATGTCGAGATCCAACACCTCTAATAGCTGGATCTCCTTGTCGCCAGCAACACTGATGGCAGCCTCCATACCCATAACGACGTAGCCCGCACCGGGGAACACCGTTTGGCCCTGCAAAGAGTGGCCGCTGAGCCATTCAATGTCTCGCTGCCGAATGAAGTTATGCCATTGATTGGAGATTGGGCTACTTTGGGGCAGACGCTTGCCGAGCAGAAGGTGAGGTCGGTCGCCGCCAAGCCATTGACGGAGCAAACGGGACTCCTTCCTGTATGATCTCGAGTGATCCCAGGCATAGCATGGCAGTTCCTTTGACAAGTCTGCATTATCACCGTCTGGTGACAGACTGCCCAAGAGACGGTCAATGTCAATAGCAGGTGAGCCAAACTGCGACCAAAGGTAGCCCAAGCACGCCGAAAAGGCCTCCGTGTCGGTCTTTTTCCTGTCCATACATCCGGTATATGGCAGGGTTGATCCTGCACAGTTCTCTATTGTCTGGAGACTTGGGCCCTTCAGAGTCGGGTGTGGTCCGACCTCGATGCAGACATCGAATGGCGAATGTTTCACTAGCGCCTGCTCGATGGCATAGGAGAACAGCACAGGTGAGAGCAGGTTGTCGCTCCAGTATTCTGCCTTGAGGTCTTCAGGTGTCATGATGTGGCCTTCAAACACCGAAGAGATCCATATGGCGGATGGAGTGGCTTCCATGTTAAAAGTATCGCACCCACAGGCCTTGAGAGCCGTGACATACGGGTCCGCGCAAGGACGCATATGATGCGAATGGTAAGCCTTGTCGACTTTGAGGATGCGATTGAACTTTGATTCCTCGTTCAAAATTTCCTGTATCTCCAAGATTGCATCCTTGTCTCCAGAAAGTGTGACACTTTCAGGTGCGTTGCTAGCCGCGACACCAACTCTGCCTTCGAATGTCTCCAGAGCACACAACTCTGTCGCATCGTCGAAGGAGGTGCCTGCAGCCATCATCGCCCCCTCAACACCGTTCGGCCCACTCGCGTATTTGGAAGTAAGGCCACGGAGATACGCAATGCGAATTGCTTGGGTTGCAGATATGAAGCCCGCAGCGAAAGCACACGCAATCTCACCTGAACTATGCCCCACAACGACTTTGAATGTGGCGCCTGATGCTAGTAGCAGTTTTGTAAGGACAATCTGGACGGCACAGCAGAGAGGCTGGGAGTAGGCGGCTTGGTTCACGTTTGATTCCTCGCCTTCGAGCAGCAGCTGGTCTATAAGCTTCCACTCTGGACGATACTCGGCTGGTAGACTCTGGAGCGAGTCATCGAGTTCCGAAATGATAGTACGGACATAAGGAATCTGACACAAAGCCTTGCCCATGGCCGGCCACTGAGCACCCTGGCCAGTGAAGATTCCAAGTATCTCTGGCTTTTTTCTGACGTCAGAGCTCGTTGCAATCGAGTTCTTACCCTCGACGGCGGTGGCGTCCCGCTCAAGGGCGTCGCAAAGCTCTTGAGCTGACTGACTTGAGATTACATGACGGATCTGGTGATTCGATCGCTTTTTGAGCATTGTCCATGCGAGATCTTCCAGTCTCAAGTCGGGACGAGCCTGAACGAACTGCTTCAGATCTACCATGGCCGCCTTGAGGGATGCAGAAGAATGTGCCGAGAGGACGATGGGAGCGAGCAGGGGTGATGATGTGTTGATAGATGGCGAAATTGATTTGGGCTCATAGGACTCGACAATGATATGCGCATTGGTACCACCGAAGCCGAAAGAGTTGACACTCACACGCTTCGGTTGGCCAAACTTCAGCGCCGGCCAAGCCTGCTGCTTGGTGACAACCTCGAGATCCGTGTAATACGGAGCCACTCTTTCACTGAGCTCATTGAAGAGCATGTTGGGTGGCAGAGAACCATTCTGAATGATCATTGAGGCTTTGATCAAGCCTGCAATGCCAGCAGTGCCCTCCGTGTGACCAATTATGGTCTTGATACTGCCTACGTACAGAGGCTCCTCATCGGCGCCGCGTTGCCTTTCCCCAAAGAATGCCGACGAAATGGCACGCGCTTCTTGGGGATCGCCAGCGGGAGTACCTATAATGTCTTGTCAGCGAGGGATGCCTTCCTATTAGACGTTAAGAAACTTACCAGTTCCATGGGCCTCAAAATACTGGCAGCGGTCTTCTGGCTTTGTCAAGTCCAGACCTGCGCGTTCGTAGACTTGGCGAATGAGAGCCTCCTGTGCAAAAGAGTTTGGCATTGTTATTCCCGCAGTCTTGCCATCCTGGTTGATACCACTCTCCCGGATAACACATTCTATCCGGTCACCGTCTGCAATAGCCTGGCTAAGGGTCTTCAACACAACCGTGGCGACACCCTCGCCTCTAGCGTAGCCGTCTGCCGCGGCGTCCCACATCCGCGATCGACCGGTCGGCGAAAACATGTTGAGTTTGCTGGCAGAGATGAATGGAACGGGGCCCAAGATCAAGTTGGAGCCGGCGGCCACGGCTACCTTGCTCAACCCTGTCCGCAGTTGTTCGACTGCATGGTGGACGGCAACGAGGGAGGAACTACATGCTGTATCAAACGTCATACTCGGACCATGCCAGTCAAAGACGTAGGATACTCTGTTGGATAGAATCGAAGCCGATGTGCCCGTGGCGGCATATGTGTTCAGGGCGTCTAAATCGTAGTTTTGATGATCGAGGAAATCCCGCTGCATCATGCCTACATAGACGGCTGTAGGCGATCCTCGAAGGTCCTCCATCTTCAAGCCGGCGGCACAGAGACCCTCGTACACCGTTTCCAGCAGCAGGCGCTGCTGTGGGTCGACCGTCTCTGCCTCGCTCGGCGGAATGTTGAAGAAGGCCGGATCAAAGGTGTACGGATCATCCTCCAGGAAGTAGGCGTACTGGGCATTGGTACGCCCGTGGTGGGATCCATCCTTGTGATAAAAGGCATCCACGTTGAAACGCTCTTTTGGCACCTTTCTCGACAAGTCCCTCGGGTTCTTGAGGAGATCCCATAGCTTGGAGGGACTGCTGGCTCCGCCAGGGAAGCGGCAGCCACTACCAACGACCGCGATGGGCTCGTTGAGATGGGAAGTAGATGACGGCATAGTATCTTGAGTAAATGTGTTAAGTTGGAGGGTGGTATGTGTTATCGGAAAGCCGTATCTGTATGTAATCAGATATGCTCAACCGCGTGTGAGCAGACGGCAAAGCTGAATGATGATAGCTTTGTGGATAATGTCTTTCAACCAGTTGCGGTTCTGTCCTTGAGAAGAAGTGTTTATGTGAGATTGTTGAGAATGTAATGTGCCCTAGTAGACTGGTTGAACAGATGTCTATTTCGTAGAGAGTGACGGTAGACTACACTTAGAATGAATCAATCCTCAAGACCATGTCGTATCGTGACAGGACTTCATATAGCCAAGTAATATCTTTTTTTGTTTGATTATACGTCTATCAATGTTGCCTCATCCCAAATTCAGGCCCACACGGCTCGCAATCCGGTATTGTGTAGTATCCCTGTTGATGACACACGGCGATTGGGCCCGTGGAGTGTGGTATCTGAGATAGCCGCGAAGGATGACTGCCCCTCCACCGCTTACAACCCATGTCCGGAGGATTGAGTGGCGGTGATCTGTGCGTGCAAGAGGACGTTTGGGCGTCACAAAGTCAATAGTATGTGTAACGAATAACCGAGTCTTACATTCGAGCAATAGACCTGGTCTACTATGCATTCCGACTATCTCATCACATCTCTACTTCCCGCAAATTGTCAAATTTTTACTAATTGGAAGAAACTCCAGCACCAGCCGCCCTTTCGGAGCTGGTGGTACCTATTGTTTGCGGTGTCCAAGGCAGCCAAGAGATGCAATTCTATGTCAAGAAGTATTACATAATGACGAGGCCATACGAATACATGTGAAAAGTGGTTGAATCGGTGATATCACGTAAACACTTTTGTATACATCTACTCTGAAAGTGGAGTTGGAAGATACGTTTACTAACTGAATGAGGTTAGATTGTTGCCCAGACCATTCGAGGCTTACATATACGGGGCAACGTATCCAAGTACTCATCTTACAACCATGCTGATGGATACATCGTGGGCTGAACATCGGGGCGAGGCGCTATTGTTAGTCTTCGCACGCTAGCTGAAGGAAGACGCTACAAGGTTATATGCCATATCAAAATTTGGCGGGGTTCTGATAGATCAGCGTTGCGTTCGGCGTTTCCAAGACACTGGCAGCGAATCAGCAGTCATTGTGAAACGTGCCGAATTGGTATTCGGGGTCTTACTGGGTGTTTCCTCAGTATCTTGTTCTTGCCAAGTATGATTGACTCGTGCACTTTTGCTTTTGTGCACACTTGGTGATGCCGAGTTATGCTCCGTCATAGTACTTTGTATACAGTTCCATCACTAAGAATCCCAGTGGGTACCTGACAGGGTATCTAATCTTTGGCTCGCAATTACGGTACGCAAACATATCTGGCTGGCTCCTTCACGTCGACGTAATGCAACAGGGCAAGCTGACGGAGGGGGGTGTGAAAAAGTGCCACTCTTCAACATTAGATTCGTGATCTGTAGCTTTGCTGAAATGCCATGAGAATAAACTTGCATTGACAGTAGATGATCATCTCCATTTGTTACGCTGTCAAAGATATCTAACTATGTGTGTATCCAATCAATTGACTTTCGTATTAAATGTTTCTACGTATCGCTGCATATCTCTAATGTGGGAAGACAAACTCATGTAAAATTCTTGTTAGCTCAGATGGCAGTAGCTTTTGACAACCGTAGAATATGGTCCACCACATTGTCCACCTCATCCTTTTTAGTTGGCAGGTGATGCGCCGCCTCTGTCATCAACACCGTTGCATTCTCGCTCTTGTAATGACTCCGTACCAGTCTCCGTGCTCGTCCGAGACAGAAGTCTCTATTGCCATGGACATGGATCGTAGGCACATTGATGTAAGCCTGTGACTCGCCTTGAGCGTTTGCCTTTGCAGTAAGCCATTTTGATGCCTCTACAGGGAAAAAGCAGCAACTCATGACGGCAAATGAAAGGCGTGGTAGTGAGGGCACCAGATTCTGCTGCTGCATCCACAGGAGAAGCGACAGCGTCAGAGCACCCTCGGAGAAGCCAATGGCACCAACAATCTCCGCCTCGGCATCAAGATTGGCAGCCTTCCATCCAGCAATGGACTTTTCAACAGAGGCGATGATACTCGTCATGCTCTCGTCGATGGTGGTGCCGCTGCCGGCAAACCAACAATAGTAAGGTTCTTGTTTCGCGAAAAAGGGTAGAACGCCGGGTCCGGCAGCACACTCCAATGGACCGTCAAGGAATATGAAGTCAAACTCGCTTCCCAATAGAAAGCAGATCCTCGCCAGTTGTACATTGAAAATAGCGCCTTTGGAGCCGGTGCCGTGAAAGCAGAGGAGGACCTTTTTGTGCTTTACGGACATGTTGACTATACAAGCCAACCAGTGGTTAGCTAACACCAACGATAGTAGCTATAATCCGTTTGACTTACATGACTCTGCTGCGAATTTGGTGGTTTGGAATTCGATCACTTAGCAATGTCTGTATGGCTTTGTCGCTTTGATGTCAGATGTGTGTGAGATGCGTACATCTAAGCGCCGACTTCGGTATAGAATGAAATTACGGAAGTCTTTCCACGTAGAAATGGAACAGAAGAGAACACAGGACTCCCGTCTAGAAGTCAAGCAGCTTAGCTTCCACCATCGCTTCAGGTGGCGGCCACCACAAGCACATTTCACGGTAGTGCTGAGTAATCTACAATTGTTATTGATTGATGAAGCAGCCTATCTTGGTCTTTTCGAACCTCACCTGGTCTGGTGGAACAAGCTGACTGGATCTGGCCACTGCAGGCTTGGCAGGCTTCCTATGCAGATCCGAACTCCCGATAAGAAGTATTCTATTTTGAAGGGCGCAAAGTGGGTTTGGCAATTGTGGAGAATTCCCCCAAGCGTCACTACAACGCCCGTCTTGGTAGACGATCAAGCTTTCAGAGGCGTTTTATTGGTCAAAGCTTGTAATGCTTATGTAGACACTATACCGTCAACGCGATCTAATCGGAGTCATGAATCCTTGCTGGTCATATCGGCGTTTTCAAATCGGCGTTTGACTCCTGAGTCGACAAGGTTATGGACCTGGCAGTGGGGGAGCGTGGAGCAATGCTGACGGCCCGCTAGTCTGATAACCCGAGGGACCGTCTTCTCCACCAGCATTTTGTCCGTCAGATCCTATAGCTGGGATATGCTGTGCACTAGAACGTTTCTATACTCTACCCTATCCTCAGTGCAAACCCTGGCTTGTGGCTCATGATGCCGATCGTCGAAATCCTAGTACCCTCTTATGATGTGCTTGGATATTCATGCTTTGCGGACCAGTGCTTCCCACTATGCAGGTACCGTGACCCGATTCGGTGTAAAGTCGCACGTGACAATACATTACTATAGACGTAGGTAGATCTACCAAGTATGCACTACCTTTTCGGTCGTAGCAGTCGGTTTCTAGTAATAAAACAGGCCGTTTTTGAGCAGATGAGTAGTGAAGCTATTCTGAATTATCTGTGCAAGTCAAGGACAACTGTTTGAAGGACTAAATCATTCGACATGGCATCGAACGGCAGTAATGATGCTGCGAGCGTTCCGGCAACACATCGCGCCGTCATTATAGAAGCTGGAGACCATGTGCGCATACGAGAGGATGTGCCCTTGCCTTCACTCCAGGATGATCAATTCCTCGTTCGAACTGAAGCTGTGGCCATCAATCCCAGCGACACCAAGATGCGCGGCACCTTTGTGACTGCTGGCGGCATTTTGGGAACTGATTACGCCGGGACCGTCGTGGCTCGCGGGCAGCATGTCACCGAGGTGGCTGTAGGCGATAGGGTCTGCGGAGCGCAACATGCCATGTACGCCAACGAGCCTCTCCGTGGTTCTTTTGGGGAGTACAATATCTCAGCCGGCAGAGTCTGGTCAAAGTTGCCGCCCTCGATCAGCACTACCAGTGGTGCAACATTTGGCGCAGGTATCAGCACTGCGGGTATAGCTCTGAAGCTTCTGGGACTGCCTCTGCCTGACGCCCCAGTGGAGAAGCCTGCATACGTTCTGGTGTATGGAGGCAGCACCGCGACTGCAACTATCGCGATACAGCTACTCAGATTGTAAGAATAGCTCCGTCTACCAGGAAAATGTATCTTGAAGGGATCGTGACACTAACCAAACGCTTAGGATCAACATGATACCCATTGCAACTTGCTCCGCCAAGAACTCGGAACAAGTCAAATCGTATGGTGCCGAGGAGACTTTTGACTACAAAGAACCAGGTTGCGCGGCCAGAATTGTGAGTGGACCATTTCCGTGAAGGGGACAACGTAATTTGAGGACACTTGACCAACTAATCCCGCCCTTCACTTTGTAGAAAGCTTACACCAAAAACAACCTACGATACGCACTAGACTGTATCACGAATGTACAGACAACCACCTTCTGCTATGCCGCACTCGGCCGCGCTGGCGGCAAGTATGTCTCGCTGGACCCGTACTCGGAGCATGCCGCCGCGCGACGCACCGTCAAGGGCGACTGGGTGCTGGGGCCCTCCATCTTTGGTGACGGTTCGACGTGGCCGGCGCCGTACGGTCGGCCGCCGAGCGACGAGCTCCGTGCTTATGGAGAGAAACTGTGGAGGTTGGCGCAGGAGCTGATCGCCGACGGCAAACTGCGACCTCATCCTGCTCGCACGCTCGAGGGGGGACTTGAACGCATATCGGAGGGAATGGAAATGGTGAAGAATGGCCAGTTTGCAGGAGAGAAGTGCGTGGTTCTTTTGTAAAGCTATCTATCTTATAAGGTTTATGTTTTTAATAAATTTATTGATAAAGTAATCATGAAAATGTTTTCATATATAAGTATTCTTTTATTGAAAGTTGTAATGTTTCAATATTAAACATTTAGCGAAGAGAATGTTAAAATAGTTTGGATTTAATACTCCATAACCGTAAAACATGCTATGTAATAAATACTAGTTGAAAATAAGCAATTTTCTTTTCAAGGTTATGTAAATAAGATGCGGAAAGTAGGATCAGATTTTGTTGTAATTTTGATAACTGCCTGAGACTCATGGTACGGTGAATGAAGGGTTTATTTGATGTCTATTATGCTCTCCTATATTCTGTCTCGCTATACAAGCGCCTCTACCTTAACACCAGGTCTAAGCGTAATCTTTGCCTCCACACCAGATTGCTTTGCCAGTACCGTCTCCTTGATCTTCCAAGTCATTGTGGGATCAATTAGTTTGATCTGATATAACATTAATCATCTGCTTCTGAAAGCATTCTGCATAGTATGTCTGGGAAGGGGGAAGGGGTCATCTTACGTCAAAGATGGAATACAAGGTAGCCATCAACTTGTACATTTCGCATCTGGCAATGTTCTTGCCCATGCAAGCTCGGTCGCCATGGCCCCAGGTCAGGTCTGCCTTGTTCATTCTGCGTATGCGTTCGGTGAAGTCGTCCTGACTCTCACTAGCACCTTTCAACCAGCGTTCCGGCCTAAAGTCCGCCGCATCGCTGCCATAAACGTCTTGGTTGAAATGTGTGGCCCAACCCGAAACAGCTACGGCTGTTCCCGGTGGCAGAGCATGGCCATTCTCAAGAGTGAGGCCAGGACCTTGTGGGACACCCCGTCGTGACAACATGGCGCCAATGGGATGGCAGCGGAACGATTCCCGGATGACTGCGTCGAGATACGTCAGACTTTGGACGTCAGCCCACGATGGTGGCATGGTAAGTCCGCTAGAATCCAGCTCCTCCTGCAGCTTAGCGGCAACTCTTGGGTGCTTTCCCACGAAATAGACAATCGATGTCAAGCCGATTGTCACGGTGTCGGCCCCAGCCAAGAGAGGCGTCGTAGCATATCCATGCATAACCAGATCGTTGACAACTTGTGGGTGTTTTTCTTTAGTATCCATGATTTGAGAAAGCAAGTCTTCTCGGTCGTTGCCTTTGACAGCACCTTTGTCTTTTCTCGCCTGGATGAGTTCACGAGCTCGAGCCGGGAATGACCCCATTCGCTTCTGAAACACGCTCGTCACAGGGGTTTCTTTGAGCAAATTGTGAACCCAAGGCATAGCCGCGGCCTGGTTTTCAGTAAAGTTAGTCGAAATTGGGGTCGATTTTCAAGCCTTCATGCGAAACATACCATGGCTCTATATGTCTGAGCCGCATCAACACCCTTGAACATGGCGGCTTGATCAGCCTTACCGCTCATAAGGCCGAAATCCGCAGAGACAGTCAATTTCATGATTGTATCATATGCAACTGGGAAATCTTGAGTGTCTGGTCTACCGTAGCTCCCCCTTCTCGAAAGTGCCACTTACAAAAGTGCATCCACTGAAAAATAGGTACGGTCTGCTCTGTAACCCTGAAGTCCTGGTCAAGTTTCTTGACAAGCTGGCGCACACATTCGTTGATGAAGGCTTCTGACTTGGTGACATTCGACATGGCATAAACCCCAGCAATTGGTCTCTTGAGAGACGAATGGGTTTGAGTGTCCTCACTGGCGATGAGACTGGGATAGTGAACTCCCTTTAGCTCAGTCCGCAAAGGCTGCCAGTGGTAACTCTAGACCGAGACAGTCAGTAAAAGATTACAATGGTGTGGATTTAGGTAATTGAATGTACAAGACATCATAACATACCTTCGGGTACGGCGAGCGAGTTGCATACACAGTATCGATCATGGCGGGATCTGAGAACATGACTGTTCGTGGGCCAACAGCCACCACGGGGCCATATTCTTCGTGTAAGCGTTGAATCTCCCGGCACGTAATGCCATTATATGCATCAAAGACCTGGAAAATATCTTTCAGGTTGTTAGATTTCAGCAGGTTGAGATGTTAAGTGTTACATGCGAAATACCTGAATAGCGACGCCAAAACGGCCCGGGAACATGCCACAAGCCGGTACGAAACGGCGTCAGGACGACCCAGAGAAGGCCAACAATGGCACAACACCAGAGAATTGCACCCAACATCTTCTTGATGTGACAAAAAAAAAGGAACAAAATCTGTATCTGCCGACGATACTGCTTAGTAGGACATAAGCAAGACTGCAAGCCTGATAGATGACGATTTTCAACTTAAGTGAGAGCTCAATGCATATGATGCATGGTCGGGAGCGCTAGAATCGAATATGTGGAAACACGACATAACGACAGAGACAGCTACTAGTAGAACGCCGAACTCGCCGAATGACCAGGGGAGTCCCGCCAAGGATTGCGGCTGCATCCACTCAGATATAAAAAGAATCCCCACAAATATACATACTACGTATGGTATGTGACCTATTAGTCATGTAAGAACTTAATCCTCAATACATGAATCATACAAAAAAAAAAAAACAATATGCAAGATAGTCGATTGACGGGTTGGCTTACAGCACAATAATGTCTGGTTTAGGAAGATGGGAGGCATCATGTGCGATTTGATGGGTGCTGGAAGATTTGAATTGAAGTTTCTCATTGTGTCTATGGAATTTGTCATTGCTGGTCCAACAGCCCAGAGAGGGAGATATCAATTGAGCTGTAGCTTTACAAGATCCTTCCTTTCTTGTATCACTGCCATCTCACTGAGAATCTCCTCACTACCACCACCGATCACAAGCACTCGCACATCCCTACTGATCCTCTCAACGCGAGCACCGGGACCGCCGTCTTGGGTGTAGCCTACCGCCCCCATGATCTGCTGGGCCTCTCGTACCGCCAACTCGGTAGCCCTCGCAGCATTGACCTTGGCTAGTGCGCAAAGCCCACCAATGCCCGTCCCAGCCTCATCCGAGTGCGCAGCTCTCTTGAAGGTGCTGTCTCGGACCTGTACGAGGGACTCGAGCAGGGCATATGCGGCCATGATCTGCATGCCTACATTTGCAAACTTGAGCCGAATCACTTGCCGGTCTATCAGCGGCCTTCCAAAAGTTTGTCTCGTGAGAGCGTGCTGGTATGAGTCTTGAAGACAGATGCGAGCTAGACGCAAGCAATTACCCGCGATCCAGAGGCGCTCATGGTTAAAACCTGGAGTACTCTGATTAGCGTTGACTTTGTGGCATGAGGGGGATCTAGTGATGTCATTTCACTCACTGAGCATGATTAGTTTGAAGCCTTCATTCTCTGCGCCGATCAGGTTCGCAGCCGGGACTTCGACGTTGTTAAACGCGAGTGACGCGCATCCTGTTGATTATTATTAGTAAAGATGTTATCTTTTCCACTACCTAGGTAGTAAACATACCGCTCGAAGCAACGCCAGAGTTTCGAATTGGCGTCCGAGTGACTCCTTCCGCATTAAGAGGAATTACCAGCACGGAGATACCACTTTTACCACTGCCACCTGTCCGAACGGCAGCCGTACAAAAGTCGGCAGTAAGACCATTCGTTACCCACTGTTTAGTACCGTTTACAACAAACACATCGCCGCGCCTCTCAGCGGTGGTTGAAACGTTGGCAACATCCGATCCAGCTATATTATGATTGATTTCACATCAGAACTTGGTGTCTCTTAAGTCAAATCGAAGAGAAAGGCGAATGTATAGCTTACCTTGAGGCTCTGTAATTCCGAGAGAGAACCTGATATCACCCCGTATAACAGGAGATAGCCATCTAGTCTTTTGTTCTGCAGAGCCAAAATGAATGATGGGAGGGCATCCGATGGCGTTGCCGCAGCCAAGTGCCCATAACACACCGAGAGAGCCACAACGGGCCATCTCATCGATGGCTATGAGGTCATGAAAGCTGTCCCATTCCTCCGGAGGGACTTGACCTGGCAGCTTGATTTCTCCCAAATACTCACGCGTCTCGGAGGGATTAATCAGAAGGGCTGTATAACCCAGAGCCGAGTGGCGATCGAGCACCTATTCGAAATATTTAGAATCAGCTTAAATGGTTGCAATAGTGCCCTTAAGGGCACTCCAAATTTTGTGAAATTCATACCTTTCGCGGGACTGCTCCATTGGCTTCCCATTCAGAACAGAAGGGCTCAATCTCCGTATCAACATAGCGTCGAATCTCATCACGAAGCCGCCTGTGTGACTCGGTATAGTTGGGATTGCCTACCCGCGAATACCAGAGCGGCTCGGCAAAGGGAACGCTCGAGCCAAAGAAGTCTGCCATTGAATGTGGTTGAATAGCCTGATTGTCTCGAAATGCAACAATTGATAGGCCAATGAAGGGACGAGATGTATGCAAGCTGGGATCTATGAAGTCTTGCCCTTCTCACGATGAAACTTTATTAGTGAACCACGGTTTTGCTTGTCGTCACCCAAGTATAACAAGGCCCCGGTCGTTCACATGCAGTTGTATACGAAAAGCCAAGGAATCAAACCGGGGTTTGGGGCTCGCCTAAGCTTATTGGCCGTGCCACCCCAATGGGACCAACAAGCACAAGGGCCCGCCCTGAAGATTCATACGTAAGCTGACCACTGCAGATTGCCTGCCGACATTGTAGTCGGTAATCCTGAATCCTGATTCAAGGGACCCGTGTGTACTGATTGCCATTTTGGAGCAGTACAAGTGTTTGGCTTGCATCTGAGGCTTCGCCAAGGAACCCATCTAGATAAGCTGCAACCCTTGCGCCGCCACGATCCATCCCTGTATAGAAACCATACGAGAACGTGGCGATCATGGTGCCGACTCCTGCAGGATACTTTATCTTGCCGCGACTGAGATTGGCGCTGCATCTAGCGCCACCTACGAAAGACTAAATTCTATACATTGTAAGCATTACTTCCCTCAGCACGTACCTCCTTGCAATCAACATGTATAGACATTACGAAAGAATACAAGACGAAAACGCCGACTGACCGGGGTTGTTATGAAAAACACCGATCCGCCGGGGGTTTGTAAATAAGCTACCTATTCGGCGAAAACTGCTACCCGCCCCACGTTAGAAGGATGATGGATAGTGGGGTTTCCAAACATTAGAGTGCCGCCCATCAAGAGGCACTCACGTAGATAGTAGACATCAGCCACGGGCTTGTCAAAAGCGCCATAGTGATTAGTGTTTTTGCAATACCAGCCGCGATCCTATGGAAGAATTCTATTGCTTAAGAATTGAGAACCAGCTATGAACGCTACATCTCAATATGCAAACAAGCGTAAGGCATGCTCGCGAATGTGCCTCGAGGTCTACTGCTAATCATGATATCCGCCACAAGCCAACTGCTGATGGCAACTTCATCGTGGCTCAAGTCGTTTGTCTTCAACGATGAGAAATCGAGTTACAGGCCAGATGGAGACAAACATACAGACACATTGGCAGCACCCGCAGTGCCGCCATGGACAATAGTGCGCAGACATGAAGCATACGACGTCGCCCGTCAGGGTAGCACAATCCGAATATGTCTCAATCGCCCTCATCACGGCAACTCGCTGACCTTGACCACCATGAGGGATATGATCAAGCTGTTTCAAGAGCTATCCGATGACAAAGCGGTGCACCGGATCATCATCACAGGCAACGGCCGTTTCTTCTGCACGGGGATGGATCTAAAAGAGGATCTCTTCACGTCCGTTACAGATCGATACACCATACTCCATGACTTCTTCGCCACCATAGACGCCTGCCCCAAGCCGACCATTGCCGTGGTCAACGGGCCGGCTTTCGGTGGGGGTGTCGGTCTGGCCATGGTCTGCGACGTCCGGATATCGCTCAGCACCGCATACTTTTGCCTGAGCGAAGTAAAGCTGGGCCTGTGTCCGGCCACCATCTCCAAGTACTTGGTGCGCGAATGGGGGGTGAGCCTCGCGAGGATGGCCATGATGACCGGTCGACGCATCAAATCTCAAACACTGCACGATGCAGGCATAATTCATGCTGTTGCCTCGGATATGGGTTCCATGGAAAGGACTTTGGAGGACTTTTTACAAGACATGCGTTACGCGGCACCGCGCGCAGCTGCACTGACCAAGACCCTGGCTCGGGAAGCTGGTAGTGGCGATGAGACCAATCTGGACAAGGTGGCCGGTGAGGTTTTTGATGCCATGTTGGCACCTGGGTCTGAGTCGTGCTATGGCGTGACACAGTTCAAGCGTGGTATCAAGAACATTGTTTGGGAAGACTGGCGTTCCGATGGCAAGGTACGCGGATAATAGAAATTATAGAGTTCATAGATTTCTCCCTCACGTACGACGGGACGGGCCATTTATTAACTGCCGGGTCCAACGCGAATTACCCCACGCCCCCCGTTCAGCGTCCAAGCTTTCGGTTCATGTCACTGTCGCGGTGAAGCATGAAATGCAGACGAGATTGAGGCCGTCTGTGAAGGCTGCTGTGTCATTGAATGAAATCAACAGAATTACGGAAAGACGAATCACAAAAAAGAATTCTAGGGAACGGGTTCTCCGGGCGCAGTTACATAACAAGCCTCCAATGATGATGATCAAAGTATTGTATTCAAGGTAGAATCCCTTTACGTATGGCTCAAATGGACATATATCCCAACTACACAAGGATAAGTAATGTTTGATTACATTTGCCGCGATTTTGGGAGATTATAGCAGTTATGATATGGTGTCGGCTAATGATATTGGATTATTTCCCCACAATTGGTATCCATGTAACACTACTGTACAATCTTTAAATATATCAATCACATCACAGCTACTAGGCACTTAAAGTTTCGGAGTCAAATTCATCGATGTTCGAAATAAAGAGATAAATCCGAGCACCTTAGGCAGTGGAAGGATGTCTGGATGCTGATTGGATTGCGGCCAGCCATTGCTCAACCTGCCTTATCTATTGTAGCTAGCTACTGTATACGAAAGCCACAATCCAACCCAATCGGAAGGTACCCAGTTGCCAACTATACATTGTACGTGCCTGTCTAACTTTGACTGGGCGATACCCCACCAGTCGCTTACTGTGTGTGGTGCCTGCGGTCGTCACTGATATTCGTACATGTTATGATCTTTGATCTGATAGTTCCTTTCATCCTACACTAGTAGTGCTTTGGAGGCTCCGACCAACCAAGGGGAAACGTGCGACTCGCGCGAATGTGTCCTAATCCATGCTGCATCCGTTGAAGGTTTGTATGCATGTCGGAAGTCCCTGGACAAGGGTTCACTCGCTTACGGATAACAGATTCGTTGCTCTCAGCTCTCGTCAGTCATCAATCACCATGCAAGCATGCATTGATACATAACCTAATGCAATGTACCTAGGTATGTATCCACTAGAATGGCAAACAAGGCAAGCACCACGGGCTGCACGGGTACAAGGTTTTGGGCGCAGCCAAGCTGTCTTGGCTGCCAAAATGGATCCCCGCCATTTGTTCTATGTTCTACCAATCATAACGTAAAAGAGGCACGCAAATGGGGAATTGCATGCTAAAAAAGGTGGTGTTAGGACTCCATATTACGTACACAGTATTTCCAGCACCTCCGACTTGCCTTTATCCGTCGAATCGGACTCATCTTGGTCTCCGGCGCAAGCTGTGCAGTACTTTGAGGCGTTTCTTTTTTTTTTTTTTTTTTTTTTTTTTTATTTTTTTTT
>NW_006917095.1:1945826-2032834 GCF_000516985.1 Pestalotiopsis fici W106-1 | reverse complement strand
ACGTGTCATTACGTACGACAAGAGAATTAGTTGTTTTTGTTTTTTTTTTTTTTTTTCCTCCTTTCAAAGGAATTTGCACGTGCTGTCAAGTGCTGGTAACGTGGTAGAATAGAGGGAAAGGCAAGCCGACTTGGAATTCGACGTATAACGCATCACGACGGCTCTGGTAAATTTACGGGTTATGGTTAGCTCAATCACTAAGTACCAAATAGCGGGGTCATTAACAAAAGACGTTTGCCATTTTAGGCGTGGGGATCAATCTCCCTTCGGCCGCGGATTCGACACCAAAATACTCCAGTTCTTCTAACCAATGTTTGGCCTGGGATCTTTTGAACGATATGCTGAAACTTGGAGAATAATTGGTTCAAGAAGAACACATTCCACTCTTTTAGGGATTTGCTATGGATATAGACTAGATCACAAAGTGGTGAAAGCATTGATGGGGCATTCTGGAGCCGATTCCCGCGGCTTAGGGGATACTAGTTTGCTAGTACTAATAATGCTCGGACTACCTCCAGGGGCCGGCAAGAAGCGGTTTCGAGAAGGGGGAAGCCTCCAGGGCTGGATTGTTCCTTCAGGTCTGGAATGGAACCGAGTATACGACTACGTGTGTCGGAGCTGCTGCTTGTGCAGCATGCGCTCCACCATCAGTTGCGCCTGTAGATTGCGACCCATCAGGGATTTGGCTCCTTTTCTCAAAAACCAGAGCATCGCCTCTCGCAATCTGAACCTTCTGGCGAAGGATTCACCCGAAAAGGGTCCAGCTTGCGGCAGTCAACTAAGGCAATGGCAGGATGACTGCATTATTACTAACCGGGCATGCCCCAAGACAGGTAAGCATACGCTGAAGTCACGCTTGATTGAGCACGCCCGGCTTTGCGGGCTCTTGTAGATATATCGCTGCTGACAACACCATATGCAAATCATTCGTTTATTTCCTCGGCGAGCAAAACTTCCCATGTCCTAGAATGATGATTGGGTATACAGCCATGGCCACCACCAACACTGCATGCGGAGGCCAGGATGAGAGAGATATAGACGGCCCTCCCATAACAACTACGACTCAGCATCTCGAAGGCGAATGGGCTCCCATCCAGAATCCCCGACAAGTCTCTGGCCGGACTCTTAGGAGATCGTGTGACCGCTGCCACCAGCAAAAGCTCCGATGCGTAGGGAGCAAAACATCGTTAGAAGCCTGCGCACGATGCCAACGCTTCGGCGTCGAGTGTGTTTACAACCCCCGGTCTAGCAAGCAGACCAACAAAAACAAAGCCGGAAGCCAGAACGTTGCACAAAACGAGCCCATGACACCTGTCATAAATCAACAACCCCCGAGCAACTATGGGGCATTTGACCCCGATCAGCTGCATCTAGACAGCTTCTTCCCATCTGCTTGGGATGCTATAACCACCCCGCCTCTGACTGGTCATACTCTGGCGGCACATTCACACAGTAGCAGTGCGTCGATGCTATCAACGAGCACAGGGCCCGTTTTCTCAACCAAGTCGGGGATGGACGAACATGTTGTTCTGAGCCCTCCAGAAGTATGCAAGTCGGGCAACAGCGACTCGTCCGATAAACTTGCGAGCATATGCCAGACACTAGAAAATCTACTCAAAACGGTAACGAGTGAACAGACAGGCCAAGGCGAACAATGTAAACCCGCACAAACCCCGCCTAGAGTAAAAAACATGATAGCTAACTGCGATATACGCAGATTCTGTCGGCGAGATATTCAACGCCTTTGAATGCTTCATATGGATCGTGGCGGTCGACCGGAGACCTCGGGCCCTATCGCAAGATCCCAACACATCCTTTGACAACCACATAGACGGCAAGCAAGCGTTCAAGGCAGCGCAATGCTACATGCTTTGTATAAGGCTTTTAGCCGCGCTTTCGGAAAAAATGCTCCAGAACCTGTTGGCATCACCCACGCCCGCACAACGCCCAACATTTGGTCTAGGCACGCCCGACTCGACGCAGTTCAGTAGCGGCCCGCTGGGTGACATGGTGGAGAACTTTCGGATGGAAGACCTATTTGCCGCCCCCACGGAATCGTACGAGCAGGCTGCCGAGTCCGCCGCTAACATGCTCCGCGTCGGCACCCGGCTCATTGGGAAAATGGAGCAGCTGCTGGACATCCCTTCCGACCTGGCGGTGGGCACCATGCCGTCGGCGGGAGAACAGCCAGGCATCGACCATCAGCGAAGGAAGCGGTCGCTGCCGGCGCGCCTCGTCGTGACAACGTGGGATCACGAGACGAGTGTCGGTAACAAATGCGCAGTAACGAATTTCAGGCGCTATCGCGCCGCCATCTTGGGTCTTATCCAAGGCCATGTGTGAGAGGCTCCCCTATGATGTTGAACACACGAAGCTACCTACCTATTATTATCATGCAGCATGACCTGCTGAAACGTACGTCATATCCGCTCTCGAGCCCCAAAGCCTCGCCAAAGACAATGGAGAGGTCTGGGTGCAAACCTGACATATACGCCGACTAGAACATCAAGTCCGCGATAAAAAAAATGTCGCACACAAGAATTGGCATCCTAGCGGGAGGACACAGGCCTATAGACTGGCCTGTGCGCACCATCTCTTGTGTCAACGACTCTGCGCGGCTTCAGTACGATGTAGCTTGGAGGCGGTGATCGGCTCCGTCTTCTATTCGGTGCTTACACGACTCACGACGACCTCAAAAGGTCACATAGATTACCTAGCGATTAGACGCTAGCCATGAGAGAAGATGTCTGCTGAGACAGTTTTATACCCTAAGGAAGCAGTAGAGGCATCGCGGCCAACACCGTTTCTTTTGAGAATATACATATATAGATACATAGAAGCATATAGAAACATGAACAAATTATTTCGACCAGGGTCGTATACTACCATAACGCTTACCGCACGAGGGCTTGTCTTTATCTTGTACTTGAGAGTTTGGCTATGACTTGTCCAATTGGGACATCTCTTATATAAGCACCTTCTGCCAAGGTGCAAATTGTCATTCTCCACATTTTCTTCACTGCCAATTTGTACTGGTTAGCTAGATTTTACACTACAGACCAATCGAGAGCTTAGATTAAACAGTGTAGGAAACATCAACTTGACCGGTTTGCACTAATCCGGCGGCAACACACGTCTCTTGCATACGACACAGCAGTGACAAGATCTTTATCGGCAATGTAATTGATTATAAGAGGGTTTGAATAGATAGGTTGTGTGCTTGGCTCGCGCTAATTGCAAGCGACATGAAACGATCTCGCGCTGAAAAAGTCTATATCTTACTAGTCTACGATCTTTCGGTCTTGACACAAATGCTAATCAACGTCTATTTGGAGATCTCTACACCGTTCGTAGCACCTGTAATAATCATGTTAGTAACCTGGTATTGACGCGGGCGTATGCAAGACAGTCATTTAAACTTACCGAGAGCCTTCTTGATATCACCGTAGATGGCGAATTGACCGGCAGTCAATCCACCGACCATGAAGAGACGGGTGGGGAGACCGGCAAAGGAACCACGCAGACCGAGCTCGCCAGCAATCTTGACGAGACGGGAGATGGTGCTCTCACCGGGGAGTCCCTTGGTCTTGTTGATCTTGGAAAGCATGGTGTCGGCGGGCTGCGAAACAATGGCGGCAGCGAAACCAGCCATCAGACCAGAGCCCAGGTTAATACCAGTCAAGGCACCACCGGAGAGCTTGGACTTGTCGAATTGGCCGAGGATGGCCTCGGAAACCTTCTCGAAAGCGACGAACTTGGTAACGGTGTAGGGAACCCTGTGCAGCGCGCGTAGGTCAGTAAACAGATCTTTGAGCTAGTAGGGGCTGGATCGGGAAGAACATACTGCTTGAACAAGATGGGTCCGAAGCCGGCGTAGAAGGCGCCAATACCCTCGGTAGTGAGGATCTTGGTGAAACCATCAATCAGACCCTTTCCGTAGCCGGGAGTAGAGACGAGACGGATACGAGTGGCCTCCAGGGGGCAGAGGGCGATGGAAGCGAAGAACTCAGCCGAAGCAGCCGACACGGAGTAGACGGCGGTACGGTTCTCGCGGGCCTTCTCGAGGCCAATCACATCGATGGCCTGCTTCTTGAAGAACTCGTAACCACCAAACTTGAAGGCGCCCTGGACGAAGTATCCAGTGAACGTGGGACCGAATCCAGTGGCCAACGCGCTGACTCCCTCATTCTTGATGACCTGGCGGAAACCGCCGATCATGCCACGGTTGTACGTCGCAGGGTCGAGTTGTATCCTGGTCTTGATCCTAAAGGGGCTGTCAGCGAGCAGGTCGACACGGTGGGCGCGGCCGGCGGAGGGCATAGAGCTCAGCTCCATGCGGCGTGGAACACGTACACATCGACGGGTGTGAAGGCGCCGTGGGTGACCGAGCAGCCGAGAGCTCCAGCCAGGGCGAAGCGGGAGTAGAGGTCCAGGCCCTCGGGCTGCTTCTTGACGAGCTCACTGACGGATGTGGCAGGGGCGGCCATTGTGAAATGTGTGATGTGATTAAGGAGGGAGAGAGGAAAAGACGAAAACTACGCAAGGCAATGCGATGTAATGGGAGACAGGAGAACCAAGGACAACTGGGTCAACTCGGCCGTCAGCAAAAACAATGGGGATCGCTGGCGCGGGTGAAAATTCGATGGATTACGGTGAAGATTGGATGGATTACCTGCGTGTTCTTTTTCGCAGGATGCGTTGTTTTGGCCTCTCTTTTTTTTTTCTTGCGCTAATTTTTCGAAACACTCTGCTAGGGTGTGCAATCAACTGCTTTTGGGGGGTGTAGAGGGAAATTGCGTCACAAAACAGACTGAAAAGCTGATCTTGTCTGTGCCAGGCATTAATACACCCACACCAGCTGTTTCTCGGGTTTCTTTGTTTTCCGTTCTCACCCGGATTCCGTTGTCGTGGATTCCCGTACACGATCTCATTGGCTCACAGGAGCGATCGCCGCTTGGTCCTCGCTTGCGACGATGTGGGACCTCCTTGTGTGATGTCAGCCAGGTCAGCTTTGCTCTGGCTGGGCTACCAGTGGCTACCCAGTAGTGCTCTTGCGCTATAGTCTCTAATAAGGCTGCTAGGCCAACCGTTGGCTTAGCTCCCAGCGGGTGTTCCCCGTGGGAGCTAACGCTAGGGTCGACGGAATATTTGACCGCCTCGCGTCCCGTGTGCCTCTTGGACGACGTAGTACGGATACTTCGCGAATGCACGACCTTCTATTCCTGACATTCCGCCTGCCATAATGCATCAGCTGTAAGCACGACACTTGGAATCCTCCATCTGTGGAGAAGCAATAGTTGCTCACAGGCTCGCCTCAGGCGCGCAAGGTTCATGGGCATCAGAATCCAATTCCTCGGCCGAGCCTCGATTCGGGATTTGATCGTGGTGGGTTTCCATCGTTCCCAACTTCCAGAATCCACAATACTCTCCTCGCCATCAAGTGCCTTTGAAACTCAAGTCGGGGTGGAGATACCCAATGCTGTCAATATGAGCTGGCTCTGAGTACATATATACGACTTGACTTGAAATAC
This sequence comes from Pestalotiopsis fici W106-1, assembly GCF_000516985.1. NCBI lineage: Eukaryota > Fungi > Ascomycota > Sordariomycetes > Amphisphaeriales > Sporocadaceae > Pestalotiopsis > Pestalotiopsis fici. Next base: position 2,027,303 of record NW_006917095.1, on the reverse strand, counting down.
CAGATATCCCGTAATTGTGATTCGAAAGGGCATGCCGGTCAGGCATTCAGTCGTTAAGTAGTGCTGCCATGCTGGCACTGGACTCCATGCCCAATTCATTGCAGGCCAAGGTCATAATTCTAATATGATCTTGACATTTACACGTCTGCCTAAATGTTTGGATGATTGATGACAGGCTAATTTGACCATCGGACACGAAAGAATATTTGTACAAGACCCTGTTACCTATATGGACTGCGCATTCGACAGGAGTATATGTTGATCGTTCACGCTGTCAGGCCGACTAAGTGTTGATCAAAAGAGCGTGAATTTGGAAAGAACGGGTGGCCACGGTGCTCGTGTCTTATTGCCACTGGTGATAAGAGCGAAACACGACGCCCTACAACACAACATCGTATTTCAGCTTACGTGGCATTCGAAACTTACTTTGCATGCAGTACTGCTTCACCCAGTAGGCTAGAACTTTTGAAGCAAAATGGCCCTCTTCTGACATGAACCGTTATTTAAGTGCCAGACGCTATTCCCTTTCATTGTCGGCCCTGGGATATGTTAAGCAGACTGGCACTTATACTGCGTTGTGCACAAAAGTTCCATGGTAATTATTAGGTAGAATCCGACACAGGCTTTGGATTGAATATTAGCAAAGATCATGTTATTTTCAGCAATGGCTTCCTTGATAACTTGGTCTAGGTAGTTTCTTTCAGTCATAGCTTATCGTCCAACCGTTTCAAATATGAGTCTATGTCTGGATCACCTTCGCTGGAAATCATGAAATGATCACTTTTAATTTCGTGTGCCACTCTCACGCTTTCCCTACATCTTGGGTACGTGTCTCCATTCTAATGATTTCTCATTCAGAGGATAATTACTATAAGAAAGCTGTGCTCGTACTCATGTTACCTTTTCAACACAAGCTTTTTGTTCTTGAATCATGCCGATCGCCGATTTGTGCCTCGGCCTGCAAAAGATCGGAACAATAATATTACGTAAGCTTTATACCAACAGCCAAGTCTTGAGCAAGACAGCCTCGGAAGGGAAAATCCAACAATTAAGCCATTTAGACAAAAGATTACAAGAGGTGTGTCAAGAACGTGTTTATCTATATGCGGTACAAATGTCTTTGCACGTACGCCTTCAGATTCACGTGGACAAGACCTCAACTGCTTTCTCTCAGACTCAGAATCGTGTAACCTATTATAGGCCGTGCATCGCCCTGCACAACACGTATGCACATGTAAGCAGTGATATGATAGGGTTTACAACTCAGTCCGTTTCTCGATAACCTCAGGGGAGATCAACAGAGGCTTGCACTGGGCCTGCGAGCTGGATTTATCTGCCTTTATGGTCTCTACTGGTCGTAGACTTATGGACATGATGATCAAGGAATGAAGTAAATCGATAGTTGACCGATATATCCAAAGATACACAATCTCCATGGCAGAATAGAATAATACCAAGAGTACCGAATGTTACAATGGCTAATATATCGAGTTGGCAAATCGGTAGGCCTCAGTGTCTGCAGATCTCTATAAAGTAGCCGCCATTTTCGTCTTGCGTACGCGTTGCAACTAAAAGGACACAACCATACGAAAGATGGAACGTACTCTAAACTATGTTGATATTGTTGTGTCACTATCTTTTTGACTGGAATAGGGCCCCTGCCATAATCAAAACGGCTTAGTCATGGATACGGCCCAGGAACTTTCAACCAAGGGTAAGCGGTTGGAGACAGAGGTCATCATGGGTGACACCGGCATTTAATGAGTACATGCAGTCATACGACAAATATTCCCTGCTTGCATAAAAGGGTCTTTTTGGAAAAAAACAGGGTTGTCTTTGGGGATCCATCTCATAGACTGCAGCCCTTCGAGACAAATCAGGGGGGATATGGAGAAATGCAATGTATTCATTCATTTCTAGAAAGAGCATGCCGATATGCATGATGGCCCGCAATCTTCCCCAGATCTCAACGGAGAGGGGCAGTCGGTATTTCTTCAACCTGGTCAATTTTGTTGTTCACTCACCTGATCCGTGCCATATGCGAGTACCGACTTGTGCCGCGATAGAACTACAAGGCTGTCTGGATAGTGCAACTTCCGAGAGTGATGCAGAATTCACGTGGTGCACATTTCCACCATGCCCTTTAGTCAGCTTCCACGACAGTGTCTTGATCATTACCGAACATACTACTCCACGATGGAGTCTCGGAAAAGCCAGCCAGACCAGACAAGGGTGGGTGACTTTCACCTGGGTATGCACATTCAGCCATGTACGAGTAAGGCGTTCTCAAGATTCGGTTCTTCCCTGCTGCAGATACATTCTGCATTTGCATCAAAGGAATGGAGCAGGAACTGTTGCGGCTTTTTGCACATCAGCTCGACAGCAAATATCTGCTCAAAGAATAAGGAGCTTGAGGCTTAATAGAATCGGGACTCGAGCATTGGTACTACGACCATTCTCACTCTGTTATGCAGACTGTCATCTCATATCGACAGCATAGCCGACCATACAATATTTACACTAGCATACCTGGTATTCAGTTGCACGACGGTACCAACCATTTGAAGGTCTCTGAAGTGGAGGAACCAGTCTTCGTAGTGAATCTATGTACCTGTCTACTCATTATACCCGTCTATACAGAATTCCAAATCCATGCCGCAATTGAGGAACTACAATACACAAAGTAATAGATGTACGGGCTAGGGTTGGACATAATAGTCCTTGACATATTGGCTGAATTCCTTATCCTGCATCAACAGTTCGTGCACCTTCTCGCTTACAGCAATGCCGGCTTCCAATATCTTCTCACCATCATTGTCTACTTTTCCGGGCATCGGGAACAAGAACGGTATTGGCGAGACTGGCTGGCGTACGCAAGTTCCCGGCCCAAATCCAATGTCCCACGTATGATAGTCGAGACAAGCCCAGCTCGTAACACCAGCGTCCATCTTGCGCGGCGGACTAGTCATCCACGTTCGCGTTGCTGGCTCCTGGATGGTGCTAAGCCAAGCCTTGGCGTCTTCGACAAAGGTCGCGTTCACATTCTGGATTACACGTCGCAGCGCTACAGCTGCATCGAGCGGCCCTTCTGAAGCCTTGAGCGTGGCAATCGGGACCTCTGCACCGTTGAAGAGCGTGCCATTGCCGATGTAATTCTTGGGAAACCCGGGGTTGTTGTTTGAGCGGAAGCTGACGGGAAATACGGACCAAGAGGTCTCGATACCCTCATCTTCTCCCAATGCGCATTTGGCACGAACCAGTCCCCACCATAAAATGGCTTGAAAACAATCATGAGTCGATACCCTGGCGGACCTCTTTGCTGCGACTTCGTCTTTCAGAGCTGCGACCTTGTCAAGGTGGAAACTGACAATCGACGTCTTGACTGGCGGTCCCATCATGTTGGACCAAGGGTTGTTGGGGTCTGCCTTTGTGGAATCCACCATGCAGCCATGAGCCGTCATCTTTCGCTCTAGTTCCTGCACCTCGGACTGAGGAGCCGGCTCGGGATTGATGAGAATGGTGCGATCGGTGAACAGATCAACGATAGGAAGTCCTCGACAATGAGCGCCCCAAGCGTGGAAGATCTTATTGACACTCGGTCCATCTGCGACATAATGATGGAAGCAAGCAGTGAGGATGATGCCGCCGTCTATAAAATTGAGCTGGAATATGCACCCAGGCAGTCCGATCTGGTGGCCCTCAATGGACGCCACGGGGTTGATCAGGCCATCTGGATAGGTGGCGCCTTTGGGGAGCTTCCAAGGTCCAAAGCGTTCACGCTCGAGCTCTGCATATGATGGAAGATCGGTGCGGACAGTTGTCGCGCCAGTCACCAGGAAGAGAACTCCATCATCGTTTCCGATTGTTTTGAGCGTACCACGCTTAGACACGGGGTCTACCGCAGCGGTTGCAGTCAGGTGAGGTAATTGAGAGGCGAGCTTTTCCAAGCCCGTCTTGAGCGACGTGACGATACTCCTGCGTGACTCCTCAGACTGTTCAGTCAGCTTGTAGTGTATCGTTATTCGTGCGTGTATCTTGGGCATGGCCTGGTCACAGCCAGTGATGGGAAAGTCCCTGGGCCCCCTGAGCGCGGGATCAGCCGGCTGGCAGACATACGTCTCTACGCCTGGCGCGATCTTCTGCTCCCATGCTGACTTGGCCATTGTCCTACGTTTGTTCAACTGCTGCAAGTTGTGCAGCAGCCAGGTGAGAAGATCTCGAATCGTCTGCGACTCTCTCACAAGGAGGCGACTGATATCTCGGTTCCCATGCCATGATGTAATGAATTGCACTAGGCCGTGCACATTTGATCCTTCAAGATGGAATACCGAGTCGGCATGTTGTGGTATATGATATGAAGACGGCAAGACCCTTGGATCCTAGCAAGTCTGGTAGACATGCATGGTATGGGCGGCAGGACCCATATTCAGCACTAAATTCGGCGTTGCAAACGCCGATGTCAGCGCCGAATGACAACATTCGCTTAGCCCATGTAATACTATACGAAACATGGTCGCCTTGGTTGATGGCAACGGGCATTCAAATCCTACGCGAGTCAGTCGTTGTCTTTGGGAGTTCAGGATGCGTGGGTCTGAAGAATCGGTATAGATCTTCAGGATCAGATCTTAGTGGGAGTGACAGGACAGGATTAGGAGGCGACCTGGTATTATTTGCCAAAACGTCCAAATATAAGCTCTCGGGGCATTACGTTACCTTTGTGTCTTTGAACCAATAAATACAGTCGGATTAGATTTGTTGCATACGTGTTGTACGCCAGATTTATTTTTGAGTAACAAGTAATTTCTGGGTATTTCGACGTAATGTACTCTGTACCTTTTTATAGAAATTTGTGTAGGTAATCACGTCCCCTATAAGTGGGCACAAGTCCTGGGGCTTGTAATCACTAGCATTCCACTACCTGGTAGGTTGGTACCACCAATCTTGGCGGGGGTGTACCTTTTGTAGTCTCATCCATACAGGGATTCTATCAGACCAGATTCGGCGAAAAGCTGCTAGCCTGGAGGCGCACCTCGTTCGATTTTAGCGGATGATGGCCTGGTTAGCTGCTGTGCCTTACATATTGATGCGCTATCAATGGGTATCGAACATTCGGCAGGACTTCACTCAGCATCCACTTGGAAGGGCTACGAGCATATGTACATCCCCTGTAACCTGGCATTCTAGGTCCCCATTAGTATAGCGCCAGGCAAATGTGTCTTCTAGCGAGAGAGTCCTTTAAAAACATTTCCAACTAAAATGCACTCCTAGAGTCTTTCAAAATATAGCTACTAGGGAAAGGATAGCAGGTTTTTACCTTGAGACATAGTCCTCATTGACCAAGAAACCTACTGTCAACTTGCTTGCCAGAGTGCCAAGCTCGGTTGATCAGACAATCATGTTGGTCGAAAATGCCGGGCTTTTGCTGTCCGCAGCTGTGCCCATCATACTTCTCCCCTATCTCCTGAGCGGTTTAGTCTCTACTTTGAGACTGATCTGGTATACCTCGGGTTTCCCGATCATTAACAAACTGAAAGGCGAATGGTCTGATCAGCCCGCTGTGAAACGCATCGCCCAAGACATGAACACATGGCTTCGAAATGGATATTCCAAGGTAAGAGCGCAGTCACTCACGATTGAAACAAAGTTACTCATCAAGAAACTAGTATACTGGCCCCTTTCAGATCATTGGGTCGTTCGGAAAACGGATTGTGTTGCCTCCTGACATGGCTGAGCACGTCAAGTCTGATCCTCGTTTTAGCGCCGACGAGGTAGTTAAAAAGTCCATGGCATCTACTCTACCGGGGTTCGAGGGCCTACGTGCGACAGATACCCTCACCACCATGATTCGCACCAAGCTGAGCACCAACCTTAGTATGTTTAGCGTGCTTCTCACTACTTTGTTCTGCCAGCATACTTACACTGCGACTCTATAGGCAAGTTCACTCAGGAATTGGTCGAAGAGACTCAAGTGGCATTTGATGAGCGATGGGGCACTAGCACTGGTAAATCATCCACCTTAGTCGTTTGCGTTCGTGGCTAAAATGCGTGTAGAATGGCATGAAGTTGAGTTGTTGGCCAGTCTCCGTGACATCGTCACTCAAGTCTCGACTCGGATCTTCCTTGGCCCTGAGCTCTGCCGCGACCAGGAGTGGCGGGAAAACATTCAGGCATACACAAACAGCGTGTTCTATGCCGTGAGGAAAATCCGCGCCTGGCCCGAGTGGTCTCGTCCATACGTTCAATGGTTCATGGCAGATTGCCGCAAAATCAGGCAACAGGTGAAGCGAGCCGAGGAGATGATTGAGCCCGTCATCGCCAAACGCATCGAAACCATGGAACTGGCAAAAAAGGGACTGGCAGACATGCCAAATGACGCCATGACATGGATGCACCAGATCGCCATGAGTCGAAACGAAAAGTACCACGGAGCTCACGCACAGCTGTCGCTTAGCATGGCATCGGTGCACACAACATCGGACCTTACCTCCAACATTGTGCTTCAGCTCTGCCGGCACCCAGAAGTCATCGAGCCACTGCTGAAGGAGTCACGAGAGGTCCGCGATGAGAATGGCAAAATGTCAAAGACCTCATTGTACCAAATGAAGCTCGCAGACAGTGTAATGAAGGAGACACAGCGAATTAAGCCCCTCGGTGTCCGTAAGTTCTCTCCACCCCTAAGATATCATCAAGCCAAACGCTAACCAATCAGTTCTTACCCATCGATATGCGCATGAAGACGTGTCCCTGCCCGACGGGACGCTCATCCCCAAAGGCGCTCAAGTCAGCATCAACATGTCCAGGATGTGGGATCCAAAGTACTATCCCAATCCCGAGGAATGGCAGCCTGACCGGTTTCTCAAGCTCCGCGAGGAGGCCGGAAAGGAGCATTCTTCGCAGTTTGTGACGACCACGATGGAAAGTCTCGGATTTGGCATTGGCACACATGCGTGTCCTGGGCGGTTCTTTGCGGGGAATAAGGTCAAAGTCTTGCTCGCGCATATCCTTGAGAACTACGAGTTCGAGAGAGTAGACTCTGGGCCCGACGCTTCGCCGTGGTATATCGAGATTGTGACGAACCCCAAGGCGAAGCTGCGTGTGCGGAGGAAGAAGTCTTCCTTTGCATGAGTGTCTCACCCGGTATATAGCTGCAGCTATGCGACATCCTGTAACTTCCTTGTATCGTTACGCGATGGAATGTATTTAAATAAAACCAACGCAAAACTGCAAGTCATCTCACTAGTACTTTAGTACTGTTGATCATCATTTAATTCAGAAATATTGAATTCGCCAATTGTAGAAGTCCTTTTGCAGGCTTCGCTTTGATTTTTGAAGTTTCATAGCTCTAAATCTACCATCGCTTAGCCATATGTTTCGAGCATACCCTTTGCTATTATCGTGTAATGGAAGTCTAGGCCGTGACGATGCGCTTAAAGATTTGCCGTAATGTACTGCAGATCCTTGCTATTTTATAGATTTAAGTTCGCGAATGTTATCAAATTATCATGAAGCGGACCCGGTCTTTGGATATTTGCCGGATCATTGAGACTCGGATTACATCGCAATACACGAAACCGACCCTCTACCACTGGAAATATTGGCATGGCATATCTTTATGGATCTCAAAGGTATATCAAAAGACGAATTTTAACATTTTCAGGATCAAGTCGCTAAACTTGGTACCTCTACGAATACGACAACCCATTTGCCAATGGGCCCCCATGCGCCGACCCATTGCAACCAGCCAACCGTGTATGGGTCTGGGACTACAAAACCACCATTGATGCGCGATCGCAGGACCATAATACATGTGGGAATTATACTCCGTTCCAATCTGGTAGAGTACAAGTAGGTATCCTGATTGGGAATTTCTCGGCCCGTGTCGCATCTCTACAGGTTGTGGACCGGACCGACGAGGGGGTGGCGGGCGCCGTTGGGAGCAGAGCAAAGAGGGTGCGCAAATGCAGATGGGTGCGACAAGGGGTTTGCATTTCAATCCCCCTCTCTCCCAATCATAGCACACCGTTGGATCAGGGTGTTGATACACCTTGCATGCCTCCCAAAGTCTCGACAACCAACAACCAACAAGCAAATCAAAAGCAACCAATTCAAATCCAGCTCTAACAGCATTGAATTTATGCTCTCTTCCAATCCATAGAATGCCGACCAGGAGCTGTCAAGCAATATGATTTCACGACCTCCATTAACATTCTGCCATCATCCAATCAATTACACACTCTCTAATCTCATCAACTGTCGATGAGATCACTCGTCGTGACTTTATTCCATCGCCGCTCTCTTCAAGGCTCAACTCAAATGAGGTTATTGCGAAAATGCCATCATTCATCGCGCTTGGTGTAACAGGCCTCATAGCTGCCTACATCTTCCTTCGCACTCTGGTCTACTTGACGCACGATCCAAGAGAGCCGAAAGTATTGGCCGGGACTATTCCCTTTGTCAGCCCCCTCATTGGTATGCTCACCGAGAAGGGTCGCTATTACGTTCGGATGAGGTATGTCGCTGCGACAAGTCCGGCCTCGCTGGTCCTTCACATTTCTTCAACGATCTGTTGGGTTTGTTAACGACTTCTTTGACTTGTATAGAGACACATATGGACTTCCCATATACACCCTCAAGATGCCGGGAGCATCTCTATACGTTGTGAACTCTCTCCAATTGATACAACGTATTGATCGCCATATCTTGACTGTCGCCTTCTCTCCCATTCAAGCGCGAGTGTGCGACAAGGTAATGTGCGTGAGCAAGAGTGGCATGGCCACCATTGCAGGAGAGAAGGAGGTGACTGAAGATGGCTACCTAAGAAGCTTCCCGAGATCTACAGCACCCGGTACTTCACCAGGCCCCGGGTTGGATTCGCTCAACAGGGCAGCCGTGAATTGCTTCGCCGCATCGTTCGACAAGCTTGCAAAGCAGGAATCTTGCACTGTCAAGCTCTATGAATGGCTACGGCATGAGATATTTGCTTCCACCATGGAGGCGACATACGGGCCTCACAACCCATTTCGCAAGCCCGAGCTGGAACAAGCATGGTTTCAATTCGAGTCTGGTATCATGACACTTTTGATGGATATGTTCCCGAGAATATTTGCACGACAAACACTCAAGACGCGCGAGCTCATGGTAGCAGAGTTCGATCGCTATTTCGAGCAGCAGCGACATCTTGAAGGTTCATTGTTGGTCCAGCTCCGGCAGAAACATAACGCTGCCTTTGGACTCGACAAGGACTCGGCACATATTGAAATTGGTCAAGTTGCTGCTGGTATTGTCAATACTGCCCCAACTGCCTTCTGGACGATTTGGCAAGTTCTTTCAGATCCGATCGTACTGGAAGACTGCCGTCGCGAAGTAACGAATCTTGTAACGACTGACGCGCATGGCGTGTGTGTTATCGATTTGGCACAGGTTAAGACCAAGTGCCCGATCTTGGTGTCAACATGGCAAGAGGTCTTGAGATTTCATGGCATTAGCATTGCTGCTCGAATCATCAAGGAGGATACCTTGGTGGATAACCAGTATCTCTTGAAAAAGGGCGGAGTCTTGCTTATACCAAATGCCGTGATCCACAGTGACCAGACCCTATGGGGGCCAACCGCGGATGTTTTCAACCATAAGCGATTTCTCAAAACCACAAAAGATGAAGCACACCGGTTTCCTGCCGCTGCATTCAGAGGATTCGGCGGGGGTCACGTCTTGTGTCCTGGTCGCCACTTTGCTAGCACTGAAGTCTTGGCCATTCTGGCCTTGATACTCGCGAGATGCGATGTACAGCCTGTTGGCGGGAAATGGATTGAGCCCAAGAAAGACAACGTGATGGATCGGGCTTGTCCGCTTCCCAAACAGGATCTCCAGGTTACGCTGGTCCCGAAGAGCAACCAGCAGTGGCGCGTAGTTTTCTCTAATAACGACAAGGGCATCAATATCGTTGCAGAGGATTTTTGTGAGAAGGGCACTTGAGCCAACAATCAATCCAGTGTAAGGGCAAAGGAATATAGTTGCGGATAGACTATTTGCTGTTTACATCACAAGGTGCAGAATAGTACAATCGGGCTTATAAATGACTAATTATAGCGGCCTTGAAAGCCGTTTGAATGTAGCCGCTAACCACATTCGATAGGGGATCTTAGCTTTTTTCTTTGAGTTTCACTATCTAATGAATTCCGACGATGGAATCCCACTTCTAACACCTATTACAGATATTCAGTTTTAAATTTTATTAGGTACTTACAAGATTGATGCTTTTATCAACTTTCACGGGTTGTACCTTTAAACCGACTAGTCGAAGCTCTTGTAACCCCACGATGAACCCCAGCTGCAGCTCCGGAATGCCATCGACTTAGCGCATAATTCTATTGAGTAGCAACTTCCGCTTATGGTTGTTCTTTTCAATATTTGAGTGCAATGTACGTTGTATATGCGCTCTCTGTGGGCTTTGGCTGCGACGGAAGCAGCACTACTCAGTCTCAGTAATAGGTATATGCTCCTTAGATGTGCAGTGGTTGCCTAGTGGCTATCTCACCCCATGTTATTGGAGAAAGGTTACTATAGTAGCAATAAATCAACATGGTCCCCCCCCCCCCCCCCACTGGACTTACGCAAGCTACTCTGTATTCCGCGCCAAAACATCTCAATTTCATTGACTGAAGCGTCAATCCACTTGTCCAATAAGCATTGATTTTGATCTTCTACTGGATGAAGTAGACTCGTCAAAGGATAGGGCTCGATGAGCAAGAATTGACTTCTTCATCTATAAAGATTGCACCAGCCGGAAATTGGCACAGGTTCCAGGAGATTGAAAAGCCACAAAGGCCATTTGATCCAGTACATCTGGCAGCTCCGTGTGAATTGGCTGTCGGCAGTCTGCTATCCACAAGCACTGGTCTGGACAGATCTATGGATCCTATGTATGATGTCGGATTTCGTCATTTCGACGACAAGATGTAATTTTGGAGTTGCAATTCACAATTAAAGCATCTGATTACTGGGGACTCTTCATTGTATTTTTGCCAATGATTTTCTCTTATATTTCGGAAACTCACAAACCAACAAAGGTGTGCAAAGTGTTGCGCATTGTATTTATTTTCTGATTCATGAGGCGGTACAAAGTACTAGCCAAACGAAGTTTTCAGAGTGTTTTGCGTTATGATATATTAAGATGGTATACAATTAAATAACTACAGATCAATTCTCATAGCTCACAAGAAATATGACCTTTGTGTAATGCTGCTCAGTCCCATAAATAGTAGTATTATATGGCACCTTTTTCGAGAAGTAGTTTCACAATATTTTCGTGGCCCTCAGCCGCCGCTATATGCAATGCGGTTCCATACCCTTTACCCTCGGCGTTCATGTCGGCACCTTTTTCGAGAAGCAATTGCACGATGCTTTCGTGGCCCTCAGCCGCCGCTATATGCAATGCTGTTCCATATACTTTACCCTCGGCGTTAATGTCGGCACCTTTTTCGAGAAGCAATTGCACGGTGCTTTCGTGGCCATTAGCCGCCGCTACATGCAGTGCTGTTCTATACATTTCACTGTTATCGTTGACGTCGGCACCTTTTTCGAGAAGCAGTTGCACGGTGCTTTCGTGGCCATTAGCCGCCGCTGCATGCAGTGCTGTTCCATACCTTCCAGCATTGACGTTGATATCCATGTCTTCAGATAATGACTCCAAGACATAAATATGATCTCTTGATGCCGCTGTTCTATTGATGACATATATGGTTGAATCACTACCCGGTGCTAGCTCTGAGTTAAAATTCATATCATGTGAACCAAGAAGCATAGCTGCTATGGTGTTCAATCCTAGAAATGCGACATAGTAGAGAGGTTTTGGTGCTTCATATGTAAAGCGCCCAGATGCTTCATCGATATTCCATGTTCTGACCCATCTCATGAAATAGGGACCCGTTGTTTGGAACAATGGCCATGACTGCATTTCAATGATAGATTTTGATCCGCATTGTGTAAAGTGCTCTGGCCAGTGACGGGCTGCATATCTCAGCAATGCGCTTTCTTCAGTGACCTTGCTCAAGGCCTTGTTATCCTTTTGTTGAGGGTAAAGTAGCGAAGCTAGGCATATGCCTGCCATGTGCGTGTGGCCTATCTGTCTCTGAACGTGGAAAAGTGCAATAGCTTCGTACTGGAGGATTCGTTTTGCCTCGAGGAATTCCCGTACAGAGAAATGGGCAAGCCGGATGGTGACATCCCGAGTATTGAAATCGGTGTCCACCTCCATGAAGCCAGGGCAAATTTCTTCGAGGGCACTGATATCATTGAACCTCCTCGTGGCGTCGTAACTATAGTCGTGACTACAGTCGCTGTCAATCCTGACAGCCAGAGCGTCTAAAAGCTCTGTATCAGAGAGTGGTCTGATAGCACAACACAGAATGGTCAACATCTGCTTTGCGTAATCGACCAGATCTGGCGCGATATTCTCCAGCATTCGGGCGTACGTATCATCCAATGATTTTGGTAGTGAGTGGAGAAGTTGTTCAAGCAATTGCTGATTTGGCGGGCAACGCGCCAGTGATCTGAATTGGCATTCAACCCAGCGGAACCTACAAGTCATGAGCAACGATGGGAGTTTTTGGTGCTCTTAAAACTTACATTCCATTCGCTCGTTGTGTAAGCGCATCTTGAATGGTATTATGATGCTTCTTCCATTTGGCAAACTTCCGCTTGTCTTGGAGAGTCTGGCGAATGAAAGCGGTGATGTCTTGATCGACTTCGCTGTTCCTCATTTCAATGATTAATGAGGGATCTAGGTCGAGCTCGTCGCGGATATCGACCTCATCCCGACTGGTCACTAAGAGATGCAGCCGAGGCTCTTGCCATGCACGAATATCTGTGAGCAATTGTAGCACAGCCTCTCGGTGCTTGTCCCGTGGGCTCTCATCCAACGCGTCGATGAGTATGTACACGTCCTGGAATGTGCCGATGAGCTGACGGAGGCAACCTAATAGCGCTTCATCAGGCGGTGCAGCCTGTCGGTAACTGTCACGCAGTCGTGCGAGGTGGGTACTCTTAACTGCCTGAGTGGACAATTGCGAAACAAGAGCGCGGAGAAGAGCCGAAGTAGCTTGCTTGTCTTCATCATTGAATGTGAAGAAGAAGAATGCAATGCCAATTTGTGGGTTAGACCTGCGATGCCGGTAGGTATGCTGAATTGCGGTGGAACACAGTACAGATTTGCCGCACCCGGCAAAGCCTCTCAGCCATAGGAAAGAGCGGTGGGATGTCACCCAATCAGTGAATCTCTGACCCTTGACGAGCCAGAGTCCAGTCTGCGGTTGTCTTTTTGCGCATGCTTCATTGAAATTGGTCGTGGCGTCCGGCGCGTTAAGCCATTGCTGTATTCCCGACGAGTCTTGAGAAGACTTGACGAGTTTTAGTAATGCCTTGATATCCTCAACGTCATCCTGGACACGGCCCGTAACCTCTTGTTGCAGTAATTGTAGGGCCAGCTTCAAGCGGTCGACAATATCGTCGACATCTTCGTCAAGTTTTTCCAAAGTACTCCGCCGAAATGGATATGCCACACGGCGGGCTGTCGTTCTGACGGCAGACTGGATGGTACCAACAGGACATTGCTTGAACTTCTCTGCCTCATCCTGTAGCTCCTGAATGCATTCCTCAGACTCGTTGATCAGGGACTCGATTTTCCGAACCGCGTCCTGTTCATCGGCTCGAAACCGGCGGCCATCGATGCGATGCTGAAGAGATCCTAAAATCTCCAACAGGCTGTCCAACTTTCGGATTGTGTGCGCAACGTCGCTGTGTTGAGACTTGACTGCATTGTAATAATCGAAGAGAGACTGTGCGACTTGGATACCAAGTGAAATGATGCCAACAGCGCTTCCCGCCACGGACAGTGGGTCTGCCATTTTGCCGTGGGAGAAGTCTCATATGATGACTCAATAATCGCTGGTGTCGACATCAGCAATCATGAGGTGGACGACCCGATGGCATTCAGAAGAGATCTAAGATTTGTCCACTGGGGCTGTGGAAAGAGGGGTTGAGTGGTGCAGCTCACTCAGCCTTACGATGCAGAACATGCATCAATCCAATTGGCTATAACATGTTACAAGAGGGGATGTCGGCGCCTACGCTGCAGCAGCTGCATCGTGAACAGGTGCAATTCGACACATAAAAGGCTTTGAATCAGATTGATCCCGACGGACGAACGTGATTCAGCCTGGTGCAAAGCATCACACAAATAATGTAAACCTATTCTCCTAGAAGCCAAACTATTCCATGTCTTGGGCGATAAGCACTTGGCAAGGTCAAAAACCAATCCGCCATTTGCACATTGTATGTCAATTCGCAAGCTGCGACAGCTTCGCGGGCCGAAATGAAAGAAATGAGCGACTGATAATAAGTGTACCGAATTGTTTCCTTCATGATACGTTCAAAATCTAAGACAGGATAAAATTAGCGGGGCTAATAGGCAACACGGAAACCTCTAGCGCTAACCTAGGTACCTACCTATCAATGCACTGGGTAGGACACCATGGTGCATACCTTAGGTAGGTATGTAAGAACTATCATCTGTTATCTGGCACTTTGATTATTAATGTCAAGCGAATTGAACTTTTGCATTGCCATGATTTTATTTGTTAGTATCCTCTCCTGAAAGCGGGCTGCATATTTCACGTAATATGGCTCTCGCTGAATTTGTCGGGCGGCCTTTGTCAGACATCCTTGCAATTAGGCAACCAATTTCAGCTGACCACACATTTACTATTGCGACCACTGCTATGCCGGATACATAGTCAACAGCTTCGTCTTCGGAAAGGAGTCCTACGTCCCAAGCATCGATCATGCGCTTGCTTCAATCAACGCCTCATGGATTCAAACTCACAAAGGATTTTCTTCAAGATGATATCCCTTCATACGCTATCCTTTCGCACACGTGGGGGCCCGATGATGATGAGGTCACCTATAGAGATCTGTGCGACCAGACTGGCGTCAACAAGCCGGGCCACTGGAAGCTACAAGTTTGCAGCAACCAAGCCTCTCGCGACGGCCTCGAGTATTCCTGGATAGATACCTGCTGCATTGATAAATCCAGCAGTGCCGAGCTTACAGAAGCGCTCAACTCCATGTTTCGATGGTACCAGAATGCCGCCAAATGCTACGTACTCCTGTCCGATGTCTTAAGTCCTTTTCCAGGTCCTCCAGCCGAATTGCCATCCGCTTTCTGGACGAGCAGATGGTTTTCTCTTGGTTGGACTCTCCAGGAGCTCCTTGCTCCACGCCATGTTGATTTCTTCTCCGCCGAAGGTCAATGGTTGGGCAACAAGACATCTTTACGCCAGTCGATTCATGAAATTACGGGCATTCCTCTCGCTGCACTTCGAGGACTTGCCCTGTCCGAGTTTACCGTGGATGAGCGGAGACTTTGGGCGGCGAATCGCACAACCAAGCGTGAAGAGGACATGGCTTATTGTCTTCTTGGCATATTTGATGTTTTCCTCCCGCCGATATATGGAGAGGGGATGCAGCACGCGTTGGAACGACTTGAAGAGGCAATTCAAAAACGTTGTTCTGGCACGTACATACTTTGCAGGTTTCGAATCTTGGGCGGACTTCTGTTACTAACAGTCAGAAGCAGGTAGAAATAAAAAGAGACCTTCTGCCTCTTTCCAGTCAACAGCTACTCGTCAAAGGATGGACACCATGGAGGTGGGTATCACTTCTTTGTAGCCTGACCAAGATATCAAATTCATTAGTGGAATCTAACAGGTATCCAGGTAAATCAGGACACTTTGCCTGGCCATAACCTTTTCTTGTCGTCATCCGAGCAAGAAGCGGCGGATCAGTCACAAGAACAAGAAGAGACAGCTAAAACCGGCCAGGGAGATATCCAAGTCAGAACCTCGGTCACAGATCCTGCCACTGGGCATGTGCATGCCATGCTCCTGGAAGCTGCTGGCTCAACGAAAAACCTAGAGAATATCGCAAAAACGAGACAAAGACTCTTGGACATGCTTCGTTTCCCTGAGATTGATGATCGGTTAATCAATTTGAAAGAAGCTACCGGAGGTACCTGCCAATGGTTCTTACTCAAACCGGAATATGTATCCTGGCAGTCCTCGCAGGATCTAACGCAACACAACAGATTCCTTTGGATCAAAGGCAAGCCCGGAACTGGCAAGTCTATCCTGATGAAGTTTCTCTACTTTGATGTTAAAAGACAACAAACTGCGACCCCTGACTCTCTCGTAATCCCCTTTTTCTTCAATGCTCGGGGATCTGAGTTAGAGAGATCAGTTGTCGGCTGTTATCGCTCTCTACTCGTTGAACTCTGCGTGAAGTTCCCCGGAACTTTGGACGTGCTGGATCAGTTGGGAAGTAATGCTGTTACCACGGTGGTTCGCAATGGTTGGCAACTTGAGCCATTGAAGAAAGTTTTCAAGTCTATCATCGCAAGGCTGAAAGATATGCCTATTTTTCTCTTCATTGATGCACTTGACGAATGTGCTGGGATGAAGTAGCTGAAATGGTTTTTTTTCCTCGAGGAGCTCTGTAGTTGCGCCACTACGAAGTTGCACATCTGCTTTTCTAGCCGCCATTACCCAAACATCATGGCTTCCTATGGAGACGAGATCATTCTCGAGGATGAAGTCGAGCATCAAAAAGACCTTGAAAGCTACATAGAAAGCAATGCTCGTCTACGAGGCTACAACCAGGCTGCTGCGCTCAAAATCGAGCTTCTACAGAAATCGTCAGGGATTTTTCTCTGGGTGGCACTCGTGGTGCATATCCTGAATAAAGAATTCGCCAACGGCAGGACAGCCAACCTACGACAGCGGCTACGGGAAATTCCTCCGGATCTCAATAAGCTTTTCGAAATGTTAATCGCACGGGACAGTGAGAACTTGGAAGAGTTCGACTGTTGCGTTCGTATCATTCTCCTCGCGAAAAGGCCACTCAGTCCACAAGAGCTATACTTTGCTCTCCAGCAGAAGCGAAGTGCAATGAAGAGTCTCACGTGGGACCGATTAGAGACATCATACGATGATATGAGACGATTCATTCTGGGCTGTTCGAAAGGCCTGGCTGAAATCGTCAAGTCGCAAAGCGAGACTGTTCAGTTCATCCACGAGTCTGTCCGAGATTTCATTGTCGATAGAAGCACTACTTCCGGGCCACAAATCCGCTCCATTGGTGTTGTTCAATCACATGGACATGAGATGATGCGCGACCTATGTATGCGTCAACTTAGTTCACTGCACGACAGTGTTCGGGATTTACAAAAGCCATTGGGAGCTATTTCATTCCAGCAAGCTCGAGACGACATGCCATTTTTGAACTATGCTATCGACAACATCTTTCATCATGCGAATTGCGCACAAGGTGAAGGCCACGATCAACTAGAGTTCATCGCCACCTTCCCCTATTCGTTTTGGATCGAGCTCAGCAACCTTTGCAGAGAACCCTGGCATAACCGATCTTCGCGCGCACACCCTCTGTACCTGTTTGCCGAGCATAACCTGCAACACTTGATTGCGGTCCATCCTGAACTTCAACTTCAATTCAAACTTGAAGGTGAGCGATACGGTTTCCCGATTCTGGCAGCAGCAGCGAAGCAAAACGAAGAGGCTTTCAAAGTACTTTTGCAAGCATTTTCAAACGTACCAATCCGGGACGAAAACGTCCGTCAAATCATGAATAGTTTCGAACATGGTACGAATTTTCTCTACCAACACGGCGAAGCACTACTCATATATCTCCTCGACTTTGACTGGAAGCCAGCCTTGGAAGGTTACTTTCAGGCTATTCAAATACATCAAACCCCTGCCTTTACTGGCGAACTGGGTTTCGAGATATTGACGTCGCCAAATGCGCAAAAGTACATGGATTTGCTGGTTGCTGGCGGCGTAGACCTCAACTCTCGCAATCATCGTGGTGAAACGGTCATCTTTCATGCTGCTAGGAAATGGAACTTGGAGGCAATTTCTTTCCTAATATCCCAGCTTCATGTGAACCCCGATTCAAAAGACCAGCAAGGGCGAACCCTTCTATCACATGCCGCAGGAGCAGCTGATGATGGAGCTTTCAACTTTCTTCTGGGACTGCGAAATGTCGAGCCGGACTCTGTTGACTGTAAAGGCATATCCCCACTCCAATATGCTGTGAAGGCGGGCCAAATGAATCATGAACATGACGCACGGCTTGCCATCATTCGCGCTCTATTGATGACAAGGAATGTCAATATTCTGCGGTGTTCGCCTTCTTCAGACTCCGCCATGAGTATATCAAGAGACATACTACGACATCGAAAGAGATACCTACACAGAATCTACATTGGAAAACCCCTAGAACAGCATGTTATAGACTTACTCCAAAAGTTTATAGATGAAGTAGAAGGTCAACGGGGAGGATGAATACAAGTGCACTCATACGCTTGATATTACTGCTCTCCAAGGCCGAGTCCGCTGCTCTGCTATCCCACTTAAACAAGAGGTACCGCAGCGCCGGTGGTCGAGATCCGTTCCGCACAGGGTGCTTGGTACCTAGTGTAGCACTTGAGGTAAGGATACGCTACTAGAACAGGTGCTATCTGCCAGCTGCCCACGCCCAGCAACCAGCAACCAGCTACAGCAATCAGCAATTGGACCCAGTTGCCGCCGCAGTCAGTTCACATGTTAGTGGACACCCCCACCCACGCTCATGCTGCCAACATCACATCTCCCCGAGGCAACCCCCAACAACTGGCGAAGTCATGGCAAATGTCTAGATTGAGGTATGCCTCGACAACAATTGTATTTTTACTTGCCATGTCGCGCACTCCCAAATCTCATGCATTCCTGCTTTCCAAGCCACCGGCAACATTCTTGTCCAATAACAAAGCCGTGATTGATCGTCCAGTCATCACAAATTTGACCTTATCCACTTCTCAACTCGACTCGCGTATTTGGCACCGTATAGAAAAGGAGCTCTATTCACATACATCTCAGAAGTCAAAGCAGAATGCATGGGTCCATGTCAAGATAATTGATGAGGGGAAGATCTCAGTGGATGATCTCATAGTTACAGACGTGCGAGTGGGTGATTCACCTCCTGACATTAGCTCAGGTCTTTCATGGGAGAGTCGACCTTTTGGAGTCTGGATATCAAGAGGTAACTTCACTGGTAATATCGGACAGGCCATCACAGAGGTAGACGTCCTCTTTGGCAAGGATGCCGTTGATCCACGGCCCCACTGGCATCTCATGCAATCGCCGCTGCAACTAAACGCTGAGCCCAAGACCCCAGATGCAAGACTGACTGTACTTCATGGAAGAGGCAGGCCAGGCTTGGACGCGCGACCGATTTTGAGAGCTCAGGACGATGGTAAATTCAAAATCGTTCAGCTCTCCGACACGCACATGGTTACGGGCGATGGGATATGCCGTGATGCTATCGATGAGGAAGGCAGGAAACTTCCCGAAAGCGATGCCGATCCACTGACGGTCGACTTCATTGAAAAGATACTGGATATTGAGCACCCAGACCTGGTAGTGCTTACTGGAGATCAGTTGCACCATGACATACCTGACAGTCAATCTGCTCTCTTCAAGGTGGTTGCGCCAATCATCAAACGTTCCATTCCGTTCGCGACCGTTTTTGGCAACCATGATAGTGAGGGCCGTCACGCATTATCGCGTGAGTCAATTCTTCTCTCCTTGTGTAGACAGACGGTCGAGTAAACCGTCCTTGGACGAATGTCCCTGTCCATCACCTATTCAGCCCTGCTTACCAGATTCCAGGTACGGCACAGATGTCAATACTGCAGGATTTGCCATTTAGCCTCTGCGAACCAGGCCCTGAGCATGTCGATGGCATTGGCAACTTTTGTCTCAAGATTCTGGCCCCCGCCCCATCAAGGTGCCCACTCTCAACCTTGTATTTCTTGGATTCCCACGGACAAATACCTAGCGAGATACACAATCCTGATTATGAACCGATTGCGCAAAACCAAATTGATTGGTTTACGGACATCTCCAAAACGCAACGGACGGCACGTGAGAAGGACAGTGGAAACAGCGGCTTCTACCCGTCTCTTGTATTCTTGCATATCCCATTACCTGAATTCGGTGATCCTCATCTCCTTGTGAGCAACGGTCGCCGGAGAGAACCAACGGAAGGCCCCAGCGTCAACTCTCACTTCTACGATGCCTTGGTTAGAGAAGGGGTATCGGCGGTAGGTTGTGGGCACGACCACGTTAATGATTTTTGCGCTATCCTACCGTCTCACGAGCAGCAGGATGTTGCCGGAAAACTTGGGGCTGGCCCGTATCTTTGCTATGGAGGCAGTTGTGGATTTGGAGGGTATTGTTCCTACGGCAGAGATCGATTTCATCGAAGGATGCGTATATGGGAACTTGATACGGCTTCCGATAGTTTGAAAACTTGGAAACGAGTTGAATATGCCAAAGAGAGAGTTGATGAGCTGTGGCTTGTGCAAAATGGGACGATAGCTCTTCCACCTGAAGAGAAGCGAGACAAAGGCTGTGTCGTGGCTTGATTCTATATTTTTAATGGTATATTTCATTGTCCGGGTACGCCATGCTCTTGAGCTTCTTCGCAAGCAATTACGACAAACCGGGCGTCGCCTCCTGCTTTCTAACCAAGTCCAGATTTTCCCGTCCACTCTTCTGTTTCTTTCGCACCATTCAGACCTTGCTAGTAGGATCTAGTGAACATAAGGGTCATACGGATGGTTCTGGCTATACTGAGGTGTTGTTCCGACGGCAACTTGTTGCGGATATCCCGAGTACTGCGTGGGCATGTTGGGCTGCATCTCGACTTCCGGGTGATGGTACGCCACACTTGTGTTACCCGGTCCTCCCACCCGCTTCTCAGCATCATAATCATTCGAGGACCAAGAAAGTCGAAACTTGTGACAGACATAGCTAAAAGTTGCGACAAAGAGTAACCTGGTTCCAAAGGTCAAGATGGTCAGTCCATTTGCTATGGCGAATTCCTGCAACAATATACTCACATAATGATGGCGCAAATCCCGGCGACAGCACTCATAATGTCGAGCGCGGCGTACGATGCGACACCAACACCAGCTCGCTTGCGGGAGATGGTACAGTGGCCCGAGTTGACGGCGCTACCGTCGCTGGTGCAGTCGGCATTGACGGGTACGGTGAAATCCGCGCGCTTTGCTGCCACGGCGCCCATGGCCGACAGCCAAAAGATGATCATGAGGCCATCGAGCGATAAAATCGCCCACGTATTGTATGCTCTGCGGCAAGTCGATACGTTTTCGGTTACGATGGCGTATACGAAAATAATCCAAGTGAAAAGACTCTGTTTGTCAAGGCCATGTTAGACTTGTCTCTTGTGGTTCATGAACGAGAGCTCATATAACTTGGGCGTGGATCATAGAGACATTAAATACACTTACACAAACAATTGCAAATCCGAGGCTGTCCTCGTAAAGGCCATGGATAAACCATCCAGCACCACCGACTACGATGATTGATAGGACTAGTTGAAAGATCCTTGCGACGAGAACCCACGTGGGTGTTGGTATGACTGTCTTGCCGTCGTTTGCCATGTTGCCTATCCTTGGATAGAAAATTGGGTCAACTGGTGAGGTAGCGACTGATGAAGAGAGTGGTATTAGTATTGACGAAGGACCACCAGTATTAGTTCTATTTTCTCTGAGGGTAATGAGGGCAAAGAAAGAAGAGAAATCAGAGCAGCGTCACCGCAATTTCTTAAACTGGGCGACATTTAGTTTCTATAAGTTGCGACAACTTCAAGAATACGAGACGCAACTCTCTCATGAGATGCCTTTCCTCCTCAATCTAGTCCTAGATCAGCCAGCAATTCCAAAAGTGCGCTACTTTATCAGTGAAGTTCGCCTAAGCGACACATATTCAGTATAGTTTGAGCAGCAGCCTGCAACGCAAAAACGCCCTCAGGACCCTGGCTGCATCGGTAGCTCGTTCAGCCGCACCCTCAGCTGCTCAGCCCCCTTCCCGAGAGGGAACAGGCGCGTTTTAAGGTTGAATTCCAAGTTGCCATGGCGGAATTAAGCCGTCGATTTATCTATGATAGTTGGAGGTTGGTATTCGTTTCAATTCCCGAGCTCCATTGATGGCCAGGGCCTGTGCTTTAAGCTTTTGGTGATCTCGCTGGGGCAGTAGATTCTGGCCTCTAGCGTGTAAACAACAGAGAATATATGATCGTGCAACTCAGGCGCCGAAGCTATGCTCATTCCCAGACAGAAGTTTTAGAGAATTCTGCCTGAATCATCACCAATAGACTATTACAAAGCTTGGCCCAATGTCCTGCGTTGTTGCAATGGCGCTCTCAATGGTATGGTCGTGATCCAGCTCATGGTGGCAGTGAAGACCATACTTTTCAGGGACTGTTTTTTTTTTTTTTTTTTTTTTCTCAATAATTTAACGCCAAGTCTATGGGACAAGATGAGCCAGAATGATGCGCAATCACGAAACACAAATGTGACTCGACAAATCATCCCAACATTTATGAATCATCATGAATCTACAACAATATGGAGCAGGCAACAAGCCAATTACACTGGCCTAGCGCCATGGTATACTTCTTCTAGTGGGACTCCTTGTCGATAAGAGAGGTAAAATGTGGGGTGGAGGGGTAGGCCGAAGGGTTCTCACAGATGGAAGGCGTCACTGCCCAAAGTGGCGTTGAAATTTTTAGAATATTTCCCTTCCACATGCAACCTGTGTGACTCAGTTGAGAAGAGTCGAGCCAAGTACAAGAGGACAGCTCGAGTCTGTCTCTTTTCTTCTTTTCTTTTTATCCGAACAAAGTATACCACAGTAACGAGAGACTTTTTTCCTCCATTTGCGACACACACAGAAGCCGACAATGGCTGATCAGGAAATCGGTTCCGCTGCTGCGGCTCACGAACCGCCCCACGTCTACAAGGCCAACGATGGCTACGATGCATCCGTGCGGCAGGAGGTTCCCGCCACTCTACAGACCTCGACTACACAAGAACTGATCGAGGATGACGAGGAAGACTACGACGAGATCTTCAACTCCGACGATGACGACCTCGACGACGACGGCGCTGGCAACCTGACCAAGAACTACAACCGACAGAGACAACTCATCGATGGAGGCGCCGCAGTGCCAAGGTCAAACCAACAGAAGCCCGCTGCCAACACTTTTGCCAGCGTCGACGATCAAATCAAGACACTTTCCAAGCATGCTGCCAAGATTCGTCTCGACGATGTCAAGGAATCCCAGGATAGGGACAAGGACAAGGCGGATCGCGCCACGAGCGAGCAAGTTTTGGACCAGGGAACCAGAATGATTCTTCTGCGACTCATCCACAAGGGAGTCGTGGGCGAGATCAATGGTGCCATCAGCACAGGAAAAGAGGCCAATGTCTACGGCGCAGTTGGCGAATTTGACGGCGTCCGCCTCAACAGAGCCGTCAAGATCTACAAGACTGCCATTCTGAGCTTCAAGGACAGAGAACGATACATTACTGGAGAGCACCGTTTCAAGTCTGGAGCTGCCAAGGGCAACAACCGCAAGATGGTCCAGCTTTGGGCTGAGAAGGAGTTCCGCAACCTTCGGAGGATACACGCCGCTGGCATCTCATGTCCAGAGCCAATTCAGTTGAAGCTGCATGTCTTGGTCATGGGTTTCCTGGGAGACCGCAGAGGCTACGCCTACCCCAGATTGCACGATACTCGCATTGACGGAGATGACGCCGACCAGGTATGGAGGTCCCTGTACCTCCAGCTTATGGGAGTTATGCGCCGCATGTATCAGGTCTGTCGCCTGGTCCACGCTGATCTCAGCGAGTACAACATTCTGTACCATGACAGGAAGCTGTACATCATCGATGTATCCCAGAGTGTTGAGCATGATCATCCCAGATCTCTAGAGTTTTTGCGCATGGATATCAAGAACACAGGTGACTTCTTCAGGAGGCAAGGCGTGGACACGTTAAGTGATCGGACGATTTTCGACTTTGTCACAGCCTCTGAGGGGCCAGTGGAAGAACCCGCCATGCTGGAAATCCTCGAGAAGCTGTACACGACAAGATCGGCTGTGGATGACACTGAGGATGCCAGAGCTCAGGAAGAAATCGACAACGAGGTCTTCAGAAACCAATATATCCCCCAGACCCTTGAGCAGGTATACGATATCGAAAAGGATGCGCAGAAGATTGGAGCTGGTGAGGGAGACCAGCTGGTCTACAAGAACCTTTTGGCTGATCAAGCTGTTGCTCCTGGTACGACACCCACAGAGGACGAGGCAACAAGCTCAGAAGGCGATGAGGAGGAAGGTGCTGCATTGGATAGCGATGACAGCGAGGATGAGAGCAGATTTGAAAAGGGCACGCCGCGAGGCAAGCGCTTCATTGATAAGGAAGAAAAGAAGTCGCACAAGCAAGCGGTCAAGGAAGAAAAGCGGGAAAAGCGGAAAGAAAAGATGCCCAAGCACCTCAAGAAGAAACTTGTGTCATCTACCTCGCGGAGAAAGAAATAGAGGCACAGGTGCAGTTTATTGAATAACGAAAGAGTTGGTTTTGAGCGACACACGCCTCACCTACCTCTATGAATAAAAAAGTAAGCTTGTTTCTCTCATTGTTTCTGGCGACTCCATGCCACTTGATTGAGGCTGTGCGTGATGGCAAACATGCGCCCAAGGAATGTGTCAATCAAAATCGGATGATGAAACTCGAATTACACCAGTCTCGACCAGGTTTTCGCTGCGTTTTCGTCTTCGGGCAATAACCGCAAAACTTGGTTGGACAACAATGGTGGTCTGATCAGCTTCATCGGCTGTCTGATGTCAAAGAAGAGCTCTGACGATTACTTGTACCATTCGATTCGGGATATGGGCATTGCAGGAAGCGTGTCTAGATGAATGACGGTGCATTATGACATAAAACCCGGAATAAAAGTGTTTCCACAACAGTATCAGGATCCATTCAATTCAACTATAGTGTACCCCAATATTTGATGTGCGTGCGACTGGACACTAGTGAGTCAAGAAGGGAAATAAGGGAAATATGGCTTTGTCGTACAATGATGGAAAAAGACTATGTTCACATACACAACTGCATATCAAAACGATTCATTTCGATACTTGAATGTTTCTTATTGGTAAATATCCTGAATTGCTACTTTTGTCTCAGATGAAAAGTGTGATGGTTGTGCGAATAAGATTTCGTGGTGTCTCGATAAATCCTTCCAACGCCATGAAGATGCGTAACTTGAAACTCAAAACAAAAGAGAAACCCAAAACGATGCTGCGCCAGACGATTCTTAAATGTCACCTTCCTCCTCGGACAAGAACCCGAGCCCACTGTCATACTTTCGTCTCTTCCTACCCGCCCCACCGCTTGCCAGCATCGATGATTGCGACGACGAGCCGCCGGCAGAGCTCCGCGTACTGCGGCGGCCAGCCGCGCCACCCTTCTTTGGCGTCGCCAGGATACCCTCGCTCATCTCCAAGACCCTGGCCAGCTCGGCCTTCATCGAGTCAACAGCCTCCTTGGCCTTTTTCCTCTCGCCGTCAATGCTATTCTCCAGGCCGACATTCTGGACACGCAATTGGCATATAGTCTCGTGCGCTGTCCGGAGCGCCGCGTTGATGCCGTCAATCTCGCCACGCAGCTCCGTCACCCGTGCGTCGCGGAGCGCCAGCGCTGTGCCGTGCGATCGGTTCAGGGCGGCTCGCTGCGACTGGGCATCAGCGAGCTGCTTCTTGATCTCCGACACCTGCGACAAGAGCGACGCGATCTTGGCCTCGAGTTCACGGGCGCTGTTGTCCTTGCGCTTAATCTCCTGCTTCCCGGCATCCACCTCGGACCGGAGCTTTTGCACGTTGCTCTGTCCTTCCTCCTCGATCCTCTGCACCAGCGTCTCCAGCTCGGAAATGTCGCGCCGGTAGCCCTCAATGGCACCCTTGAGACGGTCGGCGCCAACTTCGAGCTCGGCGATGCGCGCATCCTTGCCCTCCAGGCGGGCAGTGCTTCTCTGTGCCTCGCGCCGGAGACCGTCCATGGCCTCTACACGGGCGCCTAATTGCTGCCGCAGCGTTAATTCCAGGGCATGATACTCGTCAATGGAGGCCTCATCCTCTTTGACCTGGCGGGACAGATCTCGCAGGCGGACTAGCACCAGATCAAGGACCTCGGCGCCATGCGACGACAGCGGCAGGGTAATTTCCCCGGGTGTAAGGTATTCGAGTTCGAGCCTGGCGGTCCTCAGCGCATTAGCGATGGATGCTACGATCTCAAGAGAGTCGCCACCTCGAAAGCCCAGGGCGCTCAATGAGGAGTTGATATCGAGGAGGCCAGCCGTCTTGTCTGATAGGCTTTGGAGGACTTGGTCGAGGTGTTCTTCCATGTCCCGATGACGGTCTAGGGACGTGGGCAATTGCACTTTGGACAGCTTGTTGGAAAGGCGTTCGCGCTGGCCTTCATGGGATGCTAGGGTGTCGTTGAGCTTTGTCAGTTCGAGACGCAAAGAGCCTAGTTCTGCCTCCAAAGCTTCTTTCTCGGGGTCTGGAATTTGTGCCTGCACACCAGTATGTGATGAGGGAGGGATCGGCTGGCGTCTCATGGACGGTGGTGTAATGGGCAACATTGGACTCGTACACGGCGGCGTCGGAAATGACGACCGCGCTCTGGTCGGTGTGCTGCATACCAGATCCGCCATTGTAGTGTCGCCAAATGCGTCTTCATCTACATCGTCCTCTTCCATGTAGCCATCGGTGAAGGGATCTTGCGCCGCCATGGTCCAATCGAGCCGTGTCTGGTCTGCTGGCTCGGGCTGGTTGTTGTCAAGCTCGGCTCGCAGCCGGTCGATCTGCTCCTCGAGCTGCAGGATGCGCTCGGTATCCTGCACGACCGTTGCGTTCCTGAGACCCTCGATCTCCTCGTCTCGCTGTGCGAGTTCGCGGCGCAGGCGCTGGATTTCCGATGTCTGCCGTTGCGCGCGCTGCCGCTTTTCGCCGTCGATAATGTTCATCTCCTCGCTGAGGCCATTGCGCCGTATCCTCCGCTTCACACGGTCGTCGAGGACCTGACGCAGGGAGAGGAAATGCACCTCGTTGGATGTGTCTTGGGCATCTCCATCAACACCACTCTGCAGATCACCCGAGGTCGAGTGTCTTCTTCTCTTGGACGGCACCGCATTGCCCAGTGTGGTCCGGCGAACCATGGGCGTCAGCCCGGTAGAGGATGGCGAGTTGTGGGAGGCGATCTCTGGGCCCGGGTCAGAGAAGCGCACCCTCTTCTTGGTCCGGGTCCGGCTGGGCGTCTGAAAAGTAGATGCCGGCGACGAATTCGCGTCTGTGGATACCATATCAACTGTGCGCGCATCGCCTTTGCTCCGCCGCGGGGTGCGCCGCAGGGCAATTGGTGCATCGAGATCCTCCCGCATGTTTTGACAGCTTTCCTTGCTCAAATTATACCTGGATGGAGATGTATGAAGTGAGGCTGGAAAAGATGACTGTAGTCTCTAGCACTTGACTTAATAAAATGGATCGACTATATCAAAAGGGAGGATCATCCATTGACCACTCGCGTGTCACGAAAGTAAACAAGCTTAGCTGCCCCTCCATGTTTGCATAGTTGGTGGGACCCGGACGGACCATGTTTACTTACTTCCGATTGGGGAATAGCGGCCCAAAAGCGACCTTGACACCGTGTGGCGACGGCCAATCAAGTCAAGCATCTACGCAAGGGGTTTTCCTTTTCTGGCCCGTCATCTAAATAGATCTCTTGCCAGGACATTAAATAGTCTATTCGCGTCTCTCTTCAAATCGGGTCAATCAAAACACCTTGTCAAGCATTACCCAAATTAATAGATACAAACGCGTCGTATTTATGGCAACGGAAGACGTGTATCCATATAACCT
This sequence comes from Pestalotiopsis fici W106-1, assembly GCF_000516985.1. Classification (NCBI taxonomy): domain Eukaryota; kingdom Fungi; phylum Ascomycota; class Sordariomycetes; order Amphisphaeriales; family Sporocadaceae; genus Pestalotiopsis; species Pestalotiopsis fici. The sequence continues at coordinate 1,999,406 of NW_006917095.1, read as the reverse complement.
AATATTATAATACTAGCTGACCTTATTAGCCAGATTTTTTTTGCTTACGCAAAAAAAATATTAATAATAGCAAAACCGCGACCGATAGCAAAATCCAGGTATTAAAAAATACCGTAAATAATAATAATACCGTAAATAATAGTAAAATTTAAAATTTTAAAAATACCGTAAATTATAGGAAAACCGCGGTAACGCTAAAATCGTAAATAATATTAAAATAATTAAGCTTAAAAATACCGTAAAAAGTCGTAAATATATAAAATCGCTTTTATTATTAAAAATTTATATATAGCCGAAAAACCTATATAATTACTAAAATTATCGTAATTATTATAATCGATTTTAATTAAAATATTTAATTTTTAATCGGGCTTAATTTTAATTATATAATTACGCGTAAATCGGATTTATTATAGCTATTTTTATATTTTCCCGCGTTTTTTAGCTATATAATTTTAAGTTTTTTAAATTATTATTTTCCCGGTAAATTGCTAATTATTATAAATTTTTATTTTATATTTATATATATTTTTTATAGCTAATTTATTATAATAATCGTATTTTTAAACCGTTTTTACGCTAAATACGATTTTTTTAAAATTTTTATAATTAAATACGGCTATTTAGGCGTATATACGCCTTTAGGCGTAATTTTAACGTTAATAACCGTATTATATAATATTATTATATTTATAATAATTATAGCTTTTTTATTTTATAAATATTATTAATTTATATTAACGCTATATTCGGCTTTTAAAATTAATTTTATATTAATTATAATTTTTTTATATTTTTTACGATAAAATAGCGTCGAATAAAATTATATATAATAGCAAATTAAGTATAATTAATTTATATTAACGGCTTTAAATTTTTTAAATTTTTATTATATTTTTTTTAATTATTTCCGGCACCGAAAAATATAAAATTAATATTAACGATACCTTATATAATTTCCGTATATTATTATTTTTTTCCTAGCTATATTCCTAGATTATTTTAATTATATTTAACGATAATTAACGCTTTTCGGGCGCTTTCGACGCTTTTTTACGCCGATCGATTATAATTTTTAAAAAAACTAAAACCTAAATTAAAAAAAAATTTAAATAATTTCGTAATAAAATTTCGGCTTTAAATAAAAAAACCTAAATAATATAAATTTTAGCTAAAAATTATAAATAAAATTATAAAAGCGAAAAAGCCAAAAAATAAATTACCGAATCCCGTATTAAAGCCGTAAAAGCTTATATTTGCGATTTTAAAACGTTAAAAAAGGTATAAAAGCCTTTTCCGACCTTTTCCGTAACCGGAAAAGCTTTTTCGACCCCGGTTAAGCGTAAATTTAAAATTATCGATATAAACGCTATTATTATATTTATTAAAAACCTGCGAAACGGTAAATAATTTCCGTTTTTTTATAACGCCGAAAAAATTAGAAAAATTACGATTAACGCCGAAAAAAAAAATTTATTTTTATTTTTTATAATAATTATAAAAGCCCGAAAATCCTTAAATAAAATAATTTAACCATATTCGCCTTTTTTAAAATCCTTAATAATATATTTAAATTTATTAAAATAATCGGCAAATTTTAAATATATAATAAATTTGCCGATTCCGGAAAATATCGAAAATTATTAAAAATATATTAACGGTAATTTATAATAACGTTAAAATAAAATTTCGCTTTAAAATATATTTTAAATTTATTTTAATAATAATCGTATTAATATCGATATTTAGCTAAATTTTAATTTAAAATAAATTTTTAATTATTTTTAACCGTTTTTAACCCCGAAAAATAGCGAATAATATTAATTATAAAAAAAATAATAGCATTAATATTATTAATATTAAAACCGGTTTAATAATTATTTTCGGCGTTTTTTTAGCTAAATCGGAAGCTTATAAACGCTATATAAAACGTAACGGCCTTTTTTAATTTTATATAGTTATAAAAAAAATCGAAAATAAAGCTTATAATAATTATTATTATAATAATTAAAAAAAATAATATTTTTACCGCTTCGGTAAATATATAAAAATAATTTTTTAACGATTTCCGACCGCTAATTTACCCGAAAAATTCTATTAAGCGTAGCTCGAAAAAGGCTTTTAAAAAAAAAAACCTTTAAGCGCTTTTTAGCACTTTTTAACCTTATACGACCGGTAATTTTAATTTAAATAATATTTTATAATTATATATTAATTAAAATTATTAAAAAATTAATAGGGATTTATAACCTTTTTTAATTATATTCGGCTTTTCCCGGTCGTTTCCGGCGTCGATAATTTATTTTTAAAATAAATTATATTATAAAATTTTTCGCGTATTTTTATATTTTTTTATTATATATTTCTGGCTTTATTCGACGATAATTAGTATTTTTTAATTATTTTCGCAGCCGTTTACGTATTTTCTAAAGTAAACTAAATTATAAACCTTTTAGTATTTATATTTTTTAACGTTTAATATTATATAACGTTTTTTAAGGGTTTCCGATTTTAATCGGGCGGAAATAAATATTTTTTAATAATAATAATATTTATAAAGCCGGCGTATACGCCTTAAATAATTTTATAAAAATTATAAATTTAACTTTTTTAACCCGAAAACCTGCTTTCGTAACCGATTTTGCCTTTTTAAAAACTAATTATTTTTATTAAATATATAAATTAAAATTTATTATAAATAATAAATTCCGAAATTCTTTAAATACGCTAAAATTAATTTATATAATTTAAATATTTAATTATATTTTTTTTATAAACGTTAGCATTTTTAAATAAACGATATTATTTATAATAATAGGTTTTTCGTTTAATAAAACTCTTAATTTCCCGATATTCGTTAATTAAAATATTATTATATAAAATTAGCCGTATATAAAAACCTACGTTTATAAGTCGATATTTATTATATTAAAAAATTGCTTTTAAAATTTATTAATAATTATAAAAAAGTTAAATTATACCGGAAATTATTTATAAAATTACGGAAACGGCTAATTATCCCCATTTTAATTTAATTATAAACGTAAAATCGGCTTTATTTGCTTATAAAACCTATTACTAAATATTTTAGTTTTAATAATATACCGATAAAATTTAATAATAGCAAAACGGATATTATTATATATTTTTATATTTAAGGAAAAATTACGTAATAGCATAATAAAATTTTTTACTTTAAGCCGTAATTTAACCGAAAGCATTTTAAAAGGCTTTAATAAATTAAAATATTTTATAAAAGGCAATTCGATATTAAAAAAGCTATTAGGCAAAAATTCGTTTTTTAAATTATATTCCCTAATAGCCCCGGGTATATAATTTAAAAAAATTTCGTTTATATTATTTACCTAAATATTATAAACGCAAAAAATCGTTTTACGGATAAAAATATTTAGCTACGTTATAACGCTAGCTAACGTCGGGTATAAATAAATATAATTAAATAAATCGTTTTAATACCGGAAAACCCTAATAAAATTTAATAAACGGATAAAACCGTTTATATATAAATAATAATAAAAAAATTTAATTATTAAGCATACGTTATATTTTCGGGCTTTGTTTATAATAAACGTATATTTTCCGTTAAAAATAGCTTTCGTATTTAGGCCTAAATATTCGATTTTTATAAATAGGTTTTAATTATTTAAACGCGGCTATTTTTATATATTATAAATAAAATTTAAGCGAAATCGCTATTTAATAAAATTAATATACCCCCGAAAAAATAATTTACGTTTTATATATCGCATAAAATCCTATTAACGGTATTAAAATAATATTTATTTTATATAATTATTTCGTTTTAAATAATAAAAGCTATTTTTTTAAAAAAGCTAAGCCTTATTTATTTTTTACGAAATAATATAAATAAAATCCGAATAAAATCGAATAAAGATTTTAAACTTTAAATAAATAATTTTACCTTTTAATAATAATAGCGCGGCGATACCGGATAACGTTATATAAAAAATTATATTACTAAAAAAATAATAATAATAATAAAGCGTTTAATATAAAAAAATCTTTTCTATCCCGGCTAATTTTTATAAATAAAAATATATACCGGATAAATTTATTAAAATAGCTTTTATAATATAATTAAACGCTTTTTATTATTTATTATTAAGCTAAGCTAAATTTAAAGCGAAATTTATTTTTTATAAACCCGATCGTAATCGAATTCCGTTAATAAAAAACAATTATTAATTATAAATTTTTAATCGAATACCGCCGAAAATAGCCTAATAAACTTTTACGATACGCCTAAAAAAAATTAGCGATATATAAAATAAAAACTATAATTTAAATAAAGGCTTTTAATAATAGCCGGCTAACCGCTTAAATAATCGATTTATTTAGGAAAATTATTATATAAATATTTATAAAACTTTTTTTAAATATATAAAAAATTATCGATTTTTTAAATTAATAAAGCGTAATAAAAAATATTTTTTATTTGCTTCCCGTTCGAAAAATCTTTTAATTTTTCGAAAAAATATTTTTAATACCGGTCGTTTTTAATTAATTTTTTTATTTTATAAATTTTTTTAAACGTAATATACCGTTTACCGTTAAAAAATATTAGGTTATTAAAATTTTTCGCGCTAAAAAACGATAATAAATAATAAACGCAATTAGAATTTTTCGCCGGCTTAGGGACCGACCTATTATATCCTTTTGATCGCGTTATAACTTTTATTTTTCTGTTTAACCTAAAATAAATCTAAATTATTTTATTTATATATTAAAAAAAAATTTAAATAAAATATATTATAAAATTTTATAAAATTCTAATTAAAATTTATTTAGGTTATTAGCTTTATCCGGCTATTATTAATTTTTTTTAAACTATAGCCTTACTTAATTTAGGTTTAAACGTTAGTTTATCCTAAATAAATAAATAAATATTAAACGATTTAACGGCCGAAAATAAATTATACGTAAAAAATTTTAATAAGCGCTAATAAGCCTTATACGGCTTAATATACCTATTAAAAATATAATCCGTAATTTTATCCTTTACTTATAAATCTTTACTAAGCCTTATTATAATTTAATCGGATTTTTTATATATATATTTATATATATATTTTACGGCTTTTATAATAATATATATTTTAATATTAATATACGTTTAATATTTTCGGTTTAAATACGGGTTATAAAATATTATTTAATAATTATTAACGCTTTTTAAGCCTTTTATATTATTATTTAAGCCCGGAATATTTTTTATAAAGCGTCGCCGATATATAAAATAGCTATTTTCGTAAATTACGGTTTCCGAAAAATAAGCTTTTAAGAATTTTTTAAAATATTTGCTATTTATTATATATAAAAAGGCATAAACGACGGTATTTAAATTTTTATGCCTTTTAGTAAAATAAAAATTATAAATTATAAATTTAAAAACGATTTTGCGAAAAACGCCGTTAAAATTAATATCGGGACCGGGAACTTTTATTCGAATTATTTTATCGATATTCGCGGGATTTAGTAATTAATCGCGATCCGTAAGCTTTAAAAAAATTAATAAATATATATAAAATAAATTACGCTTTTAATATTCGATAATTTATATATATTTAGCGTATTTATTAAAGCAATTTAGCTCGGTAATATTTTATAATAATTTTTTACGTTTTAAATCTAAAACACAAACGCTAATATTTGGCCGATTATTAACGGTTTACCTTAAAAATAATTTACGCTTTATTTTTAATTAATTCGGATTAGCGGTAAAAATAACGAAAAATATAAATTTACCTAAATAACGCGTTATAAATATAAAATCCTAATAATAACGGTATATATTATATAAATTTCCGATATAAAATACGGATAAATAAATGCTTTTAATATTTAAATTACCTAAATTAAGGTAATTAAACGCGAAAGCATTTTTAAAGCTATTATAAAAATCGATATAAACCTTATTTTAATTATTTTTAATATATTAAAAAGCGTTTTGCTTCGTAATAACCTAAATATTAATAACGAATTATTAAAATAGCTTTTCGAACGCGAATAAAACCGATTAGCCGTTTTTTTAATAATAAAAATAATATTAGAATTATTTCTATATAATTATTATATTTTTTGCTTTTTTTAACGGCCCGCGTTTATTTAAATTTATTTCGAACCTTTTATTTTTATTTAGCTATATTAAAACGTATATAAGCGGTATATATAATAAATATTTTATAAAAATCTTTTTTAACGTAAATTTTTCGGGGTTATATTCCGCTAAAATTATTTTACGTTAGCGTTTAGGCTTAGTATAATCCGGGAAAAAGTTAATAATATCGTTAGCGACCGGAAGGTTTTCCCGCCGGCAATTTACGCTTTTTTCTAATATTAAACGAAAATTAAGGTTTAAAATAACCCGTAAGGCTTCGCCGTTTAAATTTTAATAGCGTTATTCGACGATTATTTAAATAAAACGCTTTTAAATAATCGCGTAAATTTCTATATATAAATTATAATAATAAAAATAATTTAATAATTAGGCTATTATATTTAAATTAAAGCTATTATTTAGGCTTATTCGCATTAATACGGCTTTTTTTAAATTTAAAAAATATAATTGCTAATACGTCGGCTTAAACCTAGCCTATAATTATAAAAATCCGGTTTTATAATAAAAAGCATTTTATATATAATAATAGCTAAAATTATTATTATTAAATCGGAATATTTTAAATTTAAATAATACCGGAAATTATATAAATATAAACGAATAAGCGGTATTATATTACCGTAAAATATTACGAAACGCCTTATTACGGGCGTTGCGCCCGGAAAATAGCGTTTAAAAAAAACCGGGCGGTTTTAAAAATAGCTAAAAAACGATTCGGCCGTTATTATAATATTTATTAAATTTAAAGCTTTTGCTACGCTTAGCCTTAATAGCCTTATTTTTTTAATAAAAAGCGTTATAATAATTATATTAATATATTATAACGCTAATATTATCGTTAAAAACCGTAAACAGATTATTAATAAAAAGCTATACGATATATTTAGCCGTTAAATTTAGGTACCGGGGCGCGAATATTAGGCTAAAATTTTATTTATAAAAAGCTATATTAGCCTTAATATATATTTTTTAATCGATATCGGGCTTATTTAAATTTATAAGCAAAAAATCGAATAATTTTAAATTATATTTATTTTTTAGCGTAGCCGGGCTTTATTTATTTAAGCTTTTATTAATAATAAAGTTTTATATAATAAAAGGCATTTGCCGGGCTCGTTTAAAAGGTTTTAAAATCGAAAAATCGCGGGAAAAAATCGATTAAAAAGCAAAGCGCCGCTTATTATTAGGCAAGCTATAATAACTAATATTTTTTTTATAATTTTTATATAAATTATTTTTTACGTTAAATTTAATTTTTTTAAAAAATTAATCGCGGCCGTAATAGCTATATATACGCTATTTATACGTTAGCTTTAATAAAGCTATAGCATTAATAAATAAATATAGATATTAAAAAAAATTTATAATAATTATAAATTTATAAATTTTACGAAAAAAGCGTATATATAACCGAACGCGTTATATCGGGCTAAATATAATATAAAAAAGCTATTTATAAACTAATACGATTTTATCGGTATATAAACCGGTAATTAATATAAATAAAATATAATATTAATCGTATAATACGTTAATATAAATAAAAATAAACGCTAAATATAAGCGGAAATAGCAAAACGTTAATTAATAAAAAAAACCTAAACCCGGTTTATTTATTTATATATTTTCGCTAAATCGAAAAAAATAAATTATTTTGCTAATTTTTTAAAGCGCTTTAAGCTATTAATAAATACGAAAGCCTTTAAATTATCGCTATTATTATTTTTTGCCTTCGCGGCCGTATATTTACGGGTTATATAAAAATTTAAAAGCGCGGCTTTAAGCGTTAATATTAATTTATTTTTAATAAACTTTATTTATTTATATAGCGGCGTAATTATTTTTATTAATACCGAACCTATAAAAGCGCGATTTATAACGGATTATTACGTAATATAACGTTTAATTTCGTTTAAAATTTACCGCTTTATACTAAAATTATATTTTTTTATTTTATTTATTTTAGCTTTAATATTTTTTTAAATATTACGCGGGCGGCTTAATCCGGTTTTATTCGGGCCCGAAAAAAACTAAGCTTTATTTTTTGCTTTTTTTATAAAAAATAATTTTTCGAGCTTATATACCGCTAACGGAATAAATTTAGCATTATTAACCTTAATTTAATTAGCGTTATTATTTTTAAAATTTATAATTATATTTTATATTCGAATATATTTATTAACGTCGGATTAAAATTATTTATCCCGTTTAGCTTCGATTATAGCCGTTTTATTTTTAATTAAAAATATATTAAATAAAAAGCATATAAATAATTTAATAGCCGATTCGTCCTTTATTAAATTAATAATAAACGTAATAAATTTAGCTTATAAAATAGCCGCTCGAAAAGCCGTTATATCGCTTAAAAAAAGTTTATTAAGAAAAAAAAATATTTTAAATAATAATAGCTACCGAAATATATTTATATAATTTCGTATATATTTATTATTTAATAATATTTTTTAAAATTTTACGTTTAAAAATATAATTTTTATATAACCCGTAATAAAAAACGTTTTTAATTATTTTTCGCCTTAATATCCGGCTAATAGGCCTTATTCGGACCCGTATAATATATAAAATATTATAAAATTCGCTTAAAAGCGAGTACCGGGAAGCTCCGGGCGCTTTTTTTAATTTTATATCGCCCGTAAACCAAATTTATATTTAAATAAAAAAAATAATCCTTTTTAGGCACGGCTTTTAAGCGATTTTCCTATAATAAAATAAAATATAAAAAATAACGCTAAAAAGCAATTTAAAATTTTTAATTTTATTTTATATATATAAAAAAAATAATAATAGGTATAAATAGCCTTTTTTTGCGTATATTTTAAGGCCTAAATATATAATTTAAATTTTATAATTATAAATTAAACGTTAGCATTAATTTAAAAAAACCGGTAAAAAATATATTTTAATAATAGCATATAAATAAAAAAAGCAAATATTATTATTATAAAAAAAAATAAAGCAAATAAAAAACGTATAACGCAAAAAAACGTAAAAAAAAGGAGAAAAAAGGTTTATAAAAAAAAAAGGAATATAAAAATTAAAAAAATAAATAAAAGCCTTCCTAATTCGCCTAAAGGTAAATTTTAATTTTATTTAAATTAAATTTAAATCGTAAAATAATATAATTTTACGAATAATTACCGAAAATTACCGTAAAAATATATTTATTAATAAATATAAACCGAATATAATAAACGGTATATTTTACGGCTAAAAAAACTACGTTTTAGGATTAAAAATAGCGTAAAAGCAAATTAAAAAAATACGCCTTTATAACGTTATAAAAATATTAAATTAATATTAAAAAATATAAATTTAATACAAATTAATAAATAATAGCGGAAAGTATTATTTTATTTAATATATTTAAATTTAAAGCTATTTTAAAGGCGTAAAAAAAGTTTAAAGCCGCAAAAAATAAAACGATCGGGCCCGATTTTATTTAAATATAGCCGTATAATTGGTTAATAACGCCACGCCAAGAAATGTGGCCGTATACCTGGAAAACTATAGAATATAATTGTCTGTTATGTATATCGCTATCTGAAAATAGGGTATATGGTCTCGCTCAAATATGCAAATGCAAAAATTTGTATAATCTCTTAGTGCTCTGGTCGCGTGCACTTTTCGTTCTATTCGTCAATCATCTTACATCGTCTCATCTCGTCCCGTTACTATAACATCAAAGCCATGGCTGTCGCGCCAGCAACGGCCAATATCCAACTGGGCACAAAAGCACACGCGGCGGCCGAGGAGTCTCCTTCTCCCTTTGTGCCCTCGGCAAACCCATTCTCCTCTCCGCCCATGTACAGCGACCCGACCTCGGTAAGACCGCCATCATCATCAAACATGGCGACCGAGCTGCCGGTCCAGTCATTGGCGTCGTCAGTTCGGAACGCGCCAAACCACGCGTAGCCCGAGACCCAGTCTAGGCCGTCGAGGTATACCATACTCTGGTTGAGCATGGAGACGGTGGCGTCCTCGTCCTCTTGCGGCAGCGCGACCTCGGTGACCCAGAAGGCCAGGTCCTCGTCGGCGCCCGATGAGTTGGTCACGTAAAACTCGCGCAGCGTGCCCAGCCACGACGCCAGGCCCGCAAAGTCGCCGTACCAATGCACCGAAACAAAGTCATAGGGACAGCCCGACTCGGGGTCTATATCGTAGCATGACTCGTTGAAATTCCGCAGCCACTCGAGGCCGCGCGACGATCCCGTTACCGACGGGTGGCTGATATTCCAGGTCCGGGAATCTGAAGTCCGCAGCGGCGTAATGTAGTCAATATACGCACGAGCGGCATCCTCGGGCTCGAGCGAGCTGCCGCCCGAGTCGGTAGTACCATCGGGCTCATTAAAAGTAAGGAGGTGTGTCGACGAGGCCGGCAGGGCGCCGAGGATCGAGTCCAGGTCGGAATTCGACGCTTCGTCGGTGGTGGGCAGAAGAGGGAGAAACTCTGCCGTGGCGTTGACGCCGGGCGCCTGGTTCAGGCTCCAGGTGTAGTACCACGAGATGGGGGACTTGTCCGAGGTGAGCAGGTTCATGTCGGACTCTATGTCGTCGCCCGAGTAGGCCAGCCCGCGCTTTGACGTCTCGGTTGCGCCGGCAGAGGCATAGAATAGCGCGGCAAACGGGCCGAGATTGGAGATCCGCTTGAGTTTCATGGTGATGAAGTAATTGGTGCCTGTGATGATGCTGTAATTACAAATGAGTTGCTTCTATGGTTGGTTGACGCGTATAAGCTGCTGGACTATAGGCAAAAGCTGCACTTGTGGTCAATTGGATGAGTGACGAAGAAAACTATACAATGATTCGGTAGAATTGAGCGTCTCGAGATATAATCCATTCTAATATCCAATGAAACTACAACTGAAAAATCATTGCCTTGCTTATCTTTTTCAATTGTGTCCCTGAATTTGACCTCTTGAATCAAGCTTGTAAGCGCCGGCTGACGTCATCGCGCCATGTGGCATGCCAAGAACGCAGCGCCCAGAACAATTCCTTGACAATCAGTGAGCTGGCGGTGTCCACTCTGCAATCGAGACTTTTGAATTCAATGTTATCCGGTGAATTTCTTCTGAAACGGTCGCGGGCCGTCAGGAACTATATCAATCCTAGAATTTCTGGACCTGCAGGATCTGTCGACCTAGAACCCGCAATGTCGTAATTGTATACAGGTGCTACAGCAAGCGCCCAAAACCTGGGACCTGCGTCATGTTGGTAAAAATCTCCACTTCCGGACCGAATGCAAACGGCACAATATGGCCGTTGAACGCTCTGAATTATGTCTTTGTTTATGGATCTCTCTCACTAAAGGCTCCCCATTAGTCGGGAAAAGGCGGGAAGGATCAGAGTTGCAGCTGCGACTTGATTGAGTTTCAACGATCTTTCACGTCATGGGCCAATCTCAGCCTTATGGTGCAGCTGCTAGCTAACCGATTGGACGGGGGAAGGGGCCAATGCAGCCCGGGGCTCGCGGAATGGTGTTATAGGAGGGGAAGTTACGCTGTCGTACGGTTTTGAGCTTTTCGTTGCCCGACTTCATTCAGTTGAGCGACCCAAAGACTCGGCGTCGCAAGAGCAGTCAATCCATCACAGACTGCTCGATTGAGGTCGACAAAGCGCTAGCAGAGTAGCATTCTATCTCGAGTCGATACTTTGGCTGTATTACCGACTTTAATCCAACAAAATCTGACAAACCAATCATTAGAGATGGGGAACGAAGGCCAACACGAACAAAATGGACATTTACGGAGTCGCGATCCAAACAAGTTGCTGAACCGCCTAGAGCACTGGACATGGGCCAATTACACCTTTCCCATGTCGACCGGCGGCCTGAGCCTGCTTTTGTCGGAAAAGACCCAAGCCTTCAACTTTCGAGGTTTGCAGACGATCGGCAAGGTCGTTTACATATACGACCTTGTCATCTTCACTCTCGTCACAGCCGCCATGATTTACCGGTTTACAAAGTTTCGCGGCACGCTCAAGGCTTCCATCACTCATCCAACCGAGGGACTGTTCCTGGGCACGTCGGCTCTGAGCCTGGCGTCCATCATTGCGGGCATAGCTCGTTATGGCATTCCCGAATGTGGCCCCTGGCTCGTTGTGGCGTATCGCGTGCTGTTTTGGATCTACTTTGCCGTCACGTTCATGATCGCCGTGGGACAGTACTCGCTGCTCTTCACTTCACCGGCACTCAAGATACAGGACATGACGCCAGCTTGGGATCTGCCCATTTTCCCTTTTATGCTGTCTGGAACTATTGCGTCGGTAGGGGCCGCTGACCAGCCACCGGTACACGCCGTTCCCATGATAGTCGCCGGGCTTACTGCGCAGGGATTGGGAATGATAATATCAATCCTGATGTATGCTTGCTACAGTATGTACTTTTCTATTCATCCGAGACATTTCTAGGATTCCACTAACAGTGTGTAGTCCACCGGATGATCCAATATGGCTTTCCGTCGCCTAACTCGCGCTCAGGCATGTTCATTGCCGTGGGACCTCCGGCATTCACCAGTCTGGCCATCATTGGCATGGCAAACGCCTTCCCGACGTCATACACCTATTTTGGCGATGCCGACGTGACGCTGCAGATTGTGCAGACCCTGGCGACCATGACGGCCGTCTTCATCTGGTCGCTCAGCTTTTGGTTTTGGGCCATAGCCGTTGTGGCATGTCTGGCCGTCTGCCGCCAAATGACCTTTTCGCTCAGCTGGTGGGCTTTTGTCTTTCCCAATGTCGGCTTCACCATTGCCACCCTGACTATTGGCAAGCAATTTGATAGCCCTGGCGTCGAGTGGGTTGGTACCATCATGACCATACTTCTTGTCGCCCTGTACCTGTTTATCCTTGTTAACCATGTTCGCGCATTTGTCCGAAAGGACATTGTATATGAAGGCAAAGATGAAGATGTGTACACCAACGAGATTCATCATACGTATGGCAAAAAGGAGTGGAGGGCAGAAGGTGATTCAGAAGAACAGCTCAAGCAGGCTTGACGTGCCAAATAGAGTTACCAGCCCGCTTCGAGACAGTATCAATTTCAAAGTATCATTTTTTACCCTACTTATCAAACAATACTCCTGGGTATACTTTGTTTTCCACACAGTGCCATAACGGAATCAGTGTATTAGGAATTCTTCCAAGGCTTGGTTCTCGATCGATTTGACCAATTCATCGTCAAGAAACGTGCTATTCATGACGCCATCAACAATGGCCGTCCCCACCATTCGGAGATAACCATCTGACGAATTTTTGGTCAAGACAAGCGGATGTCTGACCTGCGGAGGAATTACTAGGACATCTCCGTCCTGCATGTCACCCAACCCAATGCCGAAGGATCTATTTTCCACGAGGAATAAGGCCTTTCCCGCCAGTAGTTTACTCACGCTTTCGATCATGTACCAACATTGTGTGATGGTGTTATCTGCAGGTAGATCGGGGGGGTCATCGTAGCGCAGAGCCTCCAGAAGCGAATCCACGTCAAAGTCAAAACGGCGGCCGCCGTGGTTAAAGCACATGGACGCCATCCTTGCACCGAGATTTTCTGGCTTTCGAATCGAAAGTTTTGGGTGCTGCTGCAAAAGGTCGTTGCTGCTTTGTTGAACCAGGCGTCGGACCTGCTTTAGCATACCATCATGCCCGCCTTCGAATCGATGAATTACCTGGATCGGACCAAGTTTTCTGGCCCAGAGCCGTACCGTGGTGAGATCGTCAACGATCTCCGCAGCTGGCGCTTCGTCCCAGCGGCAGAGACATTCGGCCACACGTTCCTTGGCGCGGTGGACCCTAGGCGATATTCGTTCAGCGTCGGTAAAGTCGGGCATCCAAGACGGAAACTCGGGAGCGCCTGAGAGCCTGCCGTCACGCAGGCCAAAGCTGCTCCAGATGAGGGCGCCGCGCTCATGCTTGATCAGAAATGCCGCTGTCTCCACAGCGAGATCGCGAAGTGGCATCTTGTAATCCACCGGGATGGCTTCCTGCGCCGCCGGTACCAAGCCGTACAGGGCGTACATCTTGTCGTGAGCGTCAAAGCACTGCCGCTCGGCGGTGGCCATCAAGAGGTATAGGAGCGGGCTCTCATAGGTACGCCAGTCCGATCGGGCGTTCGTGAGAGAGACGATGGAGTTTTGGCGAGCAAAGTTGCTCTTGGCCTTGATTCGTTTGTTGGCAGCAATAAAGTCGTCGGCCATCTGCCCCTCCTCGTCGGTCAGAGGCCTACCGCTCCACGTCTTTGCCAGCGCACCGAACTTGAACAGGGCCTCCTGACCCGCTGTCACGAGGGCCTCCTCGGCTTGTCCAAGCATGGATGAGGCATAAAATGTCATGTGCCCGCACTGGCATATGGGCTCCTGAGGTGGCAGACGAAATTCCTGAAACGTCCACATTCGACTCCAATAGGACAAAGACATGACTTCCCAGAACCCCTCGAGGGCCCCGAGAGTGGCCCAGTCCTTTTCGCGTTTCGCCGTCTTGGAGAACTTGGCCTTGGCGTCTAGCTTAAGCCAGTACGTTGAGGCTTGGTTGTACGTCTTGGCTACGTATGTCTGTGCCCACGAGATGGCCAGTTCCATGTTGCGGCTCAAGGGGCCCATCCAGACGACGACGGACGATGCCTCCGAGTAGAGCCGGCCCATGAGGGGGATCTGCGTGTTCTTCTCTTCCGTGTCCGTCTGGTTGATACAAATGGCGTCTACCCAGAGCGTACGCGACTCCCGGCGCTGGCGCAGAGCCCGCAAGGCATCGTTGAGGTTGATGGTGACCTCGAACGTCTCGCCGTCGACGGTGATGGGTTTCTTGATTGATGCGTCGCCCCAGACATAGGATAGAGCTGCGAATTCTGGTTTTTCGTCGAGAGAGACGATCCCCAGTGTGCACTTTACATCGTCCTCGGGCTTGCCTCCCAGTAGAGTGAGAACTCGAATTTCTGACCTTGATGGGGTCAGAGGGTGATACTGGACCATGCTTAGGTACACTGTCGACGGCTGCGTATTTCTTTCAGTGACTGTAACAATCGAAAATTGTATTAGTTCAGTGAGTGCAACTCAACACTTATGAAACAAATATATATGAACCAATATCGGCGCGATATCCGGTATCCTAGTCTTTGAAGGATTCATGGCTCCTTTCTATACCCAGGTAAGCGGCCGTAGGATCGCGGGACAGGGCAAGGGTGCAGTGGTTTTGGTGTTTTGGTGGTGGTGGTTAGTGTGTGGTCGTCTACTAACACCATGGGCTTTTTAGCGCTGCTTGGCTACTAGCCATAAATAGGACGTCGAAGCGAGGGTTGGTTTGACCTGGGTATCCAGTTTCATGCTATTGGAAGGAGCTGGATACCTTTTTACAAAAGCGGTATTCTTGACAAAAGAGGAATTTCTTACAAAGGAAGCATGAATGACATGTGAACGAGGGGTGAATGCGATCAACTGAGAATGCCTCTGTATGACTGACTTAAATTGAGGGCTCGAGTATAGTTACGTGGACATCTCGAGTTATGCGCAATTCCCGAGGTCCCTGCATTTCCATGAGGCTTGTATAAGATAACACTACACTTTGATTGAAAAACCGCATCCAAACAAGTATGAAAAAAAAAAAACCAGTCTTGGGCACCATGTCTCTGTCGGGCAAAAGTTGATCGTAGTTCCGTCCAACTAGGTATCTAGTCAGCTGGTAAAAGGTTGTATACCTCGACCCATTGAAAAGTATTGAGACCAATTGTCAAGCAAATCCAACGAATTTCCATGTCATCTCACGTAACCCCGACGTCCCATATCAATTAACTCTTGTCATGCCATCGAGAAAGGTGTTGTCAGGCAGCATGGGTGGAGCCTCCCACGAGCAAAGAATAGTTCATGGTACACATATGGTTTAGTTCTAGCCACCATCCTTTGTGAGCTCTTTATGTCATGGCATGGTTCTTGTTCACCCACCACAAACGGGGTTGTGATGTGACGGATGTAGATTAGATCTCTATACGCCACAATCTGGATAATCGGTCGAGCTCCATAAGCACACTGCATGTAAACAATGTGGTTGTTATGAGTGACAATGCGTTTGTGAAGCATCGAGCTACGATGATCACAGGTTATCACATTGGGCTTCGAGAAATTGTAACAAAGACAAAGTGCGATTGTTTTCGGCCAGAGTACGAGTGCCATGGCCAAGATATTTTCTATTTAAGACACGCCCATGATTCGAAAGATATCTTCTCAAAACTCACCAATTCATCAATCAAATCATCAACCCCACACACTCTTCAGCTTATCAAACCCATACACTCTTCAGCTCATCAAACCCATACACTCTTCAGCTCATCAAGTCATAAAACTTGTCAACTCGTGAGGTTGTCTGATCGACACAGGCTGACTCAGATCGGACTTGAAACACAAAGCTCACCAATCTTCGCTTGCCTCGGAAATTCGATTAACACTTAATCTGTGATTTATTAACGTGATTATGGCTTCTACTCCAAGAAAGTCCGTCTTTGGCTGGTTTCAGCCTTCTTCAACGAAAATCTCCCTACCCCGCGAGTTTTCTCAGAAACGAATCGTAAAGACACAACTATTGGTGAAATTTGTCGCGGTTTCGGTGGTCATTTGGGGAAGCCCCCGTGAATTCGTGGGGCTTAGACTGTCCAAGGAGTTGGATCTCGGAGAGGGTGCCATTGGTGCGCAGAAGGTTTCTGTTCTGCTCATGCACCTCGAGAAAGAAGGCTTCTCCAAGCAGCTTCACGAAAAGTTCATCTATTACTACCATGTGCGGGACCTGACTCTGCCAAGGCCCGATTTCGAGGCCGTGTACCGGCTTGTATTCGAGCACAGGCGAGACCCCGTGTGGACGGCTCTCGAGTACCCAGCCGACGCGAGCGTCTATAAACACTGGAACTCGAGCCGCCACTACGCCAAGCTGATCCTGGCCATCGTGGCACAGGCCGGACACGCCGACGTGTTGCCCCTCGAGGCCAAGGGAAGCAGCGACGGGCAGCACCCCGCCGCCGCCGCCGCGCCCCGTGAGACCCCGACCGTCGGCGGCCGTGAGATTGCCGGCGCCGTCGAGGGCAACCTCACGCCCTGGATCAAGTACGTCAGCCTCAACAGCAATATCTGGACCTTGTATCACGCGCTGCTGTACCTTCAGGATGAATACGAGGTCGATCGTGCAAGGAAATAATAATTTCTCCAGTGCCACGCACTAATCCAGGTTTATAGTGTCTACATCTATGCGCAAGGTATCAGAATGCGCACCTCTCCGGATATGGGGTTTTCATTCGCCTCTTGAAAGGTGAGTCATTGATTTGTAAGTAAATGAGTCCTTTTGCATTTCATCGTGGTCGGCATTGTATACATCGGATTGGTGCCCAACAGCATGAGTCTCGAGTGTTCGAGATGCTCATTCGAAAAAAAAAAACACATTATATACTAAAAGGTAAGACATTGGGCGTCCACGGTGGGATAAAAGGTCAGTTGTGTAAACAGTGAGTTTGAAAGAAGGTTATGTGCGTACGTTGATGGTCGTTTATAGTGGTCAAAAGATGATATATTGGGCTAAGTATATTTTATCAGGGCTACACCCCACTAAAAAGCCTTAACAACCAACCCACGCTAACAAGTTCTAATAAAAGCGATTGCAATAAAAGTCCTTCTTGTGTGTTGTGCAGTACAAGAGAATTGAATGCATTGTACTATGCAATTAACGAAACAAGCGACAAATTTAATGATCAATGCAATTTTAGTCACGAAGTAGTCTGATCTATTGGTAAAGAAAATAAAGAAAGACGGGGGGAAAAACAAGGGAAAGGCCACGAAATAATAGTCCTTCCATAGTCCCTGTCAAGCACTACTTCTGACAGAGAAAAAGTCTTGACTGGGATTTGGGAAGATGAATTGTTCAGTCCTTGAGTACTCTGTAGGTACACAGCAAAGGGGGCTTCTCGCAGAAGTACATCAATTATCCTCAGGCATCAGCTGTAATCTGTAGTGCGTGATGCAGGTAGAGGAGTAGCTGCAGGCTTCGCCCCGACGTCATTGGCTGCGCCTGACTGGCGGTGCAAGATCTCCCCTCCCCATGACCTGGGATTCCTTCACTTGCATTGCGCAAAGCCGAATCCTTCTACTTGCAACCATCGGGTCGATCCCCCATCGTCATGATCTCAATTCCACTGTCGCACAGCAAATACCATGGACCCGAGCGATGGTGGAGCTCAATCATACATTGATGCCCTCTGTTCGCAGATAAGGAACAGCCTCGTCAAATCCACCTCAGGGCAGTCCTTTCTGCCTAACGACAAGCTCCACGAAATATTCAGCTTCACCACAATCCAGCGCGCCGTCGAGAACCTGAATTGCAAGATAGACGACCGCATCAGCTTGTCGAGTACTATACACAATGAGGGCAAAAGAGTGTTCGCCATGCTCATATATAGCAGATGCCCAGATCAGATTGTGGAATTTCGCAAACACAGGTTTCTTGATAGCCGTCTCCCGCTGAGCGAAGTTGACGCGGAGCGCATTGTAGGCAAACACGTTGGCTATCTTCTATTTGACACTTTTCAGTGGATTTTCTGTCCTTATGAATTCTCAAAGACCATGTGCGAGCATCATCATGAAATACAAAAAGGGGTCATTCTCCCGTTCATTAGTGTCGAGCCGGTTGGTAACGGCGCATTCGGTGAGGTCAAGAAAGTCAATATTTTGGCGTCTCAGCAAGATTTCATGGATGCAAAGGCAAGTACTTTGAAGTCTGACATGATCTAAACTTGTTGTCTTCGGCGTCGGCTGACCTTGTGTCATCAGACTGGCACGGTACAAGTAGCACTCAAAAAGCTCAACAGTGGCGGAGCAACAGAATGGCTTGAGAGAGAGAAGAGTTGCCTGCGACTCCTGAATCGGTTGGAGCACCCCAACATCA
The DNA here is from genome assembly GCF_000516985.1 of Pestalotiopsis fici W106-1. Taxonomy (NCBI): domain Eukaryota; kingdom Fungi; phylum Ascomycota; class Sordariomycetes; order Amphisphaeriales; family Sporocadaceae; genus Pestalotiopsis; species Pestalotiopsis fici. The sequence continues at coordinate 1,980,328 of NW_006917095.1, read as the reverse complement.
TTCCTTTTCTGGGCTCCTACACGTACCTAGAGGATAATTACTTACTATTCCACTACATTGACTTGGACCTTTGGAAATTTCTGAGCGCGCAAGTACGCTATGGAGACTTCAAATGGGACTGCACCTTCTACTCGTCGCTCGCGGGACTTGCATCGGCCTTGTCCACAACACACAATTTCCATCTCACTGATGTTAAGCACGGCATTGACTTGAAGGCCACTGGCTATCATCATGACCTACGTCCGCCAAATGTCCTGGTCGGGCCCGATACCTTTCTTCTGGCCGACTTCGGACTGGGGAAAGTGAAGCCGGAGAATGTACATTCCAACACTGGATACAAGGCAACATGTGGTGATTATATTGCGCCCGAGTGCACCGACGTGGAAGAAAACCCAAACACAGTGGGCCGAGCAATTGACGTTTGGGCCTTTGGTTGTCTTCTCATCGATGTCGTCACCTACATGTTGAAGGGGCCGTCGGGGGTTGAAGAATTCCGCGCCAAGCGATTGATGCCTGCAAGGCTTCCTCAATGGAAGGATTCCGTCTTCTATCAGCCTGAAGGTGACCTCAAGCAAGAGGTCCGCCAGTGGATAGAGGACCTAATTCGCGACCAACCCGATTCGGTGATGCCTCGCCAGCTGCTTGAGATTTCGACTGATTCTCTCCAACGTGAACCGCGAAACAGGCCCAGCATGGACACTCTACATCAGCGCTTGTCTAATTTAAGCATACGAAAGTACTTCTCGACCATCCTAGACACCTTTCAAGAAACCTACAAGTTAGAAGAGCAGCTTCATCCTCAAGCCCAGCGCCATCTTGAGGGTCTTCGATACGCACAGACACGATTCAAGATATGGGGCAACACGCTTTCCCAACACAATGACATTGTTTCCGCCTATGGATTAGAGCAAATAGAAATGTCTATGGATATCCTGAAAAATATACTCCGAATGATGGAAAGATCGCAGAGGGATATCAGGACCGATGGATCTGGCAATAAACCCCTAGTACGAAGCATCAACAGCCTATGGGACTTACTACCGGGCTCTCTCCGTCGGTCGGCTGATTTCCAATGGCAGCAGGAGACCAAGAGCACTGAAATAGGCCACAGCCAAAACGCCCAAGACCAAAGTGATGCAATCCGTGAAGTCGAATTGGCTGATGGTCCATCCGTTGTCGACAATCACCTTGCGTCTCAATTCGAATTAGCCGCACGCACATTCGAGAAGAAACTCCCGAAGCCCGACCTTTGGGTTCAGATACTCGAGGTGACTTCGGTGAGTGATTTATACACAATCACTGACAGTCTCCAAGAGGAGCAACGTCAGAATAGTGGGCTCCGCAACCTGTCAAAGATACAGCTTTATCTGAAACGCCTCGAGGGTTTTGCAAACATCATCAGCGATGTGGTATCGAAAAGTCGAAATGTTTTGGCAGTCATCTGGGGACCACTTGCACTTCTTCTGCAGTGGGCTAAGACGCTGGATTACGCTTTTGACTGTCTCTTAGGCGCCTTTGCTGAGGTAGGGAAAAGGTTGCCAGACTTTATGGAAATCGATCAGAGTTCTGCGACGAAGGAGATCCTATTCCTCTTCTTCAAAGACTTGATAGATATCTATCTTGAGATACTCAAGCCTTTCAATCATCCCAGTAAGCACCACTCTCATCATGCCTCCCAAATCAAGCTGATGTATCAAAATTTACTAATCATTTGTCGGCCCAGAATGGATGCATGTCTTTGAAAGCTTTTGGCCAAGATACGAGTTGCACATACAAGAAATCGTATGTCATGTTGAAAGGCACACTAGACTGATGGGAAACAATGTACAGATCCAAGCAGAAGAAGAGTTTCGGAACAGGGCATTAGAAAGCTTCAGAGACCAGCGTCTTGCAACTACGCGCCAAGAGTTCAACCGAATCAAGACATCTTTTAGCCCCAGTAGATACGACAACAAGCTCTACCGTCTTCGCGATCTTCGCTGCCAGGGACCTGCCGATTGGCTCTTTGACAATACGACCTTTTCGAAATGGATCAACGGCGTAGAACAGGAGCCCAGAATCTTGTGGATAAAAGGGATTCCAGGAGCAGGTATGAAGATCTTGTGACCGTATTACTTTGGTTCTATCTTGTTGAAATGACGTTGAATGTAACCTGACTGAATATAGGCAAGACATTCCTCTCCAGTGCGGTTGTCAGTCGGTTTCAACAAACGACAGAGGCCATGACAGCCTTCGCGTTCTTGACATACGAAGAAGCCGAAACCACAGCGCTGTCAACCATTCACTCACTAATCTTCCAGTTGGCCGAAAAACACGAAGATCTCAGAACTATCATTTGTGAATCAACTAGTGAAGCTTTACGAAGCGACCTTTCTGCTACAGGCAAACTTCTGTCGGATCTCATCCACTGCGCTGGGCCAGTCTACCTTGTGATTGATGGCATCGATGAGATCAGCGAAGCCGAGCGCGGTAGGCTTATTGCAGAAGTTGGCAAGATTGCCGAGATTTGTGTACAGGCAAGGATCATTTTGAGTTCACGGCCTGAAGCGGATATAGTACGGGGATTGGGAGACGCTGTTACGACAATCACGATTCAAGACCACAATGAAGCAAGCATAGAAAGCTACATCCGTCAGCGGAGTCAGGAAATTTTCAGCGAGCGCCAAATGCCCAAAAGCGCTCTGAAGAGCATTTTGGAACTCTTGTCTCCATTGGCAAGTCAAGCGAAAGGGATGTTTCTTTACGCTCGACTGGTGATGGATATGGTCTCGTCAATGAATGACCTATCGGAGATGGAGGAACAGTTCGGAGTACTTCCAGAAAACCTCGATGATGCGCAAGTCTCCCATTACGAACAACTGTGACTATTTGATAGAGAGCTAACATGTTATCGTATAGTTATTACCGTATCATTCAGCGTCTTGGACAACAGAAGGACAAGAAGCAAGCACAACGAGCCCGACGGCTCTTGGGATGGATAGCCTCCTCCCCAATTCCTATGAGTGTCGAGGAAGCTACTCAAGCATTAATGGTCAACCCAGACAAGAGGGACCAAGTCTTCAATATAATGGTGCTTGACGTCGTCAAGATGCTCGGCCCAATTGTCGAGACAGTGGATACCCATATCCACTTTGTGCACTTCACTGCAAAAGAGTAGGTATTCGTGTCGCATCCACAAAAGCAGAGACTCATTACTTCACAGATACATAGTGAGCCCTCACCTCGGAACACGAGTGATTGACAGTACTGAAGCTACATTGAGTTTGGCGCTGTGCTGCATCAACTATCTATGCCAAAGTCATCATGATTCTGATGTCACACCAGAGGAGATTTCAAAGAAAGTTCTAACAGGGCAATACGGCTTCCATTCCTTTTCCTCAATAATGTGGTTCGATCTGGTCTGTCAGTATTTTCAAATGCTTAGGTCAGCCAATCCATCAATCAAGTTGATTCAGTCTATCCAAAGATTGTTCGATACCAGGAAAACTGATCATCTTGCATCCACGGAACAACATCATTTCAGACACGGAGACCCTTTCAAAGATTCATTTGCACCGTTGAAGGCAAAACAGCCATTATTGTATGCACTACTTCTCCAAGCCTTCGAATTTCGCCAGGCTTCTTTTCTCTTCACAGGCAAGACGGATCAAGGTAAGATGACTGCTCGATTTGATTGGCCTTTGGCTCTTTGGATTGATTTGACCACTAATTCGTACATCTTTGGAACCTCTCAGACCCCAAGAAGAATCACAATGATCCTCTCTCGATATCAGCCACATCTCAACGCATTCGTCAATCCATTGATGGCGCCTTATGCAACTCAGCACTTGCATGTCTTCTGTCCTCCAAATCCGAAGACCACACAACTTGCGAAGATATCCTGTATTATTATGGACCACGACCCTTCAAGTGCAAATTTCCATTGTGCAAATTCTGGCGCCACGGCTTTCCAACACGTGGCCTCAGGTATGAGCACGAGAAATCACATGATGTTCTTCTACAATGCGACGAGCCTGGCTGCGTTTACAAAGAAATCGGTTTCTTGTCCGAGAGGATGCGGCGACTTCATTCGCAGACAGCTCACCGAAACACTCCAGCATATGTCCCACAACGGAGCTTTGATGGTCAAGAACTCAGTGTAGCTGAAGTTGAGACCATTCTCTCTGATCTGATAAAACATGATGAAATCGAACGTGTCCGGGAAGTTCTTGGTCTATTTCCAAACGCCTTAGATGAAGGCGAAACTCGACATAAATTGCAGTTACTTGCTGCATCCAATGCTTCAGGCAATATGCTCCAGCTTTTGGAAAATCCAATAAATGACGGGGGTCTCGACGCCGAGGAGCGGAAGGAGGCACACGCATGCATCGCAGCATCAATAAGAGGCCGTAATGCTAGTGCTTTGGAACATTTCTGTTCTCGATTCGGAATCCATCTCTTCAGCATAGACAAAATGTACTCCCGCAAGGATGGCAAACTGCAACGCTTATGGCTCACAAGACAACTTGCCTCGACAGAATGGCGCGAAGGAGTTGAGATATGGTGCACATGGCTTCAAGGTTTCCGTCAACACGACAAAACCCTGAACAATATGCTCAAGCGCCTGATAGATCCCAGCATCCTCAGTGCAGCAGCATCGCATCCGGCTGGGGACCAGCAGCTGCTCGATATGTGGCGTAAACTGCGGATCTTTCCCATTGTGGGCCCGCGATGTGTCAATCAAGCCCTTAAGAACGTTGCAGGTTCCGGTTTGTCAATTCTTTTGGCGACATATCTACTTGACTTAGGTGCGGATGTCAATGACAGAAGAAAATATAAGATAACAGCCCTTCATCGCGCTGCTCAGCATGCATCTGCCAAGGGGGCTGAGATGATGAGACTTCTACTCCTACACGGCGCTGACCCTGACTTGAACCAAGAAGCTCATACTGTTCCGCAGAGGGAAGGAAGTGATGTGCTAATGCCAGGCAGGAGAATACAAGACGAAAAAGGTGCAAAAGCCATTCATCAATGGTTGGGGATGAGTTGGGATGAGCTTGTGGAGGACACGAAGCAAAAGCAAGTGGGGGCTGGGAAGCAATTGATCGAAGAATTGTTGAAGGGTTAGGGATAGATTTCCTGTTCTGGATGATAGTGACCTCGTTGGGACCAGGTAAAGGACGAAGAAGGAGAAGGGTGGGGCCATGATCAAACTTTGAAAATCACTTTTGCCGGGCTGAAGGTGGAGGAGTCGTAGGAGTTTGTGTTTGATAATGGTACCTAGGCTATGAAATCACACAGCGAGTTTCCTTTTCTACATACATACTTACTAGGATAGATATTGGCTCAATTATATGCCTTCTGCGCCACGACATGTGCACCACAGTCCAGGATACTGTCGATGACTTCCTCCCTTAAGGAAATCAACAAACTCAAACTCTTGTCAAGAACGACATGAAGCTACACATGCATATATAAAGGCATCGGTTCACCATGTCTATATGCACAGTCGGCAAGGTACCAGCTATGTCGTCTTTGGTAGCACCATTTTAAGTACGGGAGAAGATGCCACGGCCGACGAGTGACGACGGTGGCAAGTAACTTTTGGTTTGAGTCGTGGAGCCTTGTCTGCCCATGACCACTATTTGGCGCCGAGCACGAGAGACCATTGCGGAAATGGTCGAGATGCCTACAACTTCAGTGCCTAGGTAGGTAATTATGGTGTAGTCTTAATTAAGATTTTGGTTTGTGCGACTTATTCATAGCTACAGGCTGTGCTGTTTATACTCGATTGTTCCCGTACAGTGTCATGGTTTCACAAGGGCTTGCAAACACTGCGGCAGTGGACCGCCATGTGATTGGGCCGCAAAAGTCTGGAAAGTCGGCTCATTCATTCAGCCTCACAACTCTCGAGGCAGCATCGCCGTAGCGGGGCTATCATATATCTTGGACTCACGCTCTGGATGTGATTCCCTTTAATTTCTGTTTGATTTCATAGGGTGGCCAATAAACGTCACACGGGCTGCCATGAACCGCGGTGGCGATTTTTGGAATTTGCAGCCAAATGCAGGCAGTAAGCGACCGAGTCCCTCCCCAGGCGCCGATGACCGCGAAAACAAAAAACACCGCACCGAGCCTCATCTTGATGCTGCGGAGCGGGTGGCTGTGAACAATGACTGGCCTCAGGAATTTGAAGATACAATTATGCTATCAGAAGATCTTCCCAGCGATGACTGGAATGTTTTCGACTATTTCAACGGTGATCTTCCTAGCGAATCCGACATTCGGCTTGACAATGGTTTTGGTAATCACCTCGATGGCTCGCTCTCCATCGAACCTGCTGATGCGTCATTTCATGGGATGCACGGGGTAGATCATGCGCTAGCGAATGACACTCACAGCTGGACACCACATATCAATCATCAGGAATCTACCCTGAGCCTGCAAATGAGTGAGCAGCTTGACCAATCACCCCAGGAACTGCCCTTGGGACATCATGCGTGGACAAGAAATCTAGCGTATCAAGTGGTCGAAGATCCCCAGTCACTCTCGAACCAGAAAGATACTGGTGAGGACAATGTCAGCGACATGAACCCAGGTGATCAACCGACATTCGAGGCCCCGGAACCCAACCAAATGATAATGGACACCTCACCTCAACAACTATTGATTGAGCCCACGAAACAAATAAGTAATGATTCGAATATTTGTTATGGTGTTGTAAGTCATGTCTACTACCGAAGGCTTGTTCAACGTGCTGATCAGCATCAAGGTCATAGCCACTCCCACATCCTCTATTGAACAGGAGCTCAGACCTTATTCTGTGCCCGTGAATTTGAAATCATTTGGAAGTATCTTCTTACTTCATGATCCAAGCTCTGATCGGAATGCTGGTATTTTGAACAACTCGCACCTGATAAATATACTTCGACAATTTTCCCTTGAACTCGATGCCACGCTCTTGGTCTCGGGGACCAAGGAATCAAAAGCGATGAGCAAGCCCGCAACGAAGAAGAGCGTTTTAGCTCGTCTTATCCCAGAGCACAGCTTACGTATCGCGATTTACGGCCCGCGCGGCGACAAAGACAAAATTGGCGGTCTGCTTTCGGATGCGGGCTTCTTTCTTCAACATCCATTTGCTGACGAAATTAAACCTGGTATCATATATGACAATCCCCACTACCTCTGCCGCCCTGGCGCCGGAATGCCAGAACTCAAGTATCTAAGCCCCGATGACATGGGTGATGATTCTCCCCACAACATGCTAGGCGACGGACTGGGCGAGAGTCGTTGGCTGCGAATGTTCGACAACGCAGCTGCAGACGAAAGTGCAGCAACAGTGGTTCGCGCACACATAAGTCCGCGACTTTGCTCGCCGCTAATGAGGTAAGGTGCCGATTTCACGTCATGTTTATCAATAATTGCTGATTGCAGACAGCCATCAAACCACCGCGCTAACGATGATGCAAGAGAAGGAGCGTGGTTATGTTGAAGAGCCAATATTTTCCCCACTCTGGAAACGTGAACTCAATAGTAAGAGTCAAGTCTTGCAGTAAGTACTCATTCGTTTTATCTTTGCCATATGAGAGATGCTCCAATCCCTAAGCTTGACTATCAGGTATCGTCACACAGTCACAAGATCGTTGGAGAACAGACCCGCGCCACCCATGGGAGGAATCCTTGCCGACGTATGTCACTTTCACACTTGTACTTGGTCGGATACTAACACAAGCTGTAAAGGATATGGGCCTTGGCAAGACGCTTAGCATGCTGGCGCTAATATGCTCATCTTTGGACTATGAGGAAACATTAGTACATGGAAATCAGAATTCAAGATATCAAGGCACGCTCATCGTTGCCCCAATGTCGAGTGAGTTGAACATTGAACATCACGATACAAGGAGTCTGCTTACAAGAACTGAAGCCTTGTACGGCTGGGAGACCCAGATATCAGAGTAAGTTATGTCATGAGTTTCAAGTGATCGAACACGAAGGCCTGACATATATGTCGCACCAGGCACATCCATGAGGGGCAGATGCGAAGAGTCATATACCATGGGCCAGGTAGAGAAAGCCTTGCCAATCGTTTTGAGGACTATGACGTTGTCATCACAACCTATGAGACGCTTCGAGCCGAATGCGGATCGCCGGAAAAGAGCAGTCCTCTGCTATCCTGGAAATGGCTCCGGGTCGTACTAGATGAAGGTGAGAGAAGTGGGATTGGCTAAGAATTTCATGGATGTCACCACTAATCTTGGGCCAGCCCACCACATCCGAAATCGTGCAAAGCAGGCTTTTCGGTCTGTCTGTGCTCTCAATTGTCGATATCGTTGGTGCTTGACCGGAACACCAATCCACAACAGTCTCGATGACTATGGCGCCTTGCTCAGTTTCATACGGGTTTCCCCCTTTGAGCAAAAAGCCAAATTCATGTCCTGGATTGTCAAGCCCTTGGAGACAAATGACGAAATAAGCATTGATCGTTTACAGCGGCTCATTCGAACAACATGTCTGCGGAGAACCAAGCAGAAATGCTTGTCTCATAATGACTTGAGCCTACCTGAGCGCTCAGAAATAGTGCACAAGGTCCGTCTACACGAAGCTGATCAGGCTCTGTACAATGACTTCAAGGAACTCGCCAAAGAGAGGGCCGCTGGTTTGGGTAAGCAGTCGCGAGAAACCACGTCCCGGAAGAACAAGGAAGAGAATATTCTATCTCTTATCAACTGGCTACGACTCATTTGCGATCATGGGGCGCAACTTTTACCTGATGAAGTTGTCAAGATGAAATCCAAAAACTCTGCGTCCTCCTTCTCCATACTGGAGGCACATCGATTTCATGGCGGAAAATGTTCCAGCTGTGAGGGTGAACTTGATATCATCTCAGGCTCGGATTCGGATGGACTAGATTCTCTATGCAGCAATTGTCTAAACTCGGAAGGGTCAAATGGATACGATACCTTTTCTAACACAGCAGACAAGGACGGAAGCTCTAGTCCGTCCAAAGCTCGATATCAGCCATCCGCCAAGGTTGTAGCATTGTTGGAAACCCTCAAGCAGCAGACAGTAACAGGAACGAACGGCAAACCACAAAAAAGGTGTGTACATTCTTCATCCAGGTCTCAGAAAGTCACAACTCATAATATGGTAGCGTAGTATTCAGTTACTGGACCAAGATGCTGGACCTCGTAGGGTTGGCACTCGAGAAGGAGCAGCTCGCATTCCAGCGCATCGACGGTAAAACCAGTCTCCGAGGACGGCAAAATGCCATGCAAGAATTCAAGGACAATCCGAATTGCAGAGTAATGCTAGCCAGTCTAGGAAGTGCTGCCGAAGGGTATGTGATTTCTTCATATTATTTTTCTTTTGTCCTTCCTCGCATCCCAATTGTTCTGTCAACTAACAATAAGCTATCACTGTTTAGAGTCAATTTTACAGCCGCCAGTATGGTGCACTTGCTCGAGCCGCATTGGAATCCGACGGTAGAAGCGCAAGCCGTCGACCGAGTGTATCGCATCGGGCAGACGCAGAAAGTCACAGTCATTCGATACATCGTTCCGAATTCCGTAGAGACTGTGAGTGAGCATTATTCCATTAACTAACCCCATCACTGGTTAATCAGGTACTAACTCGTCTGCTTAAAATAAAAAGTATGTCCAGAGCGTGCAGCAGCAAAAGTTGAGAATCATCGATAAATCTATCAACATGGACGACGCAACAGAGGCTCGTGAAGTAGAGAAAAGGTGGGAGGTAGGGCATTGATCACCCTCTAAATCTGAAAAAGACATCCTACTGACCAGCTCAAAGAGCATGAGACAGATGTTAGAATGAATTCAGCCATGGATATATTCCTTTATATCACGGTCCACCCGTCGTCAGGCCTTGTCCCATAACCACGGGCCTGCCCCAGGTTGCTGGATACAAATGTTGCGAATGTGGAGAAAAAGAAAAAAAAAAGAATAAGAAGAAAGAGCGGGGAAAACGAATAAACAAAGATGAATCAAGGGCCAACAAATCCGAGTAAAACAAGGCTTGTCCCAGCACCAACAAACATCTCCGACAATACAACGTCAACAAAGGGAGCCCGGGAAAATCACAAGGTGATGTCAGTTGTGGCTTCAAACCCGTGAACTTTCGATTCAAGCATCATTTCATAAAAATACGGAGACGTCTAGTATGATGGATTTCTAGTTAAACTAAGCTAATGAGTAACAAATTGCAATAGCTTGCATTCTAGTCGCCAAAAAGTGCCATGGCGTCTCTTCTCGGGTATTGATTGTACGGTCAGGACCAGAAGATCCAAAATGGCCATGATTGGGTAAAGGGCCTTAACGTTGAACACACATCCTTTTCACAAGATGACCAACCGGTGGGCTCTCGTGACTTTGCGGCACCCGCAGGTAGCAGTGAGGATATTAGTGCTTAGCACGGTCAACGACGTGATCCTTATTTCAATCACGGTCGCACTTACTGGGATGGTAGAACTCTGGGTTGACATGAGATCCTTCTTGATGTCGTTATGGTTGTTACCGTGGTATGACGAGGTGATGTATCGTATGATGACCGTCATCAGAGATGGCCTCGGAAGACTGGTGCTTGGGCTTTGGTGGACTGAGGAGTTTTTCAATATCTTTCACATCTGTGCGACTCGTGATTGTGGTAGAAAAAGAGAGAAATTTGAAATGGTTGTGCATGATAGGATTTCTTCAATGGTAGCCTTGTGTTGGTTTCCCTCGCCAGAGTTGTTCGAGAAGAAGCATTGGGAAAGGGAAGAAATCCGTGAGCCTTGGGGTTTTTATAAGCGACCTAGGACCAGCCCGAAGATAAATAAACAAACCCCAAATGTAGTGTAGAAAGCACAATCTGCCATTCATTCTTTCCAAGATATCCAAGTATGAACCAAAGGGCTCTTCCAGACACAGAAACCAAGAGTGCTTTCCCGAGAAATGAGACCCCTTTCGAGAAAGTGGCATCTGATTGCCCTCAATCCTCGGCAGCCCCCAGGCAAATCACAAACATGACTGCCGCCGTTCACAGAACATCAAGCACTCACTGCTGCCTTAGCAAGTAGGAAAAGTCCCGGTACTTGTTGCGAGCTGAGCATCGGGTCTTCTCCATATTCGTGCACCCGGTCCACGTGTCAACTACTGCCGCGAGGTTGAAAGGACTCAAACAAAGCTCCTGCATTTACACCTACCAGCCCTTCCATTACCTCAAATGCCTGTTGCCAGGGAGCTGGTACTTTTACAACACTCCTCCTCTCGCGACCTCGAGGCGTTCATATTCACCTGTGCTTGAACGATAACCACAGGTAGGCGTATCAAACTGACGTTCTGTGGCAATCTTGGATACATTCTCGTTTCACCAATGTCTTCATTTCAGCATGTAAATAGGAATTGGAAAGTGTACTATAAGTGGTATAGAACCGTCTCTTCGTGAAAACCGTCTTCGTGAAGCGTACAGTCTTTTACATACAAAAGGAAAGAGAAATACATATATTATATGCACTTCTCAGCCATCCAACGCCTCCATATATGAGCTCACGAGCCAGATGGACTGGATTACTGCTCAATTAGAATGCAATACAAACGAGCCGACCTTGCCCCCACCCAACGCTTTTGATACCTCTGCTCCCGTCGGTACGCCAGAAGCGATAAAACCCATTCAAAAGATGCACAGCTAGTCCTCCATGGGCTTATCGACAAGGGTTACGGAGTGAACAGCCGACGGAGAATCTGGTGCTGCAGCACTTTCAGGCGCCGCGTTTTCCTCCTCGCCAATCGCTGCCGGTGGAGCCGAGTCCCTCGAAACAGTAACACGTCTTCCACGTTCGAATCTAGCGCTACTGCGGCCCAGACTATTCCTCTTTTCAATGACAGAGCCCTCGTCGGTCGCAGCCTCGCCATTGGCACCGTTGATCTCGCTAGCGGGCGCTGGTGCGGTTCCGGTGTTGTCGGGCACCTCAAGACTAGACCGCTTCACAATACCACCGGGAAAGCTGGCCATGCTCGCGCGGTGACGGTCAGTGGTAGATGTCGGCGAGGTCTGGATGGGGAATCGAGTTTCGGGACCTCCTACACTGCGATCACGGCGGTGGCGTGGACTCGGTGCGGGACTAGTAGCACGACTCCTGCCACCAGCCTTCTCGAGAAGAGCTCGCTGGCGCTCCTCCATATGGGCGCGCCTGTTACTCTCGTCGGTGCTAATCGCCCGCGGCCTAGGTGCCGAAACGGAGCTGGAGTGGTTCAGCGTGGACATGCGCTTCAGTTCAGAAAAGATGGCGTCCTTGTGCTGGAACAGATCGCGAATCAATCGGTAGGCATGCTTCTCCTCCATTGTCAAGGAAGTCTCGGTGCGGGGCCGCAGAATGCAGGGAGCCAAAGATGTAGCAAGAGCAGCAACGTACTGCTCGTCCGCAGAAGTAAGATCAATCAGGCGGGTAAAATGATTCATGCAGGCATCGAGGGTGGCAATGTTGGTAAGGCGGAGCTGTGAGAGGGTCTGCTGAAGAACACCGATCCGCGCATCTTCAGAGCCATCAGTTGCTGGTGTGTTGTAGATTGTGCGGATGATTTCATAGACATGGGAAGAAACAAGGGAATCTAGAACGACATTAGTTCTCCGCATCATCCATGGTTTTCAGGTTGGTGACTTACCAGGAAGCTCGAGCAGGTAAAGCTTTAGAAGACTGGCGACTGTGGGAACCTCGGCATCCGTCAAAGTCTCAGCTGTGAAAGCTTTACCGTTGTTGATCTTGGCCCGCAGCTTGTGGACTTGTGCCAAAGGCACCTCCACAAGCCATACGTCGCGTCTGGCTGCATCACCCTCGAGATCGGGATAGTGGCTGTCCAGATATGTGAGCAGAGTTGTGATAATGATGGGTACACGCTTCCTGTCGGCTCTAGCACGGGCCTCGAGATCCACGCCAAACGTCTGCTCATCGACCTTGTTGTAATAGTTCTCATATGTTACAACTTTTGGTGCAAAACTGCCGGTCCGGTAGTTTTCCAATAGATAACGGAGGTCGCCCATTGGCTGAACCGTTTCTTGATACAGGACCATCCGGTCGACGGTTGCCTGCAGACTGGGGATGACATTGCCAATGGTTCCCGAAAAGTCGAGGACCACAGTCTTGACTGCCTTCAATCTGTCCAGCTCGCAGCGCTCCAGGAACTTGAGGTGGAGAAGAATGGCCTCCTCCAGCTCACAGCGCATCTCGTCCAGCTTTTGAACACCAGCCTTGTACTTCTCGTCCGATTCTCTGGCTTCGCGGCGAAGACGATCCGGCGGGGTCTCGTTCGGGTATTGGTTGTTGAGGCCCCAGCCTTGAAGATATTCACTGACGGTGCCGATCACGGGAGAGTCGGTGCTACCTTCAGAAGTAGGCATGGAGAAAGTTCTGGAAATGGGTGCCGCCTTCTTTTCCGGGACTCCGGCCAATTTGAAAGCACTGGGCTTCCATTGGTAGAAGAGCTTGGAGCTGTTGGCAAAAGTGTTGCCAACGTTTCCAACCAGGCGCAGAAAGCCGTTGGTGATAAGATCTTGTCCAATCCTCTCGGCATAGCTCATGCTTGTAGTGTTCATGTATCTCTGCAGGTATTCGACAATGTCCGATCCGCTGGATGTGTTAAGATAGGTTCCAAGAATAGGAACCTTTGTCTCGCCCATCTTAATGGTGTTGATCATATGTTCGAGAATCTTCTTGACCTGCTCGGTCTGGTATGTTTCGTCTCCGATCTCGTAAATTTCGTCATCTTCCTCTTCCTTGTTTTCTGAAATCTTAATCTCAGGCACATTGCTTGGCTGTTTTGGGCTCGTTTCGGCGGTTTGGAAGGCCATCTTGTTCTCTTCCTCGAGATCCTCGACGAGACGACACTTGTTGAAGTAGTTGCTGCGCAGCTTCTTGACCAGCTCGGCCTGGCGATCATGGGCTTTGATGCGGACTTGAAGTTCGTCTTGCGACTCCTGGAGGCGCGACTCATGCGCATCACACCACCTGGAGAAAGGGTTCACCACCAAATCCCGGATACTCTGGGCGATCTTCAGGTGGTTCTTTGCGGCGTCCTCCATCTCACCTCGTACGCCATCGTAGGCCTTTCTGGTGCTGGCGCCATCGTCGCGAGAGAAGCCACCGGCGATCTTGTCGGCAGCAGGTGCAATGTCGCTTAGCTTTTGGCCATAAACCTCCTCTGCCTCGGCGCGCAAGCGGGCAATGGTCAGGACCTGTCGGTTCTCTTGTACTCCTTGTTGAAGCTTTCCAAACAGAACACCGAGCCCTGCGAAACATGGTCAGTATGGCAGAAGGATGGTGTAGTCGATTTTGGGTCATCATGTTTACCTGCCGCATAGTCGGCCGACCAGAACGAGTCGGCGAAACCAGGCATAATGGCTGAATCAAAAAAAGAACTGCTTTGGGGGGATTTTGAAAACGACAATGACAGGGCTAAAGGCAAGGAAATAGATAATCAATGGAGTAGTAAATTGCTACGGGTCGTGATTCATCACCAGTCGTGGTCATGTAGGAGAGAATGCCGTATGTGATGCACACAAAGAAAGCCGAATCGATAAACAAGCGCCGGGTGGCTTAGAGGGCTGAATCCCCAGGCTTGTTTTTGGGTCGATCGGGGTTGGGTCGGCAAACTGGGTTCTGGTAGCTTGATGCCAACAGACGATGACAGTACAAGCGGTTGGTTGGGTAGACAGGCCGTGCTGGCAAAGAGGGACTTGAGAAGTCGAGTAGGTAAATCTGCGTTTCGTCGTAAGTGACACAATGGTCTTGGTAAAGTAACACAAAGACGGCCTTGTGGCTCGCTCTCCCAAAAAAAAAAAGTGCTGCTGTTTGAAGAAGTGAATACGAAGAGAAAGTGATGGGGTCGATGTTTATTTTTTTCGAGTCGCCCATCAGCGAAATCGCATTTTGCCCATTACAGTTACCTGCCACCTCTTGCAGCTGAGCGGCCAGAGAAAGCTGTCAGCCAGGAGCTGCCGTCATTGGTCGACGGGCGGGAATGACGAGCCTGTCGTAGGTACCTATCCTTGCTGAAATGGACGGACATGTACCGCCAGCCAAAGAACTGACCGTCTATTCTACCCTGGAGGCAAGCTACTACCTAGGGAGGAGAAAGCTGTGCAAAGCCACTGAGGAAGCCCAAGATGTGCGGCCGTGCCCCCTACCTTAGCTCAAACATCGCCTCAAAGCCCGCCCGCTGACAGACCCGCTACCGGTGCCGCAAGATGCCTAATCGATGCAGGGGACGTTCACGGTTCGATTTCATTGCACGAATGCCAGGAAATTAGAACACGTCGGGACACATATACGAGCAAACCGTTTAGTCCGATGGACCCCATCAACGCCCTTATTACCCCGGAAAAGTCCTGGTTCATCTCATGTCTGAGTTTTTTCTTTGGAATCTCGCGAGTACCGGCCAACGAATTTATGCTGAATACTAGATTACCTTGTTTTTGTGTTGCATCAACTTTACCATATGGACGTAAACTATGTTTCGGCGCAGAGAAATACCCTCAACATGTCTCCTTTTGTCACTTGTTTGCTTCTTTTGGGAATTCCCGTGCTCGGGCGAATGTTTTCTTCGTTTCAACACCAGTCTTGTACAGTAATCGGTAGGTATGTGGTCCCTCCGTACTAACGGTGACATGTGTCGGTACCTAGCAAGCCTAGCCAACTGAGCCTCAAAATGAAATGAGCTGACAGGGTGCCGCCTGGTGCAGCTTTCAGGGGTTATTTCTCAAGTGCCATTTGCTGCGATCCACCCAACGCTCAGATAGAGAGAACGGGTAAAAGGCACGCGCGCAACACACGTCTGAATATACCCCATAACCAGACATGTCATGTGCAAGCCTTGCTTTTGTATTTACCAGGTGGAATGCCCTTTTCTTTGTTTATTTCCGCCGATGCCGAGCTTTCATATCAGATCTCTCCTTTATGAGATGTCACAGATGCTCAGAAGGTTGTGCTACAATTGTAACAGACAGCATAGTGGTATACTAGGTAAGCCAAGTTGTCGGGAACTAACTCAAAAGTTAGTGCAATCGCCCCGTGCCGCATGAATTCTGCCCAAATAAACGATTCTTGCAGGTGTATATAAGACAATCTCCAAAAAGAAATAATTGCGGGCATTTGCAAGTTGTCTGCCAGAGAGACACAAGGTTTGAGCATGGTTACACCAGTATAGACAGACAGTACACAGTATAGCATACTCGAGGTCCCGAGCTTTGAACTTTATATAGTCATTTTCGGCTGTTTGCCGATCGACTTTAATCGTGCTTGCTCACCATAGCGGCCGGGATGACGAGATCGCCGCCCTGGCGGGGGCCTCCGAATGAGGCAGTTACGGTCCAGCGACTCTCGCCTCTCACCTTACAGCGGCCAACAACTAACGATCGCGAACAAGGCTCCTTGATTGCTTCCAACACCTTGGTTGAATTTGAGATTGGCAATTGAGTCAATATTCTTCGAGGGCCGACGACTCTCAAAACTTTTTTTTTCCTCTCTGAAGAGAATTGCTGCTGTGGAGCGTAGAGTGTTCAGAACTCAGGTCCTCTGTGTCAACCTGCTTACATATCAACTGCTGGACGATATCTACGCAAAATGTCTGAGAAAGAACTCCCTCTCGAGGAGGGCTATCCTCAACAAGTAGAGAAGCGAGCTCCTTCTCGCAACCGGGGTGTCCTCGCTGCTATCATCATTAACTTTCTACTCCTCGGAACGCTGGTCCATCCTACCACCAGGTCTTATCACCCAGCTTGCCACGCCTACTCACGCTTGCGTCCGCAGACGGTAGAAAACCGAGTTCATAACATCCTATCTACAACGCCGCTTATAGGTCAGCTACGTGTATTTGAAAACACTCTTTCGCACCTCTGACAGTAGTCTCTTAGATGGACATGATGATTTTCCACTGCTCGTCCGCGCCTTGTATCACAACAAGATCTATGGCAACTTCTCCGAGGCATTTAGCGAGACAGGATTACCAATGCAAGTTGACCTACCACGATTGAGGGCTGGGCAGAATGGAGGTGCCTTTTGGAGTGTTTTCGCTCCTTGTCCAGCAAATGGGTCGGACTGGTCGGACGAGAACTACAGAAGCAGTAGGTTTTTTGACACAATCGCATCCATTCATACCTTTAACTCTATTTGGATCTAACAAATGACAGGCGTTCAGTTCACGCTTGAGCAGATTGATCTCGTAAACCGCCTCAGTGCCGCCTTTTCCAAGGACTTCTCCAATGTGATTGGCATCACCGCCGACTCTGCCTTGGCATCGTTCAAGGAGGGTAAACTCATTTCACCCTTGGGCGTCGAGGGTCTCCACCAAATTGGTAATTCCGTTGCCAATTTGCGCCTCTTTCACAGTTTAGGTGCTCGATATGTCACGCTGACCCATAACTGTGGCAATATCTTTGCGGACTCTGCACTCGTTGAGCATCCTTTCCGCAAGGCTGAGCCATATTGGGGAGGTCTCTCTCCCAAGGGCAAGAAGCTTGTTCACGAGATGAACCGCATTGGCATGATCGTGGATCTGGCTCATGTCAGTGCGGACACCATGCGCGACGTTCTTGGCGGAAGTGACTGGGAGGGAAGCAAGGCACCCGTCATGTATAGCCACTCTTCTGCGTTCTCTATTTGCCCGCACCCAAGAAATGTGCCCGATGATATCCTTCAGCTGGTCAAGAAAACAAACTCTATCGTCATGGGTAAGTCGATTTTAGAAGGATATTCCGCCGAATTTGTCTGCTGATGGTTTTACAGTCAATTTTGCTCCCGACTTCATCTCCTGTGAAGACGTCGGCAATGACAATGGCGTTCCTGCGCCCGTGCCAGAGAATGCTACACTTGACAAGGTCGCAGATCACATCACCTACATCGGTGATCTCATCGGTTATGATCATGTAGGTGTCGGCAGCGATTTTGATGGTATTCCATCCGTGCCGAAAGGACTGGAAGATGTTTCCAAGTACCCTGAGCTTTTTGCCGAGTTGTTGAGACGCGGTGTTTCCGATGTCGACGCCGCGAAGGTTGCTGGAGGGAACATCCTCCGTGTCTGGAAAGATGTCGAAATCACCGCAGCTAAGCTACAGGAGGAAGACTTTCCAGTCTACGAGGACGAGATTCCAAAGGGGTCGATTGGTCAATCATTGAACCAGATTGGCCTGTACTGATGCCCATGTTTAGAAGACCATAGTAAAGAAACATTATTTTGAGGAGGGGTAGAACTCAGACTGAATTTGAGCATATTCGATGAGCAGTGTTGGTACCACGGTGAAGATAGTTTATGTACTCTAAGCAATAAAATACGACGCAACAAAAGGCTCCTCGTTTAAGAGAATCTCGGGCCATTGTCTCGTGCTGTAATCAATAGCTCATTTCAGCACGATGAACAGCAGTAGGGATATGGTCATTCGCAACCCGCCCGACTCGTGTAAAATGGTAGAATTACTGGCCATCAACGAGGTACTCCTGCCAGAATACACAATCCTTTCATGCAAAAATGGTAGAGATATGTTGACCAAGCTGGCCACATCTAGCACAATGCCCCTTTTCTTGGCCACACAAAAACCCATCAAATGATTTTTTACCATAAGTGATTGCCATTTTATCTCGGAAATTGCATCGTCAAGTTCATGATTTCTTCTTTGTTTGTTTGTACAATGGCTGGACGCCGCAGATCTTATTGTACACACAGCGTTGCTGCTCTGGGACAACCAGAACAAGTCCTGCTGATCAGATCCGTGCAGAATCCGGACCTTTTCTATAACGCCATTCCCAATGATACGATATTGCATCGACATGCGACCTTTGTCTGCAGCATTGACATACAGTCTTTCCACAGCCCGTGACTTTCCTCTACCCTTATGAGCCCATTGGTCGGTCGCCTCCACCTCTCTCCAGCACATTGAGTTTTCTTGCTGTTGCGATCTGGTTCCTGGTCTGCTGGCCGCGCACGGGCAGACCCATGGCGTGTCTTCTTCCTCTGTATGTGCCCATGTCTCGCAACCTCCTGATGTTGTCCTGTACTAATCTCTTGGCGTCATTGTCGATGGTCATTGTGGATAATTCCGCCGTGAGCGACGTCTGCACCTTTGCCGGTAGTGTCTCGAGTCGGGCCAGCGGGTGAATGCAGTACTTGGCCATGATGCGCGCCGAGGTTTGCGGACCCAGGCCGTAGAAGGATTCGAGGGTCTTCTTCACCAGCTTCCGCGGATGGAAGCTTACGCCCATAATGAAAACCTGGTTGCCATTTTAGCTGACTATGTTGGAGCTCTAGGTGGACGCGAGACTTACCATCTTGATAAAATCGGTACGCCGATACCAGAAGTGTCGCAATCACCGTTTGTTCTGAGAATGCCCTGGACAATGACTTCAGGCTCTCTCTAGAAAGTTGAATTTCCAAGTCGCGAGATGCACGGGCCATTCCGCACCTGCTTGAGCGCTAATGCCTTTGCAGCACCAATGGGGAGCGGATTCACCCCGTCCGTTCTTATCGAGCACGCGATAAGACCCCTCCGCATATGGACTACATTATGTATGTCCTGGGGGTTGCTCCAGGGACCTGCTTCAACCAGCTCCGAGGTGAAACGTAGCTTCAACGAGGACCATTCAGAGGACTTGCATCTACAATTCCTCTTTTCCTCTTTCTTCCATATTTTCTTTTTCTTCGTCGATTCCATCTCGACGATTTCATCACATCTCAATTGACTATATCATTGAGTCAGTCTTGATAACATTATTGTCACAATGTTGTCGCTGCGCCGCCTGTTTGCTGGCGCCGTGTTGCTCCTTGGAGTAAGCATGGTGTTCTTCGCTTCGACCGCCGAAGCTGCCAAGGGCCCCAAGATCACCCACAAGGTCTACTTCGACATCACCCAGGGCGATGAGCCCATTGGCCGTATCGTCATGGGTCTTTACGGCAAGACTGTTCCCGAGACCGCTGAGAACTTCCGTGCTCTTGCTACTGGCGAGAAGGGCTTCGGTTACGAGGGATCTTCTTTCCACAGAGTCATCAAGCAGTTCATGATCCAGGGCGGTGACTTCACTAAGGGTGATGGTACCGGTGGAAAGTCCAGTAAGTTCCCAACACTCCTACCACAAAACGTGCGTTGTACTTGGCTAATCGCTTCAAACTCTCCAGTCTACGGTGACCGCTTCCCCGACGAGAACTTCAAGCTCAAGCACACCAAGAAGGGTCTCCTGTCCATGGCCAACGCTGGAAAGGACACCAACGGCTCCCAGTTCTTCATCACCACCGTCGTCACCTCGTAAGTACTACCAGCCGGTTGCAGATACAAGCCGCTCAGATGCTAATAATAAAAATCAAAGGTGGCTTGATGGCCGTCACGTCGTCTTTGGCGAGGTCCTCGAGGGCTACGACGTCGTTGAGAAGATCGAGCAGGGCCCCACCAAGCCCGGCGACAAGCCCGTCAAGGAAGTCAAGATCGCCAAGAGCGGAGAGCTGGAGGTTCCTCCCGAAGGTATTCATGTGGAGCTCTAAACACACCACAACCACCCTGCTTCGTTCGCCTTGGAGGGAGACATGAAAAAGAGATGATGATGATGATGATGATTTTCATGTCTCCTGCTTGTTTCTTCCCGTATATGACGCCCGCTGTGTTGTCTGCATAGCTGATTCGACTTTTGTGTTCCCCAGATGCTACATACGGCAGTGCCGGATGGGCTGCGGGATTCTCCAGCGAGGAGGCTGCCAACCCATTCTCGGAGACTGAAGTCGCTGCCGCTGCCGCAGGCTACACTGTCTTCCAGAAGGCTGCCTTCTTTGCGGTGATCATCGCTGCCATTGCCATTTACCTGCGCATGAGCCGATCCAAGACCGAGAAGACCGACGTAGGATACGAGAAGACAATGGCGTAATTGCGGATGCAAAAATATGAAAAGTTATAAACCTAGATTGTTGTTGTGCTACTTGCAAGTGACACTTTTCAGTTCTACAGAGTCAATATGGCTGTGAATGCAGTGACGGCTCCTGTCGTGACCATGTATGATTGGTGAGAGTTTTAGTATAGCTCACCCATGAACTTGGGTGCACCATGAAAACGGACCCATAAAAATTTCCAACAGACGGGTGCGTCGAAAACTCAACAGTCAAGCACACCAAACACCCTCACAAACTGTCTTATATACCGTATTTTTGTTTTTCTTGATAGGGGAGAAACGCAGCAATAAGGCCAACAAGAGCAAAAATGAAGGTCCTGAGTCTAAACTTTTTGACCTGCGCCGTCAAGGCTTGCAAATCCTCGTCCGACTCGTACCCTCTGCACCCCAAGGACGCCGAGCTGGTGCAGGACGACATTGAGGTCAACCCGGAGCTGCTCATCAACATTCTGCCCCGCATCGATTGGAAGGCGCTCACCACTACTGCTACTGAGGTGAGTTATCGAGGGGATGAACAATATTTTTCTTTTCAACGGTTGCTTGCGCACGGTGGGCAGAGCGAAGAAATTTGCCGTCGCCTGTTAGGCGTGGGGTAAAAAATATTTCCACATGGCTCTCAGTTGCAAAGGCTCGAACCACTTGCAAAGTACTGGGGACATGATTTGCAATACTTTATATGATACATCATATCAGATTCATACAACAAAATGAAGTACTAACTATGTTTTGCAGCTCGGCTTCCCAGCCCTGCCAGAGCAGGCCCCGACGGCAGAGGAACTGCAGGCCGACGAGCAAAAGCTCAAGGACCTGCACAACCTGCTCATGGAGACGCAAATCATGGAGGGCAAACTCGTCTGTGGCCACTGTGGTCACGAGTACGCTGTCCGTGAAGGTATTGCCAACTTTTTGCTGCCGAGCCATTTGGTCTGAGAGAGAGCGCCCTGATGATTCAACGACATTGGAGGAGCGACGGTGGATTTGCGCGTGTTTTCCTCCTGGAGCCGGATTCTATTCAAAGCGACGAAAAGAAAGAGGGCCGTGATACCCTTTCGCTCCAGGGCGATATTTCTCTCGGACCGGAGGAGGGAGGGAGGGAGGTGGACTGGAGGCGCCACCTTTGGGCGGATTTTATGCTATATCCTCGTGAGGAGAAATGAAGCAAAGCCGAATCTGAGTGATTTTTCAGGCGTTCCCGGCGTTCTCTACATAGACCAGGTCTGCCATGGTTGGAAGCAATGCATCATTCAGGCTATTCATCGGGTCCTTTGCATATCAAGTTCAAAAAAAAAAAAAAAGTCTTCTTAAACAGTAATATGTATTGAAACGCCAGTCATCAAAGCAATATGTTTGTGCAGTCCGTCTACTCCCCAGAGCAAGCCGCACAATAAGCTCTATCCTTCTTGGTTGCCACAGTTCCAGGGTAAATTCATACACTCTTAGTATCAACAGACCAAGGATATCGTGCTCCTTGACTTTGATACAGAGTTTGATGGTACACGGAATAAAATAAGTATCACAGGTGCCAGTAGTCTTGAAATGGTTCCCCATTTCGGTCTCTTATTGTTGCTTCTTCTGAGCAGCAGGGCCCATCTCCTTGTCAAAAGCACCGTATGGAACCTGCAGGCTGCCAAGAGCGTTGATGCCGACTCCCAACATGGAAAACAGAATTAGGAGGACAACCAGAGTCATAAAGATGCCTGCCTCAAGTTAGCATATACTCAACAATGAAAGACCCCCCTTTCCCCCCTCGAGAAGCGTATGTAAACCTACCAGGTGTGAAAAATTGGTACTTCTCAAACAGTGGCCTGGTATCCCTCTCCTCCTTTTCCCGCTTGACCGAGCCAACCTGTCTCTTCAGCTCCTGGTGTGTGGTGTCTTTGAATTCGGCCTCGTAGTGCTTATCCTCGGCTCTGTCCGTGCGAGCACCCGCGGTGTAGATAACGGTAAAGTCGCCAGCGGCATCATATTGCTGTAGAACCACGCCCACATCATTGTCACTGTCAATGAGGTTCTCCACGACATCCTGGTAACGGCCAGCGGTAGGAACGGCGTCCAAGACCATCGAATCAATAGATGGCGTCTTGCCGGCTGCCTGACAGTTCTCTCTGATGCTGGAGGCAACTTGTTGCAGATCAACGACACCGCTCATTTCCGAAACCATCATCCGGCCCTGGACCTGTGTAGATGATAGGGCAGCCTGCAGCTTGGGGGCAGCGGCCTTCGAGTTTAGATGCTCAATGTTGAGGTTCGGTTGCGATACTAGCAGATAGTGCTTCGTCGGGCAGCTGGATAGGAAGTCGCCAGTGGCCTTCAAGACCGACTGGTTGGCTTGGAGCTCATCCGAAACTGTGTTCTCGATTCTGCAATCTCAGGTCAGTATTAGAAAAACATAGTCAAGCGATGATGGCAAGGGCCAGTTGCAGCATGCTTTGCTCCAGGTGACGTACTTCTCGGTCGAGAACAAAACAAAGGGCGACGTGTTCGCGAAGGCATGGGCCGTGGCGCAGCCAGCAGCCAGAGCTGCTATTGAGAGACGCATCTTGGTAGAGTCAATGTTGTTGCGCCTGGACTTTGTGGTCGATGATGGAAATGGCCTTTCTCTGGGATGAAGCGAGAGCTTGACGACATCCAGATTGAGCTCATTGGAGCTGCACGCGGCCGCCCCAGAGAGACGTAGCCTGGCAACTGTGCATGGGCAGTCAACTGGCCCCGGCAAGTTCCGTCGAGGCTGTCTGTTTCACCCCCAGTTCCTCAGCGCTGCAGGTCTGGCAGGGTCCCCGTCGGATTTTAGTGGCCATTTTCAGCGGATGCTACCTCTGGAAAGTTTAGAGGGGCAGGGACTACAGCAACACCAAAATTTCCAGTGCAAGGCGCATCATCCACCCTAGCTGGGAAAAAAGAAAATTTCATGTACAAACTTGACCTGACACCAACCTCTTATTCTGAACAGCAAGCAGAATTGCAGTAACATTACCACACACAAAGTTATTCTCTGTATTCAGGCGCCATGTTCATCACACATCCCAGACCGAAAAAGTCAATCTTGCCCACGCTGCCCAAGAAGCGAAAGATTGCCCACGCGGTCGAAGAAGTCAACTTTGATACCGATGCGCGGCAGGAGTATCTCACCGGATTTCACAAGCGCAAGTTGCAACGCATCAAGAGGGCACAAGAAGAGTCTGCAAAGCGGGAGAAGGAAGAAAAGCTAGCGACTAGGAAACAGGTATGTCGCATTACTTTGACAGCCTTGCGCTGCCTGCGCGCAAGTAGCCATTTATTAACGAATGAACGTCACAGATTCGCGAGGAAAGGAAACGAGAGGTAGAGGAGCATGTCGACCACGTAAACAAACTACTCAGAGAAGCGGCGCGGGCTGGAAATGTGAGCGACCAGGACGGTTCCGACGAGGAGAATCAAGAATGGCAAGGATTGCCAGATGGCCCAACAGACGAGCCATTAGACCACGAAGAGGAATACATTGACGAGGACAAGTATACATCAGTAACTGTGGAATCTGTCAGTGTGTCGCGGGACGGTCTACACAAGCCTGAAGAGGAACCCGATACGGAAGACGAAGCAGAAAAGGAGCGAAGGGAAGCCTTGGCCAAAGCCGCCAACGAGAAGGAAAAGGCTCGTCCCAAAAAGACGAAGAAGCAGAAATTCCGATACGAGTCAAAGTTTGATCGGTCGATTGCGAACAAAAAGCAGAAGATTAAAAAGCTGAAAGCGAGGTCATAGTTGCGGGTCCGGGAAATAAAATGATTAATGAAATAGGGGGGATTGCCAATAGCTCCCCCTACTTGGTTGCAACCAGATGATCTACCTTATTCTAGGAAAATGTGACATTTTGCAATCCCCTGAGGAAAAGGAACAGTGCCAGATGGTTGATGGTTGGCCAAAATTATGCTTATTGGCCTCTGCAAAGCAAGCCTCCTATCATCCCCTAACTGTATACATCCTTGCCTGACAGAAGAACCACATGCATGCTATGATCCCAGTTCGCTGAACAAGTTGACCATATGCGTTCCAACACGGCAAATAACCGTACCATCTTAAAATCCGTTGATCTCGTTTTGCAGCTCATCCAACTCCTTCTGCAATGCGGCGTACTTCTGGGACATCTCCTCGTACTTGCCCTCCCACTGGTCTCGCTCCTGCTCGAGAGCCTGCACCTTGCGTTCAAAGTGACCGGCTTTTACGTCAGTCTGGCGGAGCCTGTTTTCACGCTCCGATTAGTATGTGACCAAGAACAAAGAATAGTCCCGAAAGGGGGCTTTGAGGGTTGCACCTACTTCTCATTGGCCTCACGAAGAGTCTTATCGGCTTCCTCGGCCTCTTCCTCGAGGAGCTGCAGTCTTCGTTGGAGGGTCTCATTCTGCGTACCATGTTGCTGGCCCTCATCGTTGGACTTCTTCAGATCCTTGACGGAGGTGTCGAGCTTGTCAACCTCGGCCTCGAGGAGACCGTTCTTGTGCGAGAGGGATGTGATTTCCTGCTCCTTAGCCAGGTTCTCCTGCTCAAGAGCCTTGAGCTTCTGCTGGAGCTCCTCGACCTTGGCGGCGTTCTCGTCGGCCTCCAGGCGGAGGGAGTTCATTTTCTACATGTGCATGCAATGTCAGCTTTGCCGCCTATAATGATGATCATTTTCTCGGCTAAAGATTCCATCTAACACGACTCCTAGCCTTTCGGGAAAAAGAAATGCTGCCATGGCTGCTGGTGAGGAGTGCTGCTGCTGCTGCTGCTCGCGCGCCCGGCTTCGTGGTGGGGTAAGATTGGGGGGAAACCTCCTATCTTGGGTTACTGACCTCCTTAATGCGATCCATGGTTGCGGTTGGGGTTGTGGTGTTGTAGTTTCAAGAGATTGTAGTGGAAAAGGTGAAAGAAGAGCAGGTGAAAGAAGTGAGGGAGAGTATTGAAGTCTTGTAGTTTGTAGTTGAGAATGTGAAAGGTTATGCAAAGGGTGACCGAATGAAAGAGACGGTCTGATGAATGGATCGGCTGTGTGGAATTTGGCTGTCCAGGCCGCAATCAATGGAAGCCCAGAAGAATGAATGCCCCTCGTTCTGTGGTGCTTGGGTCCGTCGATACCCCTAGAAACCCGCTGGAATAGGACAGGGGCTGGCGCGTGAGTGTGTTAAGCACCACAGCCTAAATGACAGCGAGTCATTAACAGTTTGATCACCGCCCACTGCCGCGAGCTTTGAGTGCTGTTCAGTGGGGCAGCCGCTACCAGAGGATAAGGTACGTACCGAGAGCTTTGACCCCACTCTCGTTGCTCGGTCGCAGCTAATTGGAGCGGCGTTGCTCCGTCAACCTCTCCACGGAAGTAAACCATGTTCATTAGAAGACGCCACCACTGGAACCAGTGAACTAATACCCGGACTTCTGATTTGATTGCCAAACGACACACCCTGAACATTGCACACTGTAACTACACACTGCACATGCGATCGACCCCTTCTTCATCACATTACATACCTCCACTGAACATCACGTCACTCGTGCGCATCAATACCTGAGCATCAAAGCGGCATTGTCCCAAAGCCGGAAATTCTTTGTTGACACTCACCCGCCAGCACGATTGTGCTGTTCAACAAGCACTCTGAACAAGCCGCCATCATGTTTGTGGCTCGCGACCAAGAAAATCTCGTAGCCCGCCATCAGACTGGGGCTGCTCTGAAGCAGCAACAGAATAATCAAGTCGGCGCTCGATACCCAAAGACACCCATCAAGATTCCACTCAATGATGAGAATGGCGGTCACTTGAAGGGTGCTAAGAGCATCCTTGGCAACCGCACCAAAGGCAACGAGAATGCAGCAAGCTCCAAGGGCTTGAAAGGCCTCGACAAGTCGAATTTTGTCACTCCTATGCGTATGTCTCCAAGCGATTCTAAAGTGAATGTAAACGCTGACGCTGTCACAGAACCACGAAACCGAGCAGTCCTGGGAGACAAGACAACGAACGCCAAGTCCAGAGGACCTCAGACTGTTAATGCCAAGAGCGCAATCAAAGATATTGGCGGCACAAAGAACCAAGCGCCTACTACTATCAAGCCAAAGCAGAAACAGCCGCAAGCCGAGACCCAGAAACTACAGGTCCATGCAGAGGAGGATTCTCCCTGGTGGGAGGGCTTGGAACCGGAATACTGCCCGCCTCCAGCAGTACCACTTTCTGACGACGATGACCTCTTATCGGAGATCCTCTCTTCCAAACCCTTGTCACAGCAGTCAGAAGGAGCCTGGGGTTTCTCCGACGATTATAGTCTTCGCCCTTACGAAGCACTAGAGATGCCAGGGAAGCGGCTCGACGCTCAATTAGAGGAACTCGATAGAGGGCACCAAGAGCTTAGCGATAGCTTATTGTTCCCTGCCATTCAGCATGAGCTCGAAAATGCCACGAGCAAGAAGCCAAAAGCAACCTCAGCTGCTCCTCTCAAGGCCAAGAGTACACAAATCAAGCCTGCCCCGCGCAAGCCTATGTCAACAGTAACTTCAAAGAACGCCGCTAAGGCTCTTTCCATGGATGATACGACAAAATCCATGCAGCGCAGAATGGTCAAGCCAGCAGCCGTTCCTTCTGCAAGAAAAAAGAGACCCTCCTTTGCCATTCCCCGATTTGCGGCACCAAGGCCCGCTGTGCCTCAGCCGCCCGCCACAAGGCGAACACCAATGGCGAATGTCGAGGCCAACTCCAGGACAACGCTGGGATACAACAAGGGCCGTGCTGCCGCATCAGCACTGGCTCCAGCTACGGCCAAGCCTGCAGTCAAACGAGCACAGGGCTTGTCTCAACCAAAGACTGCTGGCCTTCGCCGCCCAGCAGCCACCGTATCCAACGACCCGGACAGGACGATCACCCCAGCACGGTTTGCAAGCAAGCAAACATCCACTGCTGACGAAGATCAACTATGGAAAGAGCGTGTTCCATTCCTGTCAATCTTCCATCCAGAAGATGAGAGTGATTGTGATTTGGCCGGCAGCCCCCCACCCGAGCTGGACGACGACGAGTTCGAGATGGGGTTTCCGGAGTAATTTAGTTTTCGCACTGCGGTTGCGATTTTACGATTTATGGTTAGGCGTCTGGGGAAATGTATGATTTGGCGTTCAAGGAAGCATAAGGTATGCTAAGAAATTTGATGTTTTCTGTTTTTACATGGAGGCATATCATGTACACAAACATGAGCCTCGGTCCGGACTCTGGCTAAACTGAGCCAAAAACAAAATATGCAATACGATGGAGGAAGAGATGGACAAAAGAGATGAGGTTTTACTCCCTGGGGGAAGGATATTCTGGCTACTCATAAGTATCAACGCGACTTTCAAGTCCTGGGAAGAGTTGGCCAAAAACCCTACGGCGAGGATTGCTACCTCATCGCCATCTGACAAGAAAGAGAGGAAGGCTGCCGACTGTGGCGCGCTTCCACGTGCGAACGCGATATCGACAATTGAATGGCCACACGCAGACACTCGATACTTGATGAATTGGTTGGAGAGGCAGGCATTGTACACAAACACACAAATATGAGATTATGGTTTTGTTCAGTCTTGTTCACAAAATTACAGCGTTACTGGAGCCATTTCGGTAATCAACTTCTATATTGATTAAAACTGAACAAATCTGGAGGTGTAATAACATCCTACGCGAATAACTTGGTCTAAAAGATTGCTTAATGCCCCCCCCTCCTACGAGATTGTCCTACAATTTGTTGCTCGAAGGACGATGAGTAGTAGAGACGGGAATTGGTAATATTTTCGACCGGTGGCGCTTTGGACTGTTGACCATTGGTCGAAGCTCAGTGCCATATGATATGTCTATAAAGTTGATCACCACGGGCAGGCTTGGCAGCTGTCATCATGATGCCGAAAGGAAAGCCTTGTTCTCCTGATTGATGGATCACCACGGGCTGATTGAAGCATGCCGTTCGGAATAGAGAAAAAGAAAACGTGAACATCAGCCACGCCATGATACAGCCAGCAGATGGTATAAATTCCCCGCTGGTAGCCACTATACCATCCTTGAGTCATCCAATCCTTTGTTCTTTTCACAAAATTGTTACCGCAAGACAAAATCCCGGAATGTACAAGACTCTTTCTCCAATCTTGGCCATTGTGGCTTGCGCCGCCAGTCTTGCGACTGGTCAAGAGAGCCACCTTACCTGTCCTTTGGAAACGGGCATGTATAGTTACTGCGCTACATGGTATTCTTACTATAGCTGCGAAGGACGCATCATCCGAGCGGTTCATCCGTGCGAGGAGGCAACTTGTTGCATTCCGGGGGACATCTGGCCATAGAATACTCGTGTGTATTTGTGGAAGTGAGTCCCATCGCAATCTACCTAGGTCAACATTTTAGAACATACATCATCATCATTGTCAAGGACTAAAGATAGCTAACCCAATCATCCAGTAATCAATTGATCAACAATATGGACAAACTATTGAGGCATCATGTGCCAGCACTACAGGTCATATAGGAGCTGTTCTAGATGAGCGTACAATTTTTCGGAATCAATACTTTAGCCACGTCACAAGTAAGAACGACCTCAGGTCTGATTTGTGTCGTAAAGCATGTCATGGATGAACAGAATACGTGTTGGTATTAATCGATGTACTACTATCCTTTTTAAGGCCTGTGGTCGTGGTTAATAGAGAAACCGAGTCCATGTCTTGCAGCTCTAGAGCCATTCCTGTAATGAATTCCACCAACTACGTCACGAAGCAAGACCGAAAACGTCCTCTACAACAGCAGCAGACAAGCCGTGTTGGTTGTCCTCGGAAAACGACAGGGGGTGCTTGAAGCAGTTTCTCGTCTTTGACACACGTGTAAAAAAAAAAAAAAAAAAAAGAAAGAAAAAAGGAAAACCTGCATCCGGCAACCAGCATTAGGTAATCGACTTATGGCTACGATCATATTCTCATCGTATTGACCCCCGAATCAAAAGATATGTCGTTGTCAAAAATCCGGCATCTTTCTTTTCAGGCACTGAGTCCAGTCGCATGCAGTTGAGAGATTGATTATCTGTATGAGAAAAAAAGTCTGCAACTTGTGTTCGTGTTTGAGCTGCATGCCTCCTGTCAGATAATTAGCGGTTGTGCAGATTGAAGGCCCTCCCCAGGACCTCCCAAGACCCCCCAGCAGAGCGCTGAGTTCGCGCCAGAAACAGACAGGGGCTGGTCCAAGCGCGGGCTGTCTGGGTACCTCTGCAAGCATATTTTGCAGCTGCGGTACATTTTCACCTGCCTCAGCTGCGGCGTCGTTCAAGAAAATTAGTGGCTCCGAATTATCCCAGGTCCCATTCGCCTATCCCTTTTGGCTCTTCGATCACCACGTCGGTCGGATTCTTCCAGTCGTTAAACCTTCGCGACTCAAACTGCTCAACGTTCCTCCACGTCCGGTCTCACGCCTCGGCTCGCCTTTGCAATCTGGGCATTTCATTCCAAAGCAACCCGCGACCGCGCTTTATCCATCTGTCAACTTATCCTGCTCATCAGCGCAGCGATTCCCAGCCACCTTGTGCAGACCTGCCAACCCACTTTTCAAGTTCCACACGTCACATCCCCAGATTTCTTGTCGCGTGGGCTGCTGCCGACGAGCTCTTTTCGCGTCGGTACTTCGCAATTCTCAATATATCACCAGTATCGAACACGTGCAGGCCCGACACCTCCATGGTTGCTCGCATCTAGCCCTTTGTCCACTTTTTTGTTTTTTTTTTCGCCATAAGGAGATGATGAAGATGATGGTCGGTGGATAGTGGGAAGATCAGAACACTACACCTCGCGCGAAAGATGGCCCCTAGCGCATCTGGCGCTGGGTTCGCCAAATTCTTTCCGGCCGCCCCTCGCGCCGCACGAGAAAAGGCTGCCGAAAGGGAAAGAGCAAAATCGCGAGTCTCAGAGGGCAGCGCCGACCGCGATGCGAGAACACCATCTATCAATGCCTCTACCACCTCACAGCCTGCTCAACGCGATGGTATAAAACCCGAAAACTCGTCCTCTTCTGATGCCGCGCACCTCCACGTTGATGATACCGAATCTATACAAGGAGATATGCTCAACGGCATTGGCTCCGCGAGCTCTCATGCCAGCACAGCTTCGTCCGTGTTCAGCCATGCTTCGGCCGTGAACGCCTCAACACATGCCTTCAACAGCGATCTGACGCCGCTCACCAATGTTGGCTCCCCTTCCAACCCTTCTCACAATACCACAAAAATACAGCATAGCAAGCCGTCTCAACCCAACGGGACGGCCAATGACTCGACACAGTCCTCTTCGGAGTCCATATCAATATCACGCCGGACAGGCGCCGCCGTCCGCATCCCGGCACGAGATCCCACCCGCCAGACACAAGGAATGAAGCGGACCTTCGATCCATTGATTGACAAGAGTTTATCTTCGGCCGAGAGGAAATCAGCGAAGCCAACATACAAGCCCTTCGGTGCGGTACGTAAACTATACTATAACACATACATATCTGGAGGGGGGATGTCATCTGCCATGGAGTGCCATACGTGAATATGAAAAGAGCAAAAAAGGCTAATTGAAATTTGTTGAACAGGCAGATGACGTCCCCCCAACGGATCCGCGCTTGGCCAGAGGCAGTCGCCTTGATTACATCAATGTCGACTTTCATTTGCCCAAGGCGAGGTTGCGACAAACTCCGTACGCCCTCAAACCGTATGCATATGATGCCGCCACGTCCATTGGACCTGGGCCGCCAACCCAGATCGTAGTCAGCGGCTTTGACCCATTGATCGCATTTTCAAAAGTGACCACCCTCTTCGCCAGTTGTGGTGAGATCGCCGAGAGCAGTAACAAGATGCACCCGGAAACGGGCATCTATCTTGGCTTCGCTACATTTCGCTATAGAGATTCCAAGCCGCATCCCAGCCGACGCGGCGGAATGGCAGTCTCGGCCATCGATGCTGCCAAGCGGGCTGTGCGCCATTTGAACGGTCGACGAATTGAAACGAACACCATCAAAGTAGACTTTGACCGTGACGGCAAGAAAAGCCGTGTGATGCTTGAAGAGGTACTCAAGAAAGCAGAACAAGAAGCGCGGCAAGCTCGCGATGCACAAGCTGCCAAGTCCATATCAATCGCATCAGCCCCGACAGCGCCCAAGCCAAAGGCCATTGATGGTTTCGCCCGACCACCGCCGACTGCGCCCCGGGGGCCGGCCGCGCATCGACAGCCAGTCGCTCCTGTAGAACCAACATTAACGCCGACTGCGCCCGGGAGACCGCGACCTTTGATCGAACAGGTTCTTGTCTCAACAACCCTCCAGGGCGAGCCCTACATATTCATACCCGACAGTAGCGTTCCGATCATGCCAACTACGGTGGCTCATATGAAGAAGAGACTTAAGTCGTTTGCCTTCGATGACATTCGTGCCGATCGTACCGGATACTATGTTCTTTTCGCCAACACTAACAGTGGCCGCGAAGAAGCATACCGATGCTATAGGTCAGCAGATGGTAGTGCCTTCTTCACCTATACTATGCGTATGCAACTCAGGACTGGAACGATCCCCTCATCGCGAACTCTGAAGGCCTCGGAACCATCTAAGCGAGTCGAGCCCGAAAGAAAATCAGCACCAGAAGTGAGGCATCGGAGCGAACGGGAACAACGGCGTCGAGATGAGGAAGCTGTACTGAAAGAAGAAAAGGAGCAGCGCGCCAAGGACTTTGACCCTGTATTGGAAGCTGTCGCGTTAGTGAGCCGTGAAATGAAGGAACATCTGATCAGGCATATTCGTACAAAGGTCGCAGCCCCAGCTTTGTATAACTTTCTGGATCCTGCCAACCATGCTTCGAAACGACGGAAGCTAAACCTTGAGGAGTTGCCGACGACAAACCGCTCGTTTAGCTCGACTCGAGCAGCAGACGATGGCAGCGCCACACCAGTAGGAACACCAAACTCGAGAGCAGACCCAATTGAGCGCCGCACAGCTCGACTTGATGTTGCTACGCTTCCTCGGATTCGCAAGGCAAAGGGCCAGCTCGCCGCACAACGTAACCACGGCTTCCTGGATCCCTTTGCGCGCAAGCGTGCCAAGCCAGGACACAATGCCTTCCGCGGTCTGTATCACCGTTTGGAGCCAGACAGCGACGATGAGGCTTCTGGAGACGAAACAGAGAATCGCGACTCTGTGGCGCGGGAAACTGAAGAGCCCGAGTCTAGGCCACGCAGTCGCATGAGCACCGACGAGGACGCTTTCAAGGAAGAAGACGATTCTTTGACAGAAGCCAGCTTTGCGGTCAGCGATGTGCCTACACGAACCAAGAAGAGGAAACTCGTATTGCAAGTTGAAGCAGCCATCAAGCGCCAGAAGAAGACTGACGAGGAGCTCTTTGGGGTCACTATTGACACCTTGGAAACCGAATTTCCGGGTTCCAATGCGGTCGAGGATATTATCGTTCCCGATATGGATGCAGAAGATGAGAAGACACCAGACCCCAACCTATTATCAGTCGACTCGGCGATGAAGGGCAAGAAGAAACCTCTCCTCACAAAGGGGAAGAAGAAGTCCAAGAAGCAAATTTTCGAAGAGAGAGAAGCCCTCAAGAGGGCTCAACAAGACGCATATGTCGAAGAGGTTTTGGAGCAGACGGAGACGGAGGAAGCGACTGAACCCGAGGACAAGACGCAAGACCTGAAGCAAGAAGTCGCCGAGCCCGAGCAGCCTTTGGTCCGCGATGAACGATACTCGGATACCGTCGTTGCTGCGATGGAGCTGCCGAGTGATTTCAAATTCGGAATCCAGTCAATGCAGAGCCTTTCTTTGGAGGACAAGGACCAAGCGGATCTTGCCAAGCTAAAGAAGAAGTTCAAAGTTGCCGACATTGGCGACCCGAGGTTATGGACGTGGCGGCATGATCGGATACGTGCACTCAATGCACCTGCTCAGGCTGAACCTACAGAACCATTGGTCATTGAAGGCTACTATGTGCCCAATTCCACTGGCAGCGCTCGGACAGAAGGCGTCAAGAAAATACTTAATTCGGAAAAGTCCAAGTATCTGCCTCACCACCTTAAAGTCCAGAGAGCAAGGGAAGAAAGAGAAGCACGTGCTGCAAAGAAGGATGGCAAAGACACTGTCGCCGCAGCTGCAGAAGCTGCAAGGCTTGCTGCTGAGAAGCTCGTTGCCAAAGGCAACTCACGAGCCAACCGTGTCAACAACCGACGTTTTGTGGCCGATCTCAACGATCAGAAACGAACGCTGGGTCAAGATTCTGATGTCCTTCGGTTCAACCAGCTTAA
Organism: Pestalotiopsis fici W106-1; assembly: GCF_000516985.1. NCBI lineage: Eukaryota > Fungi > Ascomycota > Sordariomycetes > Amphisphaeriales > Sporocadaceae > Pestalotiopsis > Pestalotiopsis fici. The sequence goes on along the minus strand of NW_006917095.1, from coordinate 1,946,181 downwards.
GAAGCGCAAAAAGCCCGTCAAGTTTGCTCGCTCAGCGATCCACAATTGGGGTCTTTATGCTATGGAGAACATCAACAAGGACGACATGATTATTGAGTATGTCGGCGAGGAAGTCCGCCAGCAAATTGCCGAATTGCGCGAGAATCGTTATCTCAAGAGTGGTATTGGCAGTAGTTACCTCTTCAGAATCGATGACAACACTGTCATTGATGCTACAAAGAAGGGTGGCATTGCCCGGTTTATCAACCACAGCTGCATGCCGAATTGTACAGCCAAGATCATCAAGGTCGAGGGCAGCAAGCGCATTGTCATCTATGCTTTGCGCGACATTGCTCAGAGTAAGTCCTTTTTACAG